>NW_027328147.1:1302350-1627938 GCF_047675955.1 Chlorocebus sabaeus | reverse complement strand
TGGAATTGGCAAAAGGATATTTGGAAGCCCATAGAGGGCTATGGTGAAAAAAGAAATATCTTCCGTTCAAAACTAGAAAGAAGCTTTCTGAGAAACTGCTCTGTGTTCTGTAAATTCATCTCACAGAGTTACATCTTTCCCTTCAAGAAGCCTTTCTCTACGGCTGTTCTTGTGGAATTGGCAAAGGGATATTTGGAAGCCCATAGAGGGCTATGGTGAAAAAGGAAATATCTTCCGTTCAAAACGGGAAAGAAGCTTTCTGAGAAACTGCTCTGTGTTCTGTTAATTCATCTCACAGAGATACATCTTTCCCTTCAAGAAGCCTTTCCCTATGGCTGTTCTTGTGGAATTGGCAAAGGGATATTTGGAAGCCCATAGAGGGCTATGGTGAAAAAGGAAATATCTTCCATTCAAAATTGGAAAGAAGCTTTCTGAGAAACTGCTCTGTGTTCTGTTAATTCACCTCACAGAGTTACATCTTGCCCTTCAAGAAGCCTTTCGCTAAGGCTGTTCTTGTGGAATTGGCAAAGGGATATTTGGAAGCCCCTAGAGGGCTATGGTGAAAAAGGAAATATCTTCCGTTCAAAACTGGAAAGAAGCTTTCTGAGAAACTGCTCTGTGTTCTGTTAATTCATCACACAGAGTTACATCTTTCCCTTCAAGAAGCCTTTCGCTAAGGCTTTTCTTGTGGAATTGGCAAAGGGATATTTGGAAGCCCATAGATGGCTATGGTGAAAAAAGAAATATCTTCCGTTCAAAACTAGAAAGAAGCTTTCTGAGAAACTGCTCTGTGTTCTGTAAATTCATCTCACAGAGTTACATCTTTCCCTTCAAGAAGCCTTTCGCTACGGCTGTTCTTGTGGAATTGGCAAAGGGATATTTGGAAGCCCATAGAGGGCTATGGTGAAAAAGGAAATATCTTCCGTTCAAAACGGGAAAGAAGCTTTCTGAGAAACTGCTCTGTGTTCTGTAAATTCATCTCACAGAGTTACATCTTTCCCTTCAAGAAGCCTTTCGCTACGGCTGTTCTTGTGGAATTGGCAAAGGGATATTTGGAAGCCCATAGAGGGCTATGGTGAAAAAGGAAATATCTTCCGTTCAAAACGGGAAAGAAGCTTTCTGAGAAACTGCTCTGTGTTCTGTTAATTCATCTCACAGAGTTACATCTTTCCCTTCAAGAAGCCTTTCGCTAAGGCTGTTCTTGTGGAAGTGGCAAAGGGATATTTGGAAGCCCATAGAGGGCTATGGTGAAAAAGGAAATATCTTCCGTTCAAAACTTGATAGAAGCTTTCTGTAAAACTGCTCTGTGTTCTGTTAATTCATCTCACAGAGTTACATCATTACCTTCAAGAAGCCTTTCGCTAAGGCTGTTCTTGTGAAATTGGCAAAGGGATATTTGGAAGCCCATAGAGGGCTATGGTGAAAAAGGAAATATCTTCCGTTCAAAACTGGAAAGAAGCTTTCTGAGAAACTGCTCTGAGTTCTGTTAATTCATCTCACAGAGTTACATCTTTCCCGTCAAGAAGCCTTTCGCTAAGGCTGTTCTTGTGAAATTTGCAAAGGGATATTTGGAAGCCCATAGAGGGCTATGGTGAAAAAGGAAATATCTTCCGTTCAAAACTGGAAAGAAGCTTTCTGAGAAACTGCTCTGTGTTCTGTTAATTCATCTCACAGAGTTACATCTTTCCCTTCAAGAAGCCTTTCGCTAAGGCTGTTCTTGTGGAATTGGCAAAGGGATATTTGGAAGCCCATAGATGGCTATGGTGAAAAAGGAAATATCTTCCGTTCAAAACTGGAAAGAATCTTTCTGAGAAACTGCTCTGTGTTCTGTAAATTCATCTCACAAAGTTACATCTTTCCCTTCAAGAAGCCTTTCGCTAAGGCTGTTCTTGTGGAATTGGCAAAGGGATATTTGGAAACCCATAGAGGGCTATGGTGAAAAAGGAAATATCTTCCGTTCAAAACTGGAAAGAAGCTTTCTGAGAAACTGTTCTCTGTTCTGTCAATTCATCACACAGAGTTACATCTTTCCCTTCAAGAAGCCTTTCGCTAAGGCTGTTCTTGTGGAATTGGCAAAGGGATATTTTGAAGCCCATAGAGGGCTATGGTGAAAAAGGAATTACCTTCCGTTCAAAACAGGAAAGAATCCTTCTGAGAAACTGCTCTGTGTTCTGTTAATTCATCTCACAGAGTTACATCTTTCCCTTTTAAAAGCCTTTCGCTACGGCTGTTCTTGTGGAATTGGCAAAGGGATATTTGGAAGCCCATAGAGGGCTATGGTGAAAAAGGAAATATCTTCCGTTCAAAACTGGAAAGAAGCTTTCTGAGAAACTGCTCTGTGTTCTGTTAATTCATCTCACAGAGTTACATCTTTCCCTTCAAGAAGCCTTTCGCTAAGGCTGTTCTTGTGGAATTGGCAAAGGGATATTTGGAAGCCCATAGAGGGCTATGGTGAAAAAGGAAATATCTTCCTTTCAAAACTGGAAGGAATCTTTCTGAGAAACTGCTTGGTGTTATGTTAATTCATCTCACAGGGTTACATCTTTCCCTTCAAGAAGCCTTTCGCTAAGGCTGTTCTTGTGGAATTGGCAAAGGGATATTTGGAAAGCCATAGAGGGCTATGGTGAAAAAGGAAATATCTTCCGTTCAAAACTGGAAAGAAGCTTTCTGAGAAACTGCTCTCTGTTCTGTTAGTTCATCACACAGAGTTACATCTTTCCCTTCAAGAAGCCTTTCGCTAAGGCTGTTCTTGTGGAATTGGCAAAGGGATATTTGGAAGCCCATAGAGGGCTATGGTGAAAAAGGAAATATCTTCCGTGCAAAACTGGAAAGAAGCTTTCTGAGAAACTACTCTGTGTTCTGTGAATTCATCTCACAGAGTTACATCTTTCCCTTCAAGAAGCCTTTCGCTAAGGCTGTTCTTGTATAATTGGCAAAGGGGTATTTGGACGCCCATAGATTTCTATGGTGAAAAAGGAAATATCTTCCGTTCAAAACTGGAAAGAAGCTTTCCGAGAAATTGCTCTGTGTTCTGTAAATTCATCTCACAGAGTTACATCTTTCCCCTCAAGAAGCCTTTCGCTAAGCTGTTCTTGTGGAATTGGCAAAGGGATATTTGGAAGCCCAGGGAGGGCTATGGTGAAAAAGGAAATATCTTCCGTTCAAAAATGGAAAGAAGCTTTCTGGGAAACTGCTCTATGTTCCGTTAATTCATCTCACAGAGATACATCTTTCCCTTCAAGAAGCCTTTCCCTATGGCTTTTCTTGTGGAATTGGCAAAGGGATATTTGGAAGCCCATAGAGGGCTATGGTGAAAAAGGAAATATCTTCCGTTCAAAACTGGAAGGAATCTTTCTGAGAAACTGCTCGCTGTTATGTTAATTCATCTCACAGTGTTACATCTTTCCCTTCAAGAAGCCTTTCGCTAAGGCTGTTCTTGTGGAATTGGCAAAGGGATATTTGGAAGCCCATAGAGGGCTATGGTGAAAAAGGAAATATCTTCCGTTCAAAACTGGAAAGAAGATTTCTGAGAAACTGCTCTGTGTTCCGTTAATTCATCTCACAGAGTTACATCTTTCCCTTTTAAAAGCCTTTCGCTAATGCTGTTCTTGTGGAATTGGCAAAGGGATATTTGGAAGCCCATAGAGGACTATGGTGAAAAAAGAAATATCTTCCGTTCAAAACTGGAAAGAAGCTTTCTGAGAAACTGCTCTGTGTTCTGGAAATTCATCTCACAGTGTTACATCTTTCCCTTCAAGAAGCCTTTCGCTAAGGCCGTTCTTGTGTAATTGGCAAAGGGATATTTGGACGCCCAAAGATGGCTATGGTGAAAAAGGAAATATCTTCCGTTCAAAACTGGAAAGAAGCTTTCCGAGAAACTGCTCTGTGTACTGTAAATTCATCTCACAGAGTTACATCTTTCCCCTCAAGAAGCCTTTCGCTAAGCTGTTCTTGTGGAATTGGCAAAGGGATATTTGGAAGCCCATGGAGGTCTATGGTGAAAAAGAAAATACCTTCCGTTCAAAAATGGAAAGAAGCTTTCTGGGAAACTGCTCTGTGTTCTGTTAATTCATATCACAGAGATACATCTTTCCCTTCAAGAAGCCTTTCCCTATGGCTGTTCTTGTTTAATTGGCAAAGGGATATTTGGAAGCCCATAGAGGGCTATGGTGAAAAAGAAATATCTTCCGTTCAAAACTGGAAGGAATCTTTCTGAGAAACTGCTCGGTATTATGTTAATTCATCTCACAGGGTTACATCTTTCCCTTCAAGAAGCCTTTCGCTAAGTCTGTTCTTGTGGAATTGGCAAAGGGATATTTGGAAGTCCATAGAGGGCTATGGTGAAAAAGGAAATATCTTCCGTTCAAAATTGGAAAGAAGCTTTCTGAGAAACTGCTCTGTGTTCTGTGAATTCATCTCACAGATTTACATCTTTCCCTTCAAGAAACCTTTCGCTAAGGCTGTTCTTGTGGAATTGGGAAAGGGATATCTGGAAGCCAATAGAGGGCTATGGTGAAAAAGGAAATATCTTCCGTTCAAAACTGGAAAGAAGCGTTCTGAGAAACTGCTGTGTGTTCTGTTAATTCATCTCACAGAGTTACATCTTTCCATTCAAGAAGCCTTTCGCTACGGCTGTTCTTGTGGAATTGGCAAAGGGATATTTGGAAGCCCATAGAGGGCTATGGTGAAAAAGGAAATATTTTCCGTTCAAAACGGGAAAGAAGCTTTCTGAGAAACTGCTCTGTGTTCTCTTAATTCATCTCACAGAGATACATCTTTCCCTTCAAGAAGCCTTTCCCTATGGCTGTTCTTGTGGAATTGGCAAAGGGATATTTGGAAGCCCATAGAGGGCTATGGTGAAAAAGGAAATATCTTCCATTCAAAACTGGAAAGAAGCTTTCTGAGAAACTGCTCTGTGTTCTGTAAGTTCATCTCACAGAGTTACATCTTTCACTTCAAGAAGCCTTTCGCTAAGGCTGTTCTTGTGGAATTGGCAAAGGGATATTTGGAAACCCATAGAGGGCTATGGTGAAAAAGGAAATATCTTCCGTTCAAAACTGGAAAGAAGCTTTCTGAGAAACTGCTCTCTGTTCTGTTAATTCATCACACAGAGTTACATCTTTCCCTTCAAGAAGCCTTTCGCTAAGGCTGTTCTTGTGGAATTGGCAAAGGGATATTTGGAAGCCCATAGAGGGCTATGGTGAAAAAAGAAATATCTTCCGTTCAAAACTAGAAAGAAGCTTTCTGAGAAACTGCTCTGTGTTCTGGAAATTCATCTCACAGAGTTACATCTTTCCCTTCAAGAAGCCTTTCGCTACGGCTGTTCTTGTGGAATTGGCAAAGGGATATTTGGAAGCCCATAGAGGGCTATGGTGAAAAAGGAAATATCTTCCGTTCAAAACGGGAAAGAAGCTTTCTGAGAAACTGCTCTGTGTTCTGTTAATTCATCTCACAGAGTTACATCTTTCCCTTCATGAAGCCTTTCGCTAAGGCTGTTCTTGTGGAATTGGCAAAGGGATATTTGGAAGCCCATAGAAGGCTATGGTGAAAAAGGAAATATCTTCCGTTCAAAACTGGATAGAAGCTTTCTGTAAAACTGCTCTGTGTTCTGTTAATTCATCTCACAGAGTTACATCATTCCCTTCAAGAAGCCTTTCTCTACGGCTGTTCTTGTGGAATTGGCAAAGGGATATTTTGAAGCCCATAGAGGGCTATGGTGAAAAAGGAAATATCTTCCGTTCAAAACGGGAAAGAAGCTTTCTGAGAAACTGCTCTGTGTTCTGTTAATTCATCTCACAGAGTTACATCTTTACCTTCAATAAGCCTTTCGCTAAGGCTGTTCTTGTGGAATTGGCAAAGGGATATTTGGAAGCCCTTAGAGGGCTATGGTGAAAAAAGAAATATCTTCCGTTCAAAACTAGAAAGAAGCTTTCTGAGAAACTGCTCTGTGTTCTGTAAATTCATCTCACAGAGTTACATCTTTCCCTTCAAGAAGCCTTTCGCTACGGCTGTTCTTGTGGAATTGGCAAAGGGAAATTTGGAAGCCCATAGAGGGCTATGGTGAAAAAGGAAATATCTTCCGTTCAAAACGGGAAAGAAGCTTTCTGAGAAACTGCTCTGTGTTCTGTTAATTCATCTCACAGAGATACATCTTTCCATTCAAGAAGCCTTTCCCTATGGCTGTTCTTGTGGAATTGGCAAAGGGATATTTGGAAGCCCATAGAGGGCTATGGTGAAAAAGGAAATATCTTCCATTCAAAACTGGAAAGAAGCTTTCTGAGAAACTGCTCTGTTTTCTGTAAATTCATCTCACAGAGTTACATCTTTCCCTTCAAGAAGCCTTTCGCTAAGGCTGTTCTTGTGGAATTGGCAAAGGGATATTTGGAAACCCATAGAGGGCTATGGTGAAAAAGGAAATATCTTCCGTTCAAAACTGGAAGTAATCTTTCTGAGAAACTGCTCTGTGTTCCGTTAATTCATCTCACAGAGTTACATCTTTCCCTTTTAAAAGCCTTTCGCTAATGCTGTTCTTGTGGAATTGGCAAAGGGATATTTGGAAGCCCATGGAGGACTATGGTGAAAAAAGAAATATCTTCCGTTCAAAACTGGAAAGAAGCTTTCTGAGAAACTGCTCTGTGTTCTGGAAATTCATCTCACAGTGTTACATCTTTCCCTTCAAGAAGCCTTTCGCTAAGGCCGTTCTTGTGTAATTGGCAAAGGGATATTTGGACGCCCATAGATGGCTATGGTGAAAAAGGAAATATCTTCCGTTCAAAACTGGAAAGAAGCTTTCCGAGAAACTGCTCTGTGTACTGTAAATTCATCTCACAGAGTTACATCTTTCCCCTCAAGAAGCCTTTCGCTAAGCTGTTCTTGTGGAATTGGCAAAGGGATATTTGGAAGCCCATGGAGGTCTATGGTGAAAAAGGAAATACCTTCCGTTCAAAAATGGAAAGAAGCTTTCTGGGAAACTGCTCTGTGTTCTGGTAATTCATATCACAGAGATACATCTTTCCCTTCAAGAAGCCTTTCCCTATGGCTGTTCTTGTTTAATTGGCAAAGGGATATTTGGAAGCCCATAGAGGGCTATGGTGAAAAAGAAATATCTTCCGTTCAAAACTGGAAGGAATCTTTCTGAGAAACTGCTCGGTATTATGTTAATTCATCTCACAGGGTTACATCTTTCCCTTCAAGAAGCCTTTCGCTAAGTCTGTTCTTGTGGAATTGGCAAAGGGATATTTGGAAGTCCATAGAGGGCTATGGTGAAAAAGGAAATATCTTCCGTTCAAAATTGGAAAGAAGCTTTCTGAGAAACTGCTCTGTGTTCTGTGAATTCATCTCACAGATTTACATCTTTCCCTTCAAGAAACCTTTCGCTAAGGCTGTTCTTGTGGAATTGGGAAAGGGATTTCTGGAAGCCAATAGAGGGCTATGGTGAAAAAGGAAATATCTTCCGTTCAAAACTGGAAAGAAGCGTTCTGAGAAACTGCTGTGTGTTCTGTTAATTCATCTCACAGAGTTACATCTTTCCATTCAAGAAGCCTTTCGCTACGGCTGTTCTTGTGGAATTGGCAAAGGGATATTTGGAAGCCCATAGAGGGCTATGGTGAAAAAGGAAATATTTTCCGTTCAAAACGGGAAAGAAGCTTTCTGAGAAACTGCTCTGTGTTCTCTTAATTCATCTCACAGAGATACATCTTTCCCTTCAAGAAGCCTTTCCCTATGGCTGTTCTTGTGGAATTGGCAAAGGGATATTTGGAAGCCCATAGAGGGCTATGGTGAAAAAGGAAATATCTTCCATTCAAAACTGGAAAGAAGCTTTCTGAGAAACTGCTCTGTTTTCTGTAAATTCATCTCACAGCGTTACATCTTTCCCTTCAAGAAGCCTTTCGCTAAGGCTGTTCTTGTGGAATTGGCAAAGGGATATTTGGAAACCCATAGAGGGCTATGGTGAAAATGGAAATATCTTCCGTTCAAAACTGGAAGTAATCTTTCTGAGAAACTGCTCTGTGTTCCGTTAATTCATCTCACAGAGTTACATCTTTCCCTTTTAAAAGCCTTTCGCTAATGCTGTTCTTGTGGAATTGGCAAAGGGATATTTGGAAGCCCATAGAGGACTATGGTGAAAAAAGAAATATCTTCCGTTCAAAACTGGAAAGAAGCTTTCTGAGAAACTGCTCTGTGTTCTGGAAATTCATCTCACAGTGTTACATCTTTCCCTTCAAGAAGCCTTTCGCTAAGGCCGTTCTTGTGTAATTGGCAAAGGGATATTTGGACGCCCATAGATGGCTATGGTGAAAAAGGAATTATCTTCCGTTCAAAAATGGAAAGAAGCTTTCCGAGAAACTGCTCTGTGTACTGTAAATTCTTCTCACAGAGTTACATCTTTGCCCTCAAGAAGCCTTTCGCTAAGCTGTTCTTGTGGAATTGGCAAAGGGATATATGGAAGCCCATGGAGGGCTAGGGTGAAAAAGGAAATACCTTCCGTTCAAAAATGGAAAGAAGCTTTCTGGAAAACTGCTCTGTGTTCTGTTAATTCACCTCACAGAGATACATCTTTCCCTTCAAGAAGCCTTTCCCTAAGGCTGTTCTTGTGGAATTGGCAAAGGGATATTTGGAAGCCCATAGAGGGCCATGGTGAAAAAGAAATATCTTCCGTTCAAAACTGGAAGGAATCCTTCTGAGAAACTGCTCGGTATTATGTTAATTCATCTCACAGGGTTACATCTTTCCCTTCAAGAAGCCTTTCGCTAAGGCTGATCTTGTGGAATTAGCAAAGGGATATTTGGAAGTCCATAGAGTGCTATGGTGAAAAAGGAAATATCTTCCGTTCAAAACTGGAAGTAATCTTTCTGAGAAACTGCTCTGTGTTCTGTTAATTCATCTCACAGAGTTACATCTTTCCCTTTTAAAAGCCTTTCGCTAATGCTGTTCTTGTGGAATTGGCAAAGGGATATTTGGAAGCCCATAGAGGGCTATGGTGAAAAAAGAATTATCTTCCGTTCAAAACTGGAAAGAAGCTTTCTGAGAAACTGCTCTGTGTTCTGGAAATTCATCTCACAGAGTTACATCTTTCCCTTCAAGAAGCCTTTCGCTAAGGCCGTTCTTGTGTAATTGGCAAAGGGATATTTGGACGCCCATAGATGGCTATGGTGAAAAAGGAAATATCTTCCGTTCAAAACTGGAAAGAAGCTTTCCGAGAAACTGCTCTGTGTACTGTAAATTCATCTCACAGAGTTACATCTTTCCCCTCAAGAAGCCTTTCGCTAAGCTGTTCTTGTGGAATTGGCAAAGGGATATTTGGAAGCCCATGGAGGGCTATGGTGAAAAAGGAAATACCTTCCGTTCAAAAATGGAAAGAAGCTTTCTGGGAAACTGCTCTGTGTTCTGTTAATTCATCTCACAGAGATACATCTTTCCCTTCAAGAAGCCTTTCCCTATGGCTGTTCTTGTTTAATTGGCAAAGGGATATTTGGAAGCCCATAGAGGGCTATGGTGAAAAAGAAATATCTTCCGTTCAAAACTGGAAGGAATCTTTCTGAGAAACTGCTCGGTATTATGTTAATTCATCTCACAGGGTTACATCTTTCCCTTCAAGAAGCCTTTCGCTAAGTCTGTTCTTGTGGAATTAGCAAAGGGATATTTGGAAGTCCATAGAGGGCTATGGTGAAAAAGGAAATATCTTCCGTTCAAAATTGGAAAGAAGCTTTCTGAGAAACTGCTCTGTGTTCTGTGAATTCATCTCACAGATTTACATCTTTCCCTTCAAGAAACCTTTCGCTAAGGCTGTTCTTGTGGAATTGGGAAAGGGATATTTGGAAGCCAATAGAGGGCTATGGTGAAAAAGGAAATATCTTCCGTTCAAAACTGGAAAGAAGCGTTCTGAGAAACTGCTGTGTGTTCTGTTAATTCATCTCACAGAGTTACATCTTTCCATTCAAGAAGCCTTTCGCTAAGGCTGTTCTTGTGGAATTGGCAAAGGGATATTTGGAAGCCCATAGAGGGCTATGGTGAAAAAGGAAATATCTTCCGTTCAAAATTGGAAAGAAGCTTTCTGAGAAACTGCTCTGTGTTCTGTTAATTCATCTCACAGAGTTACATCTTTCCCTGCAAGAAGCCATTCGCTAAGGCTGTTCTTGTGGAATTGGCAAAGGGATATTTGGAAGCCCATAGAGGGCTATGGTGAAAAAGGAAATATCTTCCGTTCAAAACGGGAAAGAAGCTTTCTGAGAAACTGCTCTGTGTTCTGTTAATTCATCTCACAGAGTTACATCTTTCCCTTCAAGAAGCCTTTCGCTAAGGCTGTTCTTGTGGAATTGGCAAAGGGATATTTGGAAGCCCATAGAGGGCTATGGTGAAAAAGAAAATATCTTCCATTCAAAACTGGAAAGAAGCTTTCTGAGAAACTGCTCTGTGTTCTGTTAATTCATCACACAGAGTTACATCTTTCCCTTCAAGAAGCCTTTCGCTAAGGCTGTTCTTGTGGAATTGGCAAAGGGATATTTGGAAGCCCATAGATGGCTATGGTGAAAAAAGAAATATCTTCCGTTCAAAACTAGAAAGAAGCTTTCTGAGAAACTGCTCTGTGTTCTGTAAATTCATCTCACAGAGTTACATCTTTCCCTTCAAGAAGCCTTTCGCTACGGCTGTTCTTGTGGTATTGGCAAAGGGATATTTGGAAGCCCATAGAGGGCTATGGTGAAAAAGGAAATATCTTCCGTTCAAAACGGGAAAGAAGCTTTCTGAGAAACTGCTCTGTGTTCTGTTAATTCAT
Organism: Chlorocebus sabaeus; assembly: GCF_047675955.1. Classification (NCBI taxonomy): domain Eukaryota; kingdom Metazoa; phylum Chordata; class Mammalia; order Primates; family Cercopithecidae; genus Chlorocebus; species Chlorocebus sabaeus. Next base: position 1,617,164 of record NW_027328147.1, on the reverse strand, counting down.
CTCACAGAGTTACATCTTTACCTTCAAGAAGCCTTTCGCTAAGGCTGTTCTTGTGGAATTGGCAAAGGGATATTTGGAAGCCCATAGAGGGCTATGGTGAAAAAAGAAATATCTTCCGTTCAAAACTAGAAAGAAGCTTTCTGAGAAACTGCTCTGTGTTCTGTAAATTCATCTCACAGAGTTACATCTTTCCCTTCAAGAAGCCTTTCGCTACGGCTGTTCTTGTGGAATTGGCAAAGGGATATTTGGAAGCCCATAGAGGGCTATGGTGAAAAAGGAAATATCTTCCGTTCAAAACGGGAAAGAAGCTTTCTGAGAAACTGCTCTGTGTTCTGTTAATTCATCTCACAGAGTTACATCTTTCCCTTCAAGAAGCCTTTCGCTACGGCTGTTCTTGTGGAATTGGCAAAGGGATATTTGGAAGCCCATAGAGGGCTATGGTGAAAAAGGAAATATCTTCCGTTCAAAACGGGAAAGAAGCTTTGTGAGAAACTGCTCTGTGTTCTGTTAATTCATCTCACAGAGTTACATCTTTCCCTTCAAGAAGCCTTTCGCTAATGCTGTTCTTGTGGAATTGGCAAAGGGATATTTGGAAGCCCATAGAAGGCTATGGTAAAAAGGAAACATCTTCCGTTCAAAACTGGATAGAAGCTTTCTGTAAAACTGCTCTGTGTTCTGTTAATTCATCTCACAGAGTTACATCATTCCCTTCAATAAGCCTTTCGCTAAGGCTGTTCTTGTGGAATTGGCAAAGGGATATTTGGAAGCCCATAGAGGGCTATGGTGAAAAAGGAAATATCTTCCGTTCAAAACTGGAAAGAAGCTTTCAGAGAAAATGCTCTGAGTTCTGTTAATTCATCTCACAGAGTTACATCTTTCCCGTCAAGAAGCCTTTCGCTAAGGCTGTTCTTGTGAAATTGGCAAAGTGATATTTGGAAGCCCATAGAGGGCTATGGTGAAAAAGGAAATATCTTCCGTTCAAAACTGGAAAGAAGATTTCTGAGAAACTGCTCTGTGTTCTGTTAATTCATCTCACAGAGTTACATCTTTCCCTTCAAGAAGCCTTTCGCTAAGGCTGTTCTTGTGGAATTGGCAAAGGGATATTTGGAAGCCCATAGATGGCTATGGTGAAAAAGGAAATATCTTCCGTTCAAAACTGGAAAGAAGCTTTCTGAGAAACTGCTCTGTTTTCTGTAAATTCATCTCACAGAGTTACATCTTTCCCTTCAAGAAGCCTTTCGCTAAGGCTGTTCTTGTGGAATTGGCAAAGGGATATTTGGAAACCCATAGAGGGCTATGGTGAAAAAGGAAATATCTTCCGTTCAAAACTGGAAGTAATCTTTCTGAGAAACTGCTCTGTGTTCCGTTAATTCATCTCACAGAGTTACATCTTTCCCTTTTAAAAGCCTTTCGCTAAGGCTGTTCTTGTGGAATTGGCAAAGGGATATTTGGAAGCCCATAGAGGGCTATGGTGAAAAAAGAAATATCTTCCGTTCAAAACTGGAAAGAAGCTTTCTGAGAAACTGCTCTGTGTTCTGGAAATTCATCTCACAGTGTTACATCTTTCCCTTCAAGAAGCCTTTCGCTAAGGCCGTTCTTGTGTAATTGGCAAAGGGATATTTGGACGCCCATAGATGGCTATGGTGAAAAAGGAATTATCTTCCGTTCAAAACTGGAAAGAAGCTTTCCGAGAAAGTGCTCTGTGTACTGTAAATTCATCTCACAGAGTTACATCTTTCCCCTCAAGAAGCCTTTCGCTAAGCTGTTCTTGTGGAATTGGCAAAGGGATATTTGGAAGCCCATGGAGGGCTAGGGTGAAAAAGGAAATACCTTCCGTTCAAAAATGGAAAGAAGCTTTCTGGAAAACTGCTCTGTGTTCTGTTAATTCATCTCACAGAGATACATCTTTCCCTTCAAGAAGCCTTTCCCTAAGGCTGTTCTTGTGGAATTGGCAAAGGGATATTTGGAAGCCCATAGAGGGCTATGGTGAAAAAGGAAATATCTTCCGTTCAAAACGGGAAAGAAGCTTTCTGAGAAACTGCTCTGTGTTCTGTTAATTCATCTCACAGAGATACATCTTTCCCTTCAAGAAGCCTTTCCCTATGGCTGTTCTTGTGGAATTGGCAAAGGGATATTTGGAAGCCCATAGAGGGCTATGGTGAAAAAGGAAATATCTTCCATTCAAAATTGGAAAGAAGCTTTCTGAGAAACTGCTCTGTGTTCTGTTAATTCACCTCACAGAGTTACATCTTGCCCTTCAAGAAGCCTTTCGCTAAGGCTGTTCTTGTGGAATTGGCAAAGGGATATTTGGAAGCCCCTAGAGGGCTATGGTGAAAAAGGAAATATCTTCCGTTCAAAACTGGAAAGAAGCTTTCTGAGAAACTGCTCTGTGTTCTGTTAATTCATCACACAGAGTTACATCTTTCCCTTCAAGAAGCCTTTCGCTAAGGCTGTTCTTGTGGAATTGGCAAAGGGATATTTGGAAGCCCATAGATGGCTATGGTGAAAAAAGAAATATCTTCCGTTCAAAACTAGAAAGAAGCTTTCTGAGAAACTGCTCTGTGTTCTGTAAATTCATCTCACAGAGTTACATCTTTCCCTTCAAGAAGCCTTTCGCTACGGCTGTTCTTGTGGAATTGGCAAAGGGATATTTGGAAGCCCATAGAGGGCTATGGTGAAAAAGGAAATATCTTCCGTTCAAAACGGGAAAGAAGCTTTCTGAGAAACTGCTCTGTGTTCTGTAAATTCATCTCACAGAGTTACATCTTTCCCTTCAAGAAGCCTTTCGCTACGGCTGTTCTTGTGGAATTGGCAAAGGGATATTTGGAAGCCCATAGAGGGCTATGGTGAGAAAGGAAATATCTTCCGTTCAAAACGGGAAAGAAGCTTTCTGAGAAACTGCTCTGTGTTCTGTTAATTCATCTCACAGAGTTACATCTTTCCCTTCAAGAAGCCTTTCGCTAAGGCTGTTCTTGTGGAAGTGGCAAAGGGATATTTGGAAGCCCATAGAGGGCTATGGTGAAAAAGGAAATATCTTCCGTTCAAAACTGGATAGAAGCTTTCTGTAAAACTGCTCTGTGTTCTGTTAATTCATCTCACAGAGTTACATCATTCCCTTCAAGAAGCCTTTCGCTAAGGCTGTTCTTGTGAAATTGGCAAAGGGATATTTGGAAGCCCATAGAGGGCTATGGTGAAAAAGGAAATATCTTCCGTTCAAAACTGGAAAGAAGCTTTCTGAGAAACTGCTCTGAGTTCTGTTAATTCATCTCACAGAGTTACATCTTTCCCGTCAAGAAGCCTTTCGCTAAGGCTGTTCTTGTGAAATTGGCAAAGGGATATTTGGAAGCCCATAGAGGGCTATGGTGAAAAAGGAAATATCTTCCGTTCAAAACTGGAAAGAAGCTTTCTGAGAAACTGCTCTGTGTTCTGTTAATTCATCTCACAGAGTTACATCTTTCCCTTCAAGAAGCCTTTCGCTAAGGCTGTTCTTGTGGAATTGGCAAAGGGATATTTGGAAGCCCATAGATGGCTATGGTGAAAAAGGAAATATCTTCCGTTCAAAACTGGAAAGAATCTTTCTGAGAAACTGCTCTGTGTTCTGTAAATTCATCTCACAAAGTTACATCTTTCCCTTCAAGAAGCCTTTCGCTAAGGCTGTTCTTGTGGAATTGGCAAAGGGATATTTGGAAACCCATAGAGGGCTATGGTGAAAAAGGAAATATCTTCCGTTCAAAACTGGAAAGAAGCTTTCTGAGAAACTGCTCTCTGTTCTGTTAATTCATCACACAGAGTTACATCTTTCCCTTCAAGAAGCCTTTCGCTAAGGCTGTTCTTCTGGAATTGGCAAAGGGATATTTTGAAGCCCATAGAGGGCTATGGTGAAAAAGGAATTACCTTCCGTTCAAAACAGGAAAGAATCCTTCTGAGAAACTGCTCTGTGTTCTGTTAATTCATCTCACAGAGTTACATCTTTCCCTTTTAAAAGCCTTTCGCTAATGCTGTTCTTGTGGAATTGGCAAAGGGATATTTGGAAGCCCATAGAGGGCTATGGTGAAAAAGGAAATATCTTCCGTTCAAAACTGGAAAGAAGCTTTCTGAGAAACTGCTCTGTGTTCTGTTAATTCATCTCACAGAGTTACATCTTTCCCTTCAAGAAGCCTTTCGCTAAGGCTGTTCTTGTGGAATTGGCAAAGGGATATTTGGAAGCCCATAGAGGGCTATGGTGAAAAAGGAAATATCTTCCTTTCAAAACTGGAAGGAATCTTTCTGAGAAACTGCTCGGTGTTATGTTAATTCATCTCACAGGGTTACATCTTTCCCTTCAAGAAGCCTTTCGCTAAGGCTGTTCTTGTGGAATTGGCAAAGGGATATTTGGAAAGCCATAGAGGGCTATGGTGAAAAAGGAAATATCTTCCGTTCAAAACTGGAAAGAAGCTTTCTGAGAAACTGCTCTCTGTTCTGTTAGTTCATCACACAGAGTTACATCTTTCCCTTCAAGAAGCCTTTCGCTAAGGCTGTTCTTGTGGAATTGGCAAAGGGATATTTGGAAGCCCATAGAGGGCTATGGTGAAAAAGGAAATATCTTCCGTGCAAAACTGGAAAGAAGCTTTCTGAGAAACTACTCTGTGTTCTGTGAATTCATCTCACAGAGTTACATCTTTCCCTTCAAGAAGCCTTTCGCTAAGGCTGTTCTTGTATAATTGGCAAAGGGGTATTTGGACGCCCATAGATTTCTATGGTGAAAAAGGAAATATCTTCCGTTCAAAACTGGAAAGAAGCTTTCCGAGAAATTGCTCTGTGTTCTGTAAATTCATCTCACAGAGTTACATCTTTCCCCTCAAGAAGCCTTTCGCTAAGCTGTTCTTGTGGAATTGGAAAAGGGATATTTGGAAGCCCAGGGAGGGCTATGGTGAAAAAGGAAATATCTTCCGTTCAAAAATGGAAAGAAGCTTTCTGGGAAACTGCTCTATGTTCCGTTAATTCATCTCACAGAGATACATCTTTCCCTTCAAGAAGCCTTTCCCTATGGCTTTTCTTGTGGAATTGGCAAAGGGATATTTGGAAGCCCATAGAGGGCTATGGTGAAAAAGGAAATATCTTCCGTTCAAAACTGGAAGGAATCTTTCTGAGAAACTGCTCGCTGTTATGTTAATTCATCTCACAGTGTTACATCTTTCCCTTCAAGAAGCCTTTCGCTAAGGCTGTTCTTGTGGAATTGGCAAAGGGATATTTGGAAGCCCATAGAGGGCTATGGTGAAAAAGGAAATATCTTCCGTTCAAAACTGGAAAGAAGATTTCTGAGAAACTGCTCTGTGTTCTGTGAATCCATCTCACAGAGTTACATCTTTCCCTTCAAGAAACCTTTCGCTAAGGCTGTTCTTGTGGAATTGGGAAAGGGATATTTGGAAGCCAGTAGAGGGCTATGGTGAAAAAGGAAATATCCTCCGTTCAAAACTGGAAAGAAGCGTTCTGAGAAACTGCTGTGTGTTCTGTTAATTCATCTCACAGAGTTACATCTTTCCATTCAAGAAGCCTTTCGCTAAGGCTGTTCTTGTGGAATTGGCAAAGGGATATTTGGAAGCCCATAGAGGGCTATGGTGGAAAAGGAAATATCTTCCGTTCAAAACTGGAAACAAGCTTTCTGAGAAACTGCTCTGTGTTCTGTTAATTCATCTCACAGAGTTACATCTTTCCCTTCAAGAAGCCTTTCGCTAAACCTGTTCTTGTGGAATTGGCAAAGGGATATTTGGAAGCCCATAAAGGGCTATGGTGAAAAAGGAAATACCTTCCGTTCAAAACTGGAAAGATGCCTTCTGAGAAACTGCTCTGTGTTCTGTTAATTCATCTGACAGAGTTACATCTTTCCCTTCAAGAAGCCTTTCGCTAAGGCTGTTCTTGTGGAATTGGCAAAGGGATATTTGGAAGCCCATAGAGGGCTATGGTGAAAAAGGAAATACCTTCCGTTCAAAACTGAAAAAAAAGAAGCTTTCTGAGAAACTGCTCTGTGTTCTCTTAATTCATCTCACAGAGTTACATCTTTCCCTTCAAGAAGCCTTTCGCTAAGGCTGTTCTTGAGGAATTGGCAAAGGGATATTTGGAATCCCATAGAGGGCTATGGTGAAAAAGGAAATATCTTCCATTGAAAACTGGAAAGAAGCTTTCTGAGAAACTGCTCTGTGTTCTGTTAATTCATCTCACAGAGTTACATCTTGCCCTTCAAGAAGCCTTTCGCTAAGGCTGTTCTTGTGGAATTGGCAAAGGGATATTTGGAAGCCCTTAGAGGGCTATGGTGAAAAAATAAATATCTTCCGTTCAAAACTGGAAAGAAGCTTTCTGAGAAACTGCTCTGTGTTCTGTTAATTCATCACACAGAGTTACATCTTTCCCTTCAAGAATCCTTTCGCTAAGGCTGTACTTGTGGAATTGGCAAAGGGATATTTGGAAGCCCATAGAGGGTATGGTGAAAAAAGAAATATCTTCCGTTCAAAACTAGAAAGAAGCTTTCTGAGAAACTGGTCTGTGTTCTGTTAATTCATCTCACAGAGTTACATCTTTCCCTTCAAGAAGCCTTTCGCTACGGCTGTTCTTGTGGAAATGGCAAAGGGATATTTGGAAGCCCATAGAGGGCTATGGTGAAAAAGGAAATATCTTCCGTTCAAAACGGGAAAGAAGCTTTCTGAGAAACTGCTCTGTGTTCTGTTAATTCATCTCACAGAGTTACATCTTTCCCTTCAAGAAGCCTTTGGCTAAGGCTGTTCTTGTGGAATTGGCAAAGGGATATTTGGAAGCCCATAGAGGGCTATGGTGAAAAAGGAAATATCTTCCGTTCAAAACTGGATAGAAGCTTTCTGTAAAACTGCTCTGTGTTCTGTTAATTCATCTCACAGAGTTACATCATTCCCTTCAAGAAGCCTTTCGCTAAGGCTGTTCTTGTGGAATTGGCAAAGGGATATTTGGGAGCCCATAGAGGGCTATGGTGAAAAAGGAAATATCTTCCGTTCAAAACTGGAAAGAAGCTTTCTGAGAAACTGCTCTGAGTTCTGTTAATTCATCTCACAGAGTTACATCTTTCCCGTCAAGAAGCCTTTCGCTAAGGCTGTTCTTGTGAAATTGGCAAAGGGATATTTGGAAGCCCATAGAGGGCTATGGTGAAAAAGGAAATATCTTCCGTTCAAAACTGGAAAGAAGCTTTCTGAGAAACTGCTCTGTGTTCTGTTAATTCATCTCACAGAGTTACATCTTTCCCTTCAAGAAGCCTTTCGCTAAGGCTGTTCTTGTGGAATTGGCAAAGGGATATTTGGAAGCCCATAGATGGCTATGGTGAAAAAGGAAATATCTTCCGTTCAAAACTGGAAAGAATCTTTCTGAGAAACTGCTCTGTGTTCTGTAAATTCATCTCACAAAGTTACATCTTTCCCTTCAAGAAGCCTTTCGCTAAGGCTGTTCTTGTGGAATTGGCAAAGGGATATTTGGAAACCCATAGAGGGCTATGGTGAAAAAGGAAATATCTTCCGTTCAAAACTGGAAAGAAGCTTTCTGAGAAACTGCTCTCTGTTCTGTTAATTCATCACACAGAGTTACATCTTTCCCTTCAAGAAGCCTTTCGCTAAGGCTGTTCTTGTGGAATTGGCAAAGGGATATTTTGAAGCCCATAGAGGGCTATGGTGAAAAAGGAAATACCTTCCGTTCAAAACTGGAAAGAAGCCTTCTGAGAAACTGCTCTGTGTTCTGTTAATTCATCTCACAGAGTTACATCTTTCCCTTTTAAAAGCCTTTCGCTAATGCTCTTCTTGTGGAATTGGCAAAGGGATATTTGGAAGCCCATAGAGGGCTATGGTGAAAAAGGAAATATCTTCCGTTCAAAACTGGAAAGAAGCTTTCTGAGAAACTGCTCTGTGTTCTGTTAATTCATGTCACAGAGTTACATCTTTCCCTTCAAGAAGCCTTTCGCTAAGGCTGTTCTTGTGGAATTGGCAAAGGGATATTTGGAAGCCCATAGAGGGCTATGGTGAAAAAGGAAATATCTTCCGTGCAAAACTGGAAAGAAGCTTTCTGAGAAACTACTCTGTGTTCTGTGAATTCATCTCACAGAGTTACATCTTTCCCTTCAAGAAGCCTTTCGCTAAGGCTGTTCTTGTGTAATTGGCAAAGGGATATTTGGACGCCCATAGATGGCTATTGTGAAAAAGGAAATATCTTCCGTTCAAAACTGGAAAGAAGCTTTCCGAGAAACTGCTCTGTGTTCTGTAAATTCATCTCACAGAGTTACATCTTTCCCCTCAAGAAGCCTTTCGCTAAGCTGTTCTTGTGGAAATGGCAAAGGGATAGTTGGAAGCCCATGGAGGGCTATGGTGAAAAAGGAAATATCTTCCGTTCAAAACTGGAAAGAAGCTTTCCGAGAAACTGCTCTGTGTTCTGTAAATTCATCTCACAGAGTTACATCTTTCCCCTCAAGAAGCCTTTCGCTAAGCTGTTCTTGTGGAAATGGCAAAGGGATAGTTGGAAGCCCATGGAGGGCTATGGTGAAAAAGGAAATATCTTCCGTTCAAAAATGGAAAGAAGCTTTCTGGGAAACTGCTCTGTGTTCTGTTAATTCATCTCACAGAGATACATCTTTCCCTTCAAGAAGCCTTTCGCTAAGGCTGTCCTTGTGGAAGTGGCAAAGGGATATTTGGAAGCCCATAGATGGCTATGGTGAAAAAGGAAATATCTTCCGTTCAAAACTGGAAAGAAGCTTTCTGAGAAACTGCTCTGTGTTCTGTAAGTTCATCTCACAGAGTTACATCTTTCACTTCAAGAAGCCTTTCGCTAAGGCTGTTTTTGTGGAATTGGCAAAGGGATATTTGGAAACCCATAGAGGGCTATGGTGAAAAAGGAAATATCTTCCGTTCAAAACTGGAAAGAAGCTTTCTGAGAAACTGCTCTCTGTTCTGTTAATTCATCACACAGAGTTACATCTTTCCCTTCAAGAAGCCTTTCGCTAAGGCTGTTCTTGTGGAATTGGCAAAGGGATATTTGGAAGCCCATAGAGGGCTATGGTGAAAAAAGAAATATCTTCCGTTCAAAACTAGAAAGAAGCTTTCTGAGAAACTGCTCTGTGTTCTGTAAATTCATCTCACAGAGTTACATCTTTCCCTTCAAGAAGCCTTTCGCTACGGCTGTTCTTGTGGAATTGGCAAAGGGATATTTGGAAGCCCATAGAGGGCTATGGTGAAAAAGGAAATATCTTCCGTTCAAAACGGGAAAGAAGCTTTCTGAGAAACTGCTCTGTGTTCTGTTAATTCATCTCACAGAGTTACATCTTTCCCTTCATGAAGCCTTTCGCTAAGGCTGTTCTTGTGGAATTGGCAAAGGGATATTTGGAAGCCCATAGAAGGCTATGGTGAAAAAGGAAATATCTTCCGTTCAAAACTGGATAGAAGCTTTCTGTAAAACTGCTCTGTGTTCTGTTAATTCATCTCACAGAGTTACATCATTCCCTTCAAGAAGCCTTTCGCTACGGCTGTTCTTGTGGAATTGGCAAAGGGATATTTTGAAGCCCATAGAGGGCTATGGTGAAAAAGGAAATATCTTCCGTTCAAAACGGGAAAGAAGCTTTCTGAGAAACTGCTCTGTGTTCTGTTAATTCATCTCACAGAGTTACATCTTTACCTTCAATTAGCCTTTCGCTAAGGCTGTTCTTGTGGAATTGGCAAAGGGATATTTGGAAGCCCATAGAGGGCTATGGTGAAAAAAGAAATATCTTCCGTTCAAAACTAGAAAGAAGCTTTCTGAGAAACTGCTCTGTGTTCTGTAAATTCATCTCACAGAGTTACATCTTTCCCTTCAAGAAGCCTTTCGCTACGGCTGTTCTTGTGGAATTGGCAAAGGGAAATTTGGAAGCCCATAGAGGGCTATGGTGAAAAAGGAAATATCTTCCGTTCAAAACGGGAAAGAAGCTTTCTGAGAAACTGCTCTGTTTTCTGTAAATTCATCTCACAGAGTTACATCTTTCCCTTCAAGAAGCCTTTCGCTAAGGCTGTTCTTGTGGAATTGGCAAAGGGATATTTGGAAACCCATAGAGGGCTATGGTGAAAAAGGAAATATCTTCCGTTCAAAACTGGAAGTAATCTTTCTGAGAAACTGCTCTGTGTTCCGTTAATTCATCTCACAGAGTTACATCTTTCCCTTTTAAAAGCCTTTCGCTAATGCTGTTCTTGTGGAATTGGCAAAGGGATATTTGGAAGCCCATAGAGGACTATGGTGAAAAAAGAAATATCTTCCGTTCAAAACTGGAAAGAAGCTTTCTGAGAAACTGCTCTGTGTTCTGTTAATTCATCTCACAGAGTTACATCTTTCCCTTCAAGAAGCCTTTCGCTAAGGCCGTTCTTGTGTAATTGGCAAAGGGATATTTGGACGCCCATAGATGGCTATGGTGAAAAAGGAAATATCTTCCGTTCAAAACTGGAAAGAAGCTTTCCGAGAAACTGCTCTGTGTACTGTAAATTCATCTCACAGAGTTACATCTTTCCCCTCAAGAAGCCTTTCGCTAAGCTGTTCTTGTGGAATTGGCAAAGGGATATTTGGAAGCCCATGGAGGTCTATGGTGAAAAAGGAAATACCTTCCGTTCAAAAATGGAAAGAAGCTTTCTGGGAAACTGCTCTGTGTTCTGTTAATTCATATCACAGAGATACATCTTTCCCTTCAAGAAGCCTTTCCCTATGGCTGTTCTTGTTTAATTGGCAAAGGGATATTTGGAAGCCCATAGAGGGCTATGGTGAAAAAGAAATATCTTCCGTTCAAAACTGGAAGGAATCTTTCTGAGAAACTGCTCGGTATTATGTTAATTCATCTCACAGGGTTACATCTTTCCCTTCAAGAAGCCTTTCGCTAAGTCTGTTCTTGTGGAATTGGCAAAGGGATATTTGGAAGTCCATAGAGGGCTATGGTGAAAAAGGAAATATCTTCCGTTCAAAATTGGAAAGAAGCTTTCTGAGAAACTGCTCTGTGTTCTGTGAATTCATCTCACAGATTTACATCTTTCCCTTCAAGAAACCTTTCGCTAAGGCTGTTCTTGTGGAATTGGGAAAGGGATATCTGGAAGCCAATAGAGGGCTATGGTGAAAAAGGAAATATCTTCCGTTCAAAACTGGAAAGAAGCGTTCTGAGAAACTGCTGTGTGTTCTGTTAATTCATCTCACAGAGTTACATCTTTCCATTCAAGAAGCCTTTCGCTACGGCTGTTCTTGTGGAATTGGCAAATGGATATTTGGAAGCCCATAGAGGGCTATGGTGAAAAAGGAAATATTTTCCGTTCAAAACGGGAAAGAAGCTTTATGAGAAACTGCTCTGTGTTCTCTTAATTCATCTCACAGAGATACATCTTTCCCTTCAAGAAGCCTTTCCCTATGGCTGTTCTTGTGGAATTGGCAAAGGGATATTTGGAAGCCCATAGAGGGCTATGGTGAAAAAGGAAATATCTTCCATTCAAAACTGGAAAGAAGCTTTCTGAGAAACTGCTCTGTTTTCTGTAAATTCATCTCACAGCGTTACATCTTTCCCTTCAAGAAGCCTTTCGCTAAGGCTGTTCTTGTGGAATTGGCAAAGGGATATTTGGAAACCCATAGAGGGCTATGGTGAAAAAGGAAATATCTTCCGTTCAAAACTGGAAGTAATCTTTCTGAGAAACTGCTCTGTGTTCCGTTAATTCATCTCACAGAGTTACATCTTTCCCTTTTAAAAGCCTTTCGCTAATGCTGTTCTTGTGGAATTGGCAAAGGGATATTTGGAAGCCCATAGAGGACTATGGTGAAAAAAGAAATACCTTCCGTTCAAAACTGGAAAGAAGCTTTCTGAGAAACTGCTCTGTGTTCTGGAAATTCATCTCACAGTGTTACATCTTTCCCTTCAAGAAGCCTTTCGCTAAGGCCGTTCTTGTGTAATTGGCAAAGGGATATTTGGACGCCCATAGATGGCTATGGTGAAAAAGGAATTATCTTCCGTTCAAAACTGGAAAGAAGCTTTCCGAGAAACTGCTCTGTGTACTGTAAATTCTTCTCACAGAGTTACATCTTTGCCCTCAAGAAGCCTTTCGCTAAGCTGTTCTTGTGGAATTGGCAAAGGGATATATGGAAGCCCATGGAGGGCTAGGGTGAAAAAGGAAATACCTTCCGTTCAAAAATGGAAAGAAGCTTTCTGGAAAACTGCTCTGTGTTCTGTTAATTCACCTCACAGAGATACATCTTTCCCTTCAAGAAGCCTTTCCCTAAGGCTGTTCTTGTGGAATTGGCAAAGGGATATTTGGAAGCCCATAGAGGGCCATGGTGAAAAAGAAATATCTTCCGTTCAAAACTGGAAGGAATCCTTCTGAGAAACTGCTCGGTATTATGTTAATTCATCTCACAGGGTTACATCTTTCCCTTCAAGAAGCCTTTCGCTAAGGCTGATCTTGTGGAATTAGCAAAGGGATATTTGGAAGTCCATAGAGTGCTATGGTGAAAAAGGAAATATCTTCCGTTCAAAACTGGAAGTAATCTTTCTGAGAAACTGCTCTGTGTTCTGTTAATTCATCTCACAGAGTTACATCTTTCCCTTTTAAAAGCCTTTCGCTAATGCTGTTCTTGTGGAATTGGCAAAGGGATATTTGGAAGCCCATAGAGGGCTATGGTGAAAAAGGAAATATCTTCCGTTCAAAACTGGAAAGAAGCTTTCAGAGAAAATGCTCTGAGTTCTGTTAATTCATCTCACAGAGTTACATCTTTCCCGTCAAGAAGCCTTTCGCTAAGGCTGTTCTTGTGAAATTGGCAAAGTGATATTTGGAAGCCCATAGAGGGCTATGGTGAAAAAGGAAATATCTTCCGTTCAAAACTGGAAAGAAGATTTCTGAGAAACTGCTCTGTGTTCTGTTAATTCATCTAACAGAGTTACATCTTTCCCTTTTAAAAGCCTTTCGCTAATGCTGTTCTTGTGGAATTGGCAAAGGGATATTCGGAAGCCCATAGAGGGCTATGGTGAAAAAAGAAATATCTTCCGTTCAAAACTGGAAAGAAGCTTTCTGAGAAACTGCTCTGTGTTCTGGAAATTCATCTCACAGAGTTACATCTTTCCCTTCAAGAAGCCTTTCGCTAAGGCCGTTCTTGTGTAATTGGCAAAGGGATATTTGGACGCCCATAGATGGCTATGGTGAAAAAGGAAATATCTTCCGTTCAAAACTGGAAAGAAGCTTTCCGAGAAACTGCTCTGTGTACTGTAAATTCATCTCACAGAGTTACATCTTTCCCCTCAAGAAGCCTTTCGCTAAGCTGTTCTTGTGGAATTGGCAAAGGGATATTTGGAAGCCCATGGAGGGCCATGGTGAAAAAGGAAATACCTTCCGTTCAAAAATGGAAAGAAGCTTTCTGGGAAACTGCTCTGTGTTCTGTTAATTCATCTCACAGAGATACATCTTTCCCTTCAAGAAGCCTTTCCCTATGGCTGTTCTTGTTTAATTGGCAAAGGGATATTTGGAAGCCCATAGCGGGCTATGGTGAAAAAGAAATATCTTCCGTTCAAAACTGGAAGGAATCTTTCTGAGAAACTGCTCGGTATTATGTTAATTCATCTCACAGGGTTACATCTTTCCCTTCAAGAAGCCTTTCGCTAAGGCTGTTCTTGTGGAATTGGCAAAGGGATATTTGGAAGCCCATAGAAGGCTATGGTGAAAAAGGAAATATCTTCCGTTCAAAACTGGATAGAAGCTTTCTGTAAAACTGCTCTGTGTTCTGTTAATTCATCTCACAGAGTTACATCATTCCCTTCAATAAGCCTTTCGCTAAGGCAGTTCTTGTGGAATTGGCAAAGGGATATTTGGAAGCCCATAGAGGGCTATGGTGAAAAAGGAAATATCTTCCGTTCAAAACTGGAAAGAAGCTTTCTGAGAAACTGCTCTGAGTTCTGTTAATTCATCTCACAGAGTTACATCTTTCTCTTTTAAAAGCTTTTCGCTAATGCTGTTCTTGTGGAATTGGCAAAGGGATATTTGGAAAGCCATAGAGGGCTATGGTGAAAAAAGAAATATCTTCCGTTCAAAACTGGAAAGAAGCTTTCTGAGAAACTGCTCTGTGTTCTGGTAATTCATCTCACAGAGTTACATCTTTCCCTTCAAGAAGCCTTTCGCTAAGGCCGTTCTTGTGTAATTGGCAAAGGGATATTTGGACGCCCATAGATGGCTATGGTGAAAAAGGAAATATCTTCCGTTCAAAACTGGAAAGAAGCTTTCCGAGAAACTGCTCTGTGTACTGTAATTCATCTCACAGAGTTACATCTTTCCCCTCAAGAAGCCTTTCGCTAAGCTGTTCTTGTGGAATTGGCAAAGGGATATTTGGAAGCCCATGGAGGGCTATGGTGAAAAAGGAAATACGTTCCGTTCAAAAATGGAAAGATGCTTTCTGGGAAACTGCTCTGTGTTCTGTTAATTCATCTCACAGAGATACATCTTTCCCTTCAAGAAGCCTTTCCCTATGGTTGTTCTTGTGGAATTGGCAAAGGGATATTTGGAAGCCCATAGAGGGCTATGGTGAAAAAGAAATATGTTCCGTTCAAAACTGGAAGGAATCTTTCTGAGAAACTGCTCGGTATTATGTTAATTCATCTCACAGGGTTACATCTTTCCCTTCAAGAAGCCTTTCGCTAAGGCTGTTCTTGTGGAATTGGCAAAGGGATATTTGGAAGTCCATAGAGGGCTATGGTGAAAAAGGAAATATCTTCCGTTCAAAATTGGAAAGAAGCTTTCTGAGAAACTGCTCTGTGTTCTGTGAATTCATCTCACAGATTTACATCTTTCCTTCAAGAAACCTTTCGCTAAGGCTGTTCTTGTGGAATTGGGAAAGGGATATTAGGAAGCCAATAGAGGGCTATGGTGAAAAAGGAAATATCTTCCGTTCAAAACTGGAAAGAAGCGTTCTGAGAAACTGCTGTGTGTTCTGTTAATTCATCTCACAGAGTTACATCTTTCCCGTCAAGAAGCCTTTCGCTAAGGCTGTTCTTGTGAAATTGGCAAAGGGATATTTGGAAGCCCATAGAGGGCTATGGTGAAAAAGGAAATATCTTCCGTTCAAAACTGGAAAGAAGCTTTCTGAGAAACTGCTCTGTGTTCTGTTAATTCATCTCACAGAGTTACATCTTTCCCTTCAAGAAGCCTTTCGCTAAGGCTGTTCTTGTGGAAGTGGCAAAGGGATATTTGGAAGCCCATAGATGGCTATGGTGAAAAAGGAAATATCTTCCGTTCAAAACTGGAAAGAAGCTTTCTGAGAAACTGCTCTGTGTACTGTAAATTCATCTCACAGAGTTACATTTTTCCCCTCAAGAAGCCTTTCGCTAAGCTGTTCTTGTGGAATTGGCAAAGGGATATTTGGAAGCCCATGGAGGGCTATGGTGAAAAAGGAAATACCTTCCGTTCAAAAATGGAAAGAAGCTTTCTGGGAAACTGCTCTGTGTTCTGTTAATTCATCTCACAGAGATACATCTTTCCCTTCAAGAAGCCTTTCCCTATGGTTGTTCTTGTGGAATTGGCAAAGGGATATTTGGAAGCCCATAGAGGGCTATGGTGAAAAAGAAATATCTTCCGTTCAAAACTGGAAGGAATCTTTCTGAGAAACTGCTCGGTATTATGTTAATTCATCTCACAGGGTTACATCTTTCCCTTCAAGAAGCCTTTCGCTAAGGCTGTTCTTGTGGAATTGGGAAAGGGATATTTGGAAGTCCATAGAGGGCTATGGTGAAAAAGGAAATATCTTCCGTTCAAAATTGGAAAGAAGCTTTCTGAGAAACTGCTCTGTGTTCTGTGAATTCATCTCAAAGATTTACATCTTTCCCTTCAAGAAACCTTTCGCTAAGGCTGTTCTTGTGGAATTGGGAAAGGGATATTAGGAAGCCAATAGAGGGCTATGGTGAAAAAGGAAATATCTTCCGTTCAAAACTGGAAAGAAGCGTTCTGAGAAACTGCTGTGTGTTCTGTTAATTCATCTCACAGAGTTACATCTTTCCCTTCAAGAAGCCTTTCGCTAAGGCTGTTCTTGTGGAATTGGCAAAGGGATATTTGGAAGCCCATAGAGGGCTATGGTGAAAAAGGAAATATCTTCCGTTCAAAACTGGAAAGAAGCTTTCTGAGAAACTGCTCTGTGTTCTTTGAATTCATCTCACAGAGTTACATCTTTCTCTTCAAGAAGCCTTTCGCTAAGGCTGTTGTTGTGGAATTGGCAAAGGGATATTTGGAAGCCCATAGAGGGCTATGGTGAAAAAGGAAATACCTTCCGTTCTAAACTGGAAAGAAGCTTTCTGAGAAACTGCTGTGTGTTCTGTTAATTCATCTCACAGAGTTACATCTTTCCCGTCAAGAAGCCTTTCGCTAAGGCTGTTCTTGTGAAATTGGCAAAGGGATATTTGGAAGCCCATAGAGGGCTATGGTGAAAAAGGAAATATCTTCCGTTCAAAACTGGAAAGAAGCTTTCTGAGAAACTGCTCTGTGTTCTGTTAATTCATCTCACAGAGTTACATCTTTCCCTTCAAGAAGCCTTTCGCTAAGGCTGTTCTTGTGGAAGTGGCAAAGGGATATTTGGAAGCCCATAGATGGCTATGGTGAAAAAGGAAATATCTTCCGTTCAAAACTGGAAAGAAGCTTTCTGAGAAACTGCTCTGGGTTCTGTAAATTCAACTCACAGAGTTACATCTTTCCCTTCAAGAAGCCTTTCGCTAAGGCTGTTCTTGTGGAATTGGCAAAGGGATATTTGGAAACCCATAGAGGGCTATGGTGAAAAAGGAAATATCTTCCGTTCAAAACTGGAAAGAAGCTTTCTGAGAAACTGCTCTCTGTTCTGTTAATTCATCACACAGAGTTACATCTTTCCCTTCAAGAAGCCTTTCGCTAAGGCTGTTCTTGTGGAATTGGCAAAGGGATATTTGGAAGCCCATAGAGGGCTATGGTGAAAAAGGAAATATCTTCCGTTCAAAACTGGAAGTAATCTTTCTGAGAAACTGCTCTGTGTTCTGTTAATTCATCTCACAGAGTTACATCTTTCCCTTTTAAAAGCCTTTCGCTAATGCTGTTCTTGTGGAATTGGCAAAGGGATATTTGGAAGCCCATAGAGGGCTATGGTGAAAAAGGAAATATCTTCCGTTCAAAACTGGAAAGAAGCTTTCTGAGAAACTGCTCTGTGTTCTGTTAATTCATCTCACAGAGTTACATCTTTCCCTTCAAGAAGCCTTTCGCTAAGGCTGTTCTTGTGGAATTGGCAAAGGCATATTTGGAAGCCCATAGAGGGCTATGGTGAAAAAGGAAATATCTTCCGTGCAAAACTGGAAAGAAGCTTTCTGAGAAACTACTCTGTGTTCTGTGAATTCATCTCACAGAGTTACATCTTTCCCTTCAAGAAGCCTTTCGCTAAGGCTGTTCTTGTGTAATTGGCAAAGGGATATTTGGACGCCCATAGATGGCTATGGTGAAAAAGGAAATATCTTCCGTTCAAAACTGGAAAGAAGCTTTCCGAGAAACTGCTCTGTGTTCTGAAAATTCATCTCACACAGTTACATCTTTCCCCTCAAGAAGCCTTTCGCTAAGCTGTTCTTGTGGAATTGGCAAAGGGATATTTGGAAACCCATGCAGGGCTATGGTGAAAAAGGAATTATCTTCCGTTCAAAAATGGAAAGAAGCTTTCTGGGAAACTACTGTGTGTTCTGTTAATTCATCTCACAGAGATACATCTTTCCCTTCAAGAAGCCTTTCCCTATGGCTGTTCTTGTGGCATTGGCAAAGGTATATTTGGAAGCCCATAGAGGGCTATGGTGAAAAAGGAAATATCTTCCGTTCAAAACTGGAAGGAATCTTTCTGAGAAACTGCTCGGTGTTATGTTAATTCATCCCACAGGGTTACATCTTTCCCTTCAAGAAGCCTTTCGCTAAGGCTGTTCTTGTGGAATTGGCAAAGGGATATTTGGAAGCCCATAGAGGGCTATGGTGAAAAAGGAAATATCTTCCGTTCAAAATTGGAAAGAAGATTTCTGAGAAACTGCTCTGTGTTCTGTGAATTCATCTCACTGAGTTACATCTTTCTCTTTAAGAAACCTTTCGCTAAGGCTGTTCTTGTGGAATTGGGAAAGGGATATTTGGAAGCCCATAGAGGGCTATGGTGAAAAAGGAAATATCGTCCGTTCAAAATTGGAAAGAAGCTTTCTGAGAAACTGCTCTGTGTTCTGTTAATTCATCTCACAGAGTTACATCTTTCCCTTCAAGAAGCCTTTCGCTAAGGCTGTTCTTGTGGAATTGGCAAAGGGATATTTGGAAGCCCATAGAGGGCTATGGTGAAAAAGGAAATATCTTCCGTTCAAAACTGGAAAGAAGCTTTCTGAGAAACTGCTCTGTGTTCTTTGAATTCATCTCACAGAGTTACATCTTTCCCTTCAAGAAGCCTTTCGCTAAGGCTGTTGTTGTGGAATTGGCAAAGGGATATTTGGAAGCCCATAGAGGGCTATGGTGAAAAAGGAAATACCTTCCGTTCTAAACTGGAAAGAAGCTTTCTGAGAAACTGCTGTGTGTTCTGTTAATTCATCTCACAGAGTTACATCTTTCCCGTCAAGAAGCCTTTCGCTAAGGCTGTTCTTGTGAAATTGGCAAGGGGTATTTGGAAGCCCATAGAGGGCTATGGTGAAAAAGGAAATATCTTCCGTTCAAAACTGGAAAGAAGCTTTCTGAGAAACTGCTCTGTGTTCTGTTAATTCATCTCACAGAGTTACATCTTTCCCTTCAAGAAGCCTTTCGCTAAGGCTGTTCTTGTGGAAGTGGCAAAGGGATATTTGGAAGCCCATAGATGGCTATGGTGAAAAAGGAAATATCTTCCGTTCAAAACTGGAAAGAAGCTTTCTGAGAAACTGCTCTGTGTTCTGTAAATTCATCTCACAGAGTTACATCTTTCCCTTCAAGAAGCCTTTCGCTAAGGCTGTTCTTGTGGAATTGGCAAAGGGATATTTGGAAACCCATAGAGGGCTATGGTGAAAAAGGAAATATCTTCCGTTCAAAACTGGAAAGAAGCTTTCTGAGAAACTGCTCTCTGTTCTGTTAATTCATCACACAGAGTTACATCTTTCCCTTCAAGAAGCCTTTCGCTAAGGCTGTTCTTGTGGAATTGGCAAAGGGATATTTGGAAGCCCCTAGAGGGCTATGGTGAAAAAGGAAATATCTTCCGTTCAAAACTGGAAAGAAGCTTTCTGAGAAACAGCTCTGTGTTCTGTTAATTCATCACACAGAGTTACATCTTTCTCTTCAAGAAGCCTTTCGCTAAGGCTGTTCTTGTGGAATTGGCAAAGAGATATTTGGAAGCCCATAGAGGGCTATGGTGAAAAAAGAAATATCTTCCGTTCAAAACTAGAAAGAAGCTTTCTGAGAAACTGCTCTGTGTTCTGTTAATTCATCTCACAGAGTTACATCTTTCCCTTCAAGAAGCCTTTCGCTACGGCTGTTCTTGTGGAATTGGCAAAGGGATATTTGGAAGCCCATAGTGGGCTATGGTGAAAAAGGAAATATCTTCCGTTCAAAACGGGAAAGAAGCTTTCTGAGAAACTGCTCTGTGTTGTGTTAATTCATCTCACAGAGTTACATCTTTCCCTTCAAGAAGCCTTTCGCTAAGGCTGTTCTTGTGGAATTGGCAAAGGGATATTTGGAAGCCCATAGAGGGCTATGGTGAAAAAGGAAATATCTTCCGTTCAAAACTGGAAAGAAGCTTTCTGAGAAACTGCTCTGAGTTCTGTTAATTCATCTCACAGAGTTACATCATTCCCTTCAAGAAGCCTTTCGCTAAGGCTGTTCTTGTGGAATTGGCAAAGGGATATTTGGAAGCCCATAGAGGGCTATGGTGAAAAAGGAAATATCTTCCGTTCAAAACTGGAAAGAAGCTTTCTGAGAAACTGCTCTGAGTTCTGTTAATTCATCTCACAGAGTTACATCTTTCCCGTCAAGAAGCCTTTCGCTAAGGCTGTTCTTGTGAAATTGGCAAAGGGATATTTGGAAGCCCATAGAGGGCTATGGTGAAAAAGGAAATATCTTCCGTTCAAAACTGGAAAGAAGATTTCTGAGAAACTGCTCTGTGTTCTGTTAATTCATCTCACAGAGTTACATCTTTCCCTTCAAGAAGCCTTTCGCTAAGGCTGTTCTTGTGGAATTGGCAAAGGGATATTTGGAAGCCCATAGATGGCTATGGTGAAAAAGGAAATATTTTCCGTTCAAAACTGGAAAGAAGCTTTCTGAGAAACTGCTCTGTGTTCTGTAAATTCATCTCACAGAGTTACATCTTTCCCTTCAAGAAGCCTTTCGCTAAGGCTGTTCTTGTGGAATTGGCAAAGGGATATTTGGAAACCCATAGAGGGCTACGGTGAAAAAGGAAATATCTTCCGTTCAAAACTGGAAGTAATCTTTCTGAGAAACTGCTCTGTGTTCCGTTAATTCTTCTCACAGAGTTACATCTTTCCCTTTTAAAAGCCTTTCGCTAATGCTGTTCTTGTGGAAGTGGCAAAGGGATATTTGGAAGCCCATAGAGGGCTATGGTGAAAAAAGAAATATCTTCCGTTCAAAACTGGAAAGAAGCTTTCTGAGAAACTGCTCTGTGTTCTGGAAAATCATCTCACAGAGTTACATCTTTCCCTTCAAGAAGCCTTTCGCTAAGGCCGTTCTTGTGTAATTGGCAAAGGGATATTTGGACGCCCATAGATGGCTATGGTGAAAAAGGAAATATCTTCCGTTCAAAACTGGAAAGAAGCTTTCCGAGAAACTGCTCTGTGTACTGTAAATTCATCTCACAGAGTTACATCTTTCCCCTCAAGAAGCCTTTCGCTAAGCTGTTCTTGTGGAATTGGCAAAGGGATATTTGGAAGCCCATGGAGGGCTAGGGTGAAAAAGGAAATACCTTCCGTTCAAAAATGGAAAGAAGCTTTCTGGAAAACTGCTCTGTGTTCTGTTAATTCATCTCACAGAGATACATCTTTCCCTTCAAGAAGCCTTTCCCTAAGGCTGTTCTTGTGGAATTTGCAAAGGGATATTTGGAAGCCCATAGACGGCCATGGTGAAAAAGAAATATCTTCCGTTCAAAACTGGAAGGAATCTTTCTGAGAAACTGCTCGGTATTATGTTAATTCATCTCACAGGGTTACATCTTTCCCTTCAAGAAGCCTTTCGCTAAGGCTGATCTTGTGGAATTGGCAAAGGGATATTTGGAAGTCCATAGAGGGCTATGGTGAAAAAGGAAATATCTTCCGTTCAAAACTGGAAGTAATCTTTCTGAGAAACTGCTCTGTGTTCTGTTAATTCATCTCACAGAGTTACATCTTTCCCTTTTAAAAGCCTTTCGCTAATGCTGTTCTTGTGGAATTGGCAAAGGGATATTTGGAAAGCCATGGAGGGCTATGGTGAAAAAAGAAATATCTTCCGTTCAAAACTGGAAAGAAGCTTTCTGAGAAACTGCTCTGTGTTCTGGAAATTCATCTCAGAGAGTTACATCTTTCCCTTCAAGAAGCCTTTCGCTAAGGCCGTTCTTGTGTAATTGGCAAAGGGATATTTGGACGCCCATAGATGGCTATGGTGAAAAAGGAATTATCTTCCGTTCAAAACTGGAAAGAAGCTTTCCGAGAAACTGCTCTGTGTACTGTAAATTCATCTCACAGAGTTACATCTTTGCCCTCAAGAAGCCTTTCGCTAAGCTGTTCTTGTGGAATTGGCAAAGGGATATTTGGAAGCCCATGGAGGGCTAGGGTGAAAAAGGAAATACCTTCCGTTCAAAAATGGAAAGAAGCTTTCTGGAAAACTGCTCTGTGTTCTGTTAATTCATCTCACAGAGATACATCTTTCCCTTCAAGAAGCCTTTCCCTAAGGCTGTTCTTGTGGAATTTGCAAAGGGATATTTGGAAGCCCATAGAGGGCCATGGTGAAAAAGAAATATCTTCCGTTCAAAACTGGAAGGAATCCTTCTGAGAAACTGCTCGGTATTATGTTAATTCATCTCACAGGGTTACATCTTTCCCTTCAAGGCGCCTTTCGCTAAGGCTGATCTTGTGGAATTAGCAAAGGGATATTTGGAAGTCCATAGAGTGCTATGGTGAAAAAGGAAATATCTTCCGTTCAAAACTGGAAGTAATCTTTCTGAGAAACTGCTCTGTGTTCTGTTAATTCATCTCACAGAGTTACATCTTTCCCTTTTAAAAGCCTTTCGCTAATGCTGTTCTTTTGGAATTGGCAAAGGGATATTTGGAAGCCCATAGAGGGCTATGGTGAAAAAAGAAATATCTTCCGTTCAAAACTGGAAAGAAGCTTTCTGAGAAACTGCTCTGTGTTCTGGAAATTCATCTCACAGAGTTCCATCTTTCCCTTCAAGAAGCCTTTCGCTAAGGCCGTTCTTGTGTAATTGGCAAAGGGATATTTGGACGCCCATAGATGGCTATGGTGAAAAAGGAAATATCTTCCGTTCAAAACTGGAAAGAAGCTTTCCGAGAAACTGCTCTGTGTACTGTAAATTCATCTCACAGAGTTACATCTTTCCCCTCAAGAAGCCTTTCGCTAAGCTGTTCTTGTGGAATTGGCAAAGGGATATTTGGAAGCCCATAGAGGGCTATGGTGAAAAAGGAAATATCTTCCGTTCAAAACGGGAAAGAAGCTTTCTGAGAAACTGCTCTGTGTTCTGTTAATTCATCTCACAGAGTTACATCTTTACCTTCAAGAAGCCTTTCGCTAAGGCTGTTCTTGTGGAATTGGCAAAGGGATATTTGGAAGCCCATAGAGGGCTATGGTGAAAAAAGTAATATCTTCCGTTCAAAACTAGAAAGAAGCTTTCTGAGAAACTGCTCTGTGTTCTGTAAATTCATCTCACAGAGTTACATCTTTCCCTTCAAGAAGCCTTTCGCTACGGCTGTTCTTGTGGAATTGGCAAAGGGATATTTGGAAGCCCATAGAGGGCTATGGTGAAAAAGGAAATATCTTCCGTTCAAAACGGGAAAGAAGCTTTCTGAGAAACTGCTCTGTGTCCTGTTAATTCATCTCACAGAGATACATCTTTCCCTTCAAGAAGCCTTTCCCTATGGCTGTTCTTGTGGAATTGGCAAAGGGATATTTGGAAGCCCATAGAGGGCTATGGTGAAAAAGGAAATATCTTCCATTCAAAACTGGAAAGAAGCTTTCTGAGAAACTGCTCTGTGTTCTGTTAATTCACCTCACAGAGTTACATCTTGCCCTTCAAGAAGCCTTTCGCTAAGGCTGTTCTTGTGGAATTGGCAAAGGGATATTTGGAAGCCCCTAGAGGGCTATGGTGAAAAAGGAAATATCTTCCGTTCAAAACTGGAAAGAAGCTTTCTGAGAAACTGCTCTGTGTTCTGTTAATTCATCACACAGAGTTACATCTTTCCCTTCAAGAAGCCTTTCGCTAAGGCTGTTCTTGTGGAATTGGCAAAGGGATATTTGGAAGCCCATAGATGGCTATGGTGAAAAAAGAAATATCTTCCGTTCAAAAGTAGAAAGAAGCTTTCTGAGAAACTGCTCTGTGTTCTGTAAATTCATCTCACAGAGTTACATCTTTCCCTTCAAGAAGCCTTTCGCTACGGCTGTTCTTGTGGAATTGGCAAAGGGATATTTGGAAGCCCATAGAGGGCTATGGTGAAAAAGGAAATATTTTCCGTTCAAAACGGGAAAGAAGCTTTCTGAGAAACTGCTCTGTGTTCTGTTAATTCATCTCACAGAGTTACATCTTTACCTTCAAGAAGCCTTTCGCTAATGCTGTTCTTGTGGAATTGGCAAAGGGATATTTGGAAGCCCATAGAAGGCTATGGTGAAAAAGGAAATATCTTCCGTTCAAAACTGGAAAGAAGCTTTCTGAAAAACTGCTCTGTGTTCTGTTAATTCATCTCACAGAGTTACATCATTCCCTTCAAGAAGCCTTTCGCTAAGGCTGTTCTTGTGGAATTGGCAAAGGGATATTTGGAAGCCCATAGAGGGCTATGGTGAAAAAGTAAATATCTTCCGTTCAAAACTGGAAAGAAGCTTTCTGAGAAAATGCTCTGAGTTCTGTTAATTCATCTCACAGAGTTACATCTTTCCCGTCAAGAAGCCTTTCGCTAAGGCTGTTCTTGTGAAATTGGCAAAGTGATATTTGGAAGCCCATAGAGGGCTATGGTGAAAAAGGAAATATCTTCCGTTCAAAACTGGAAAGAAGATTTCTGAGAAACTGCTCTGTGTTCTGTTAATTCATCTCACAGAGTTACATCTTTCCCTTCAAGAAGCCTTTCGCTAAGGCTATTCTTGTGGAATTGGCAAAGGGATATTTGGAAGCCCATAGATGGCTATGGTGAAAAAGGAAATATCTTCCGTTCAAAACTGGAAAGAAGCTTTCTGAGAAACTGCTCTGTTTTCTGTAAATTCATCTCACAGAGTTACATCTTTCCCTTCAAGAAGCCTTTCGCTAAGGCTGTTCTTGTGGAATTGGCAAAGGGATATTTGGAAACCCATAGAGGGCTATGGTGAAAAAGGAAATATCTTCCGTTCAAAACTGGAAGTAATCTTTCTGAGAAACTGCTCTGTGTTCCGTTAATTCATCTCACAGAGTTACATCTTTCCCTTCAAGAAGCCTTTCGCTAAGGCTGTTCTTGTGGAATTGGCAAAGGGATATTTGGAAGCCCATAGAGGGCTAGGGTGAAAAAAGAAATATCTTCCGTTCAAAACTGGAAAGAAGCTTTCTGAGAAACTGCTCTGTGTTCTGGAAATTCATCTCACAGTGTTACATCTTTCCCTTCAAGAAGCCTTTCGCTAAGGCCGTTCTTGTGTAATTGGCAAAGGGATATTTGGACGCCCATAGATGGCTATGGTGAAAAAGGAATTATCTTCCGTTCAAAACTGGAAAGAAGCTTTCCGAGAAACTGCTCTGTGTACTGTAAATTCATCTCACAGAGTTACATCTTTCCCCTCAAGAAGCCTTTCGCTAAGCTGTTCTTGTGGAATTGGCAAAGGGATATTTGGAAGCCCATGGAGGGCTAGGGTGAAAAAGGAAATACCTTCCGTTCAAAAATGGAAAGAAGCTTTCTGGAAAACTGCTCTGTGTTCTGTTAATTCATCTCACAGAGATACATCTTTCCCTTCAAGAAGCCTTTCCCTAAGGCTGTTCTTGTGGAATTGGCAAAGGGATATTTGGAAGCCCATAGATGGCTATGGTGAAAAAGGAAATATCTTCCGTTCAAAACTGGAAAGAATTTTTCTGAGAAACTGCTCTGTGTTCCGTAAATTCATCTCACAGAGTTACATCTTTCCCTTCAAGAAGCCTTTCTCTAAGGCTGTTCTTGTGGAATTGGCAAAGGGATATTTGGAAGTCCATAGAGGGCTATGGTGAAAAAGGAAATATCTTCCGTTCAAAATTGGAAAGAAGCTTTCTGAGAAACTGCTCTGTGTTCTGTGAATTCATCTCAC
This sequence comes from Chlorocebus sabaeus, assembly GCF_047675955.1. NCBI lineage: Eukaryota > Metazoa > Chordata > Mammalia > Primates > Cercopithecidae > Chlorocebus > Chlorocebus sabaeus. The sequence continues at coordinate 1,591,725 of NW_027328147.1, read as the reverse complement.
AGATTTACATCTTTCCCTTCAAGAAACCTTTCGCTAAGGCTGTTCTTGTGGAATTGGGAAAGGGATATTAGGAAGCCAATAGAGGGCTATGGTGAAAAAGGAAATATCTTCCGTTCAAAACTGGAAAGAAGCGTTCTGAGGAACTGCTGTGTGTTCTGTTAATTCATCTCACAGAGTTACATCTTTCCATTCAAGAAGCCTTTCGCTAAGGCTGTTCTTGTGGAATTGGCAAAGGGATATTTGGAAGCCCCTAGAGGGCTATGGTGAAAAAGGAAATATCTTCCGTTCAAAACTGGAAAGAAGCTTTCTGAGAAACAGCTCTGTGTTCTGTTAATTCATCACACAGAGTTACATCTTTCTCTTCAAGAAGCCTTTCGCTAAGGCTGTTCTTGTGGAATTGGCAAAGAGATATTTGGAAGCCCATAGAGGGCTATGGTGAAAAAAGAAATATCTTCCGTTCAAAACTAGAAAGAAGCTTTCTGAGAAACTGCTCTGTGTTCTGTTAATTCATCTCACAGAGTTACATCTTTCCCTTCAAGAAGCCTTTCGCTACGGCTGTTCTTGTGGAATTGGCAAAGGGATATTTGGAAGCCCATAGTGGGCTATGGTGAAAAAGGAAATATCTTCCGTTCAAAACGGGAAAGAAGCTTTCTGAGAAACTGCTCTGTGTTGTGTTAATTCATCTCACAGAGTTACATCTTTCCCTTCAAGAAGCCTTTCGCTAAGGCTGTTCTTGTGGAATTGGCAAAGGGATATTTGGAAGCCCATAGAGGGCTATGGTGAAAAAGGAAATATCTTCCGTTCAAAACTGGAAAGAAGCTTTCTGAGAAACTGCTCTGAGTTCTGTTAATTCATCTCACAGAGTTACATCATTCCCTTCAAGAAGCCTTTCGCTAAGGCTGTTCTTGTGGAATTGGCAAAGGGATATTTGGAAGCCCATAGAGGGCTATGGTGAAAAAGGAAATATCTTCCGTTCAAAACTGGAAAGAAGCTTTCTGAGAAACTGCTCTGAGTTCTGTTAATTCATCTCACAGAGTTACATCTTTCCCGTCAAGAAGCCTTTCGCTAAGGCTGTTCTTGTGAAATTGGCAAAGGGATATTTGGAAGCCCATAGAGGGCTATGGTGAAAAAGGAAATATCTTCCGTTCAAAACTGGAAAGAAGATTTCTGAGAAACTGCTCTGTGTTCTGTTAATTCATCTCACAGAGTTACATCTTTCCCTTCAAGAAGCCTTTCGCTAAGGCTGTTCTTGTGGAATTGGCAAAGGGATATTTGGAAGCCCATAGATGGCTATGGTGAAAAAGGAAATATTTTCCGTTCAAAACTGGAAAGAAGCTTTCTGAGAAACTGCTCTGTGTTCTGTAAATTCATCTCACAGAGTTACATCTTTCCCTTCAAGAAGCCTTTCGCTAAGGCTGTTCTTGTGGAATTGGCAAAGGGATATTTGGAAACCCATAGAGGGCTACGGTGAAAAAGGAAATATCTTCCGTTCAAAACTGGAAGTAATCTTTCTGAGAAACTGCTCTGTGTTCCGTTAATTCTTCTCACAGAGTTACATCTTTCCCTTTTAAAAGCCTTTCGCTAATGCTGTTCTTGTGGAAGTGGCAAAGGGATATTTGGAAGCCCATAGAGGGCTATGGTGAAAAAAGAAATATCTTCCGTTCAAAACTGGAAAGAAGCTTTCTGAGAAACTGCTCTGTGTTCTGGAAATTCATCTCACAGAGATACATCTTTCCCTTCAAGAAGCCTTTCGCTAAGGCCGTTCTTGTGTAATTGGCAAAGGGATATTTGGACGCCCATAGATGGCTATGGTGAAAAAGGAAATATCTTCCGTTCAAAACTGGAAAGAAGCTTTCCGAGAAACTGCTCTGTGTACTGTAAATTCATCTCACAGAGTTACATCTTTCCCCTCAAGAAGCCTTTCGCTAAGCTGTTCTTGTGGAATTGGCAAAGGGATATTTGGAAGCCCATGGAGGGCTAGGGTGAAAAAGGAAATACCTTCCGTTCAAAAATGGAAAGAAGCTTTCTGGAAAACTGCTCTGTGTTCTGTTAATTCATCTCACAGAGATACATCTTTCCCTTCAAGAAGCCTTTCCCTAAGGCTGTTCTTGTGGAATTTGCAAAGGGATATTTGGAAGCCCATAGACGGCCATGGTGAAAAAGAAATATCTTCCGTTCAAAACTGGAAGGAATCTTTCTGAGAAACTGCTCGGTATTATGTTAATTCATCTCACAGGGTTACATCTTTCCCTTCAAGAAGCCTTTCGCTAAGGCTGATCTTGTGGAATTGGCAAAGGGATATTTGGAAGTCCATAGAGGGCTATGGTGAAAAAGGAAATATCTTCCGTTCAAAACTGGAAGTAATCTTTCTGAGAAACTGCTCTGTGTTCTGTTAATTCATCTCACAGAGTTACATCTTTCCCTTTTAAAAGCCTTTCGCTAATGCTGTTCTTGTGGAATTGGCAAAGGGATATTTGGAAAGCCATGGAGGGCTATGGTGAAAAAAGAAATATCTTCCGTTCAAAACTGGAAAGAAGCTTTCTGAGAAACTGCTCTGTGTTCTGGAAATTCATCTCACAGAGTTACATCTTTCCCTTCAAGAAGCCTTTCGCTAAGGCCGTTCTTGTGTAATTGGCAAAGGGATATTTGGACGCCCATAGATGGCTATGGTGAAAAAGGAATTATCTTCCGTTCAAAACTGGAAAGAAGCTTTCCGAGAAACTGCTCTGTGTACTGTAAATTCATCTCACAGAGTTACATCTTTGCCCTCAAGAAGCCTTTCGCTAAGCTGTTCTTGTGGAATTGGCAAAGGGATATTTGGAAGCCCATGGAGGGCTAGGGTGAAAAAGGAAATACCTTCCGTTCAAAAATGGAAAGAAGCTTTCTGGAAAACTGCTCTGTGTTCTGTTAATTCATCTCACAGAGATACATCTTTCCCTTCAAGAAGCCTTTCCCTAAGGCTGTTCTTGTGGAATTTGCAAAGGGATATTTGGAAGCCCATAGAGGGCCATGGTGAAAAAGAAATATCTTCCGTTCAAAACTGGAAGGAATCCTTCTGAGAAACTGCTCGGTATTATGTTAATTCATCTCACAGGGTTACATCTTTCCCTTCAAGGCGCCTTTCGCTAAGGCTGATCTTGTGGAATTAGCAAAGGGATATTTGGAAGTCCATAGAGTGCTATGGTGAAAAAGGAAATATCTTCCGTTCAAAACTGGAAGTAATCTTTCTGAGAAACTGCTCTGTGTTCTGTTAATTCATCTCACAGAGTTACATCTTTCCCTTTTAAAAGCCTTTCGCTAATGCTGTTCTTTTGGAATTGGCAAAGGGATATTTGGAAGCCCATAGAGGGCTATGGTGAAAAAAGAAATATCTTCCGTTCAAAACTGGAAAGAAGCTTTCTGAGAAACTGCTCTGTGTTCTGGAAATTCATCTCACAGAGTTCCATCTTTCCCTTCAAGAAGCCTTTCGCTAAGGCCGTTCTTGTGTAATTGGCAAAGGGATATTTGGACGCCCATAGATGGCTATGGTGAAAAAGGAAATATCTTCCGTTCAAAACTGGAAAGAAGCTTTCCGAGAAACTGCTCTGTGTACTGTAAATTCATCTCACAGAGTTACATCTTTCCCCTCAAGAAGCCTTTCGCTAAGCTGTTCTTGTGGAATTGGCAAAGGGATATTTGGAAGCCCATAGAGGGCTATGGTGAAAAAGGAAATATCTTCCGTTCAAAACGGGAAAGAAGCTTTCTGAGAAACTGCTCTGTGTTCTGTTAATTCATCTCACAGAGTTACATCTTTACCTTCAAGAAGCCTTTCGCTAAGGCTGTTCTTGTGGAATTGGCAAAGGGATATTTGGAAGCCCATAGAGGGCTATGGTGAAAAAAGTAATATCTTCCGTTCAAAACTAGAAAGAAGCTTTCTGAGAAACTGCTCTGTGTTCTGTAAATTCATCTCACAGAGTTACATCTTTCCCTTCAAGAAGCCTTTCGCTACGGCTGTTCTTGTGGAATTGGCAAAGGGATATTTGGAAGCCCATAGAGGGCTATGGTGAAAAAGGAAATATCTTCCGTTCAAAACGGGAAAGAAGCTTTCTGAGAAACTGCTCTGTGTCCTGTTAATTCATCTCACAGAGATACATCTTTCCCTTCAAGAAGCCTTTCCCTATGGCTGTTCTTGTGGAATTGGCAAAGGGATATTTGGAAGCCCATAGAGGGCTATGGTGAAAAAGGAAATATCTTCCATTAAAAACTGGAAAGAAGCTTTCTGAGAAACTGCTCTGTGTTCTGTTAATTCACCTCACAGAGTTACATCTTGCCCTTCAAGAAGCCTTTCGCTAAGGCTGTTCTTGTGGAATTGGCAAAGGGATATTTGGAAGCCCCTAGAGGGCTATGGTGAAAAAGGAAATATCTTCCGTTCAAAACTGGAAAGAAGCTTTCTGAGAAACTGCTCTGTGTTCTGTTAATTCATCACACAGAGTTACATCTTTCCCTTCAAGAAGCCTTTCGCTAAGGCTGTTCTTGTGGAATTGGCAAAGGGATATTTGGAAGCCCATAGATGGCTATGGTGAAAAAAGAAATATCTTCCGTTCAAAAGTAGAAAGAAGCTTTCTGAGAAACTGCTCTGTGTTCTGTAAATTCATCTCACAGAGTTACATCTTTCCCTTCAAGAAGCCTTTCGCTACGGCTGTTCTTGTGGAATTGGCAAAGGGATATTTGGAAGTCCATAGAGGGCTATGGTGAAAAAGGAAATATTTTCCGTTCAAAACGGGAAAGAAGCTTTCTGAGAAACTGCTCTGTGTTCTGTTAATTCATCTCACAGAGTTACATCTTTACCTTCAAGAAGCCTTTCGCTAATGCTGTTCTTGTGGAATTGGCAAAGGGATATTTGGAAGCCCATAGAAGGCTATGGTGAAAAAGGAAATATCTTCCGTTCAAAACTGGAAAGAAGCTTTCTGAAAAACTGCTCTGTGTTCTGTTAATTCATCTCACAGAGTTACATCATTCCCTTCAAGAAGCCTTTCGCTAAGGCTGTTCTTGTGGAATTGGCAAAGGGATATTTGGAAGCCCATAGAGGGCTATGGTGAAAAAGTAAATATCTTCCGTTCAAAACTGGAAAGAAGCTTTCTGAGAAAATGCTCTGAGTTCTGTTAATTCATCTCACAGAGTTACATCTTTCCCGTCAAGAAGCCTTTCGCTAAGGCTGTTCTTGTGAAATTGGCAAAGTGATATTTGGAAGCCCATAGAGGGCTATGGTGAAAAAGGAAATATCTTCCGTTCAAAACTGGAAAGAAGATTTCTGAGAAACTGCTCTGTGTTCTGTTAATTCATCTCACAGAGTTACATCTTTCCCTTCAAGAAGCCTTTCGCTAAGGCTATTCTTGTGGAATTGGCAAAGGGATATTTGGAAGCCCATAGATGGCTATGGTGAAAAAGGAAATATCTTCCGTTCAAAACTGGAAAGAAGCTTTCTGAGAAACTGCTCTGTTTTCTGTAAATTCATCTCACAGAGTTACATCTTTCCCTTCAAGAAGCCTTTCGCTAAGGCTGTTCTTGTGGAATTGGCAAAGGGATATTTGGAAACCCATAGAGGGCTATGGTGAAAAAGGAAATATCTTCCGTTCAAAACTGGAAGTAATCTTTCTGAGAAACTGCTCTGTGTTCCGTTAATTCATCTCACAGAGTTACATCTTTCCCTTCAAGAAGCCTTTCGCTAAGGCTGTTCTTGTGGAATTGGCAAAGGGATATTTGGAAGCCCATAGAGGGCTAGGGTGAAAAAAGAAATATCTTCCGTTCAAAACTGGAAAGAAGCTTTCTGAGAAACTGCTCTGTGTTCTGGAAATTCATCTCACAGTGTTACATCTTTCCCTTCAAGAAGCCTTTCGCTAAGGCCGTTCTTGTGTAATTGGCAAAGGGATATTTGGACGCCCATAGATGGCTATGGTGAAAAAGGAATTATCTTCCGTTCAAAACTGGAAAGAAGCTTTCCGAGAAACTGCTCTGTGTACTGTAAATTCATCTCACAGAGTTACATCTTTCCCCTCAAGAAGCCTTTCGCTAAGCTGTTCTTGTGGAATTGGCAAAGGGATATTTGGAAGCCCATGGAGGGCTAGGGTGAAAAAGGAAATACCTTCCGTTCAAAAATGGAAAGAAGCTTTCTGGAAAACTGCTCTGTGTTCTGTTAATTCATCTCACAGAGATACATCTTTCCCTTCAAGAAGCCTTTCCCTAAGGCTGTTCTTGTGGAATTGGCAAAGGGATATTTGGAAGCCCATAGATGGCTATGGTGAAAAAGGAAATATCTTCCGTTCAAAACTGGAAAGAATTTTTCTGAGAAACTGCTCTGTGTTCCGTAAATTCATCTCACAGAGTTACATCTTTCCCTTCAAGAAGCCTTTCTCTAAGGCTGTTCTTGTGGAATTGGCAAAGGGATATTTGGAAGTCCATAGAGGGCTATGGTGAAAAAGGAAATATCTTCCGTTCAAAATTGGAAAGAAGCTTTCTGAGAAACTGCTCTGTGTTCTGTGAATTCATCTCACAGATTTACATCTTTCCCTTCAAGAAACCTTTCGCTAAGGCTGTTCTTGTGGAATTGGGAAAGGGATATTAGGAAGCCAATAGAGGGCTATGGTGAAAAAGGAAATATCTTCCGTTCAAAACTGGAAAGAAGCGTTCTGAGGAACTGCTGTGTGTTCTGTTAATTCATCTCACAGAGTTACATGTTTCCATTCAAGAAGCCTTTCGCTAAGGCTGTTCTTGTGGAATTGGCAAAGGGATATTTGGAAGCCCATAGAGGGCTATGGTGAAAAACGAAATATCTTCCGTTCAAAATTGGAAAGAAGCTTTCTGAGAAACTGCTCTGTGTTCTGTTAATTCATCTCACAGAGTTACATCTTTCCCTTCAAGAAGCCTTTCGCTAAGGCTGTTCTTGTGGAATTGGCAAAGAGATATTTGGAAGCCCATAGAGGGCTATGGTGAAAAAGGAAATATCTTCCGTTCAAAACTGGAAAGAAGCTTTCTGAGAAACTGCTCTGTGTTCTTTGAATTCATCTCACAGAGTTACATCTTTCCCTTCAAGAAGCCTTTCGCTAAGGCTGTTGTTGTGGAATTGGCAAAGGGATATTTGGAAGCCCATAGAGGGCTATGGTGAAAAAGGAAATACCTTCCGTTCTAAACTGGAAAGAAGTTTTCTGAGAAACTGCTGTGTGTTCTGTTAATTCATCTCACAGAGTTACATCTTTCCCGTCAAGAAGCCTTTCGCTAAGGCTGTTCTTGTGAAATTGGCAAAGGGATATTTGGAAGCCCATAGAGGGCTATGGTGAAAAAGGAAATATCTTCCGTTCAAAACTGGAAAGAAGCTTTCTGAGAAACTGCTCTGTGTTCTGTTAATTCATCTCACAGAGTTACATCTTTCCCTTCAAGAAGCCTTTCGCTAAGGCTGTTTTTGTGGAAGTGGCAAAGGGATATTTGGAAGCCCATAGATGGCTATGGTGAAAAAGGAAATATCTTCCGTTCAAAACTGGAAAGAAGCTTTCTGAGAAACTGCTCTGTGTACTGTAAATTCATCTCACAGAGTTACATTTTTCCCCTCAAGAAGCCTTTCGCTAAGCTGTTCTTGTGGAATTGGCAAAGGGATATTTGGAAGCCCATGGAGGGCTATGGTGAAAAAGGAAATACCTTCCGTTCAAAAATGGAAAGAAGCTTTCTGGGAAACCGCTCTGTGTTCTGTTAATTCATCTCACAGAGATACATCTTTCCCTTCAAGAAGCCTTTCCCTATGGTTGTTCTTGTGGAATTGGCAAAGGGATATTTGGAAGCCCATAGAGGGCTATGGTGAAAAAGAAATATCTTCCGTTCAAAACTGGAAGGAATCTTTCTGAGAAACTGCTCGGTATTATGTTAATTCATCTCACAGGGTTACATCTTTCCCTTCAAGAAGCCTTTCGCCAAGGCTGTTCTTGTGGAATTGGCAAAGGGATATTTGGAAGTCCATAGAGGGCTATGGTGAAAAAGGAAATATCTTCCGTTCAAAACTGGAAAGAAGCTTTCTGAGAAACTGCTCTGTGTTCTTTGAATTCATCTCGCAGAGTTACATCTTTCCCTTCAAGAAGCCTTTCGCTAAGGCTGTTCTTGTGGAAGTGGCAAAGGGATATTTGGAAGCCCATAGATGGCTATGGTGAAAAAGGAAATATCTTCCGTTCAAAACTGGAAAGAAGCTTTCTGAGAAACTGCTCTGTGTTCTGTAAATTCATCTCACAGAGTTACATCTTTCCCTTCAAGAAGCCTTTCGCTAAGGCTGTTCTTGTGGAATTGGCAAAGGGATATTTGGAAACCCATAGAGGGCTATGGTGAAAAAGGAAATAACTTCCGTTCAAAACTGGAAAGAAGCTTTCTGAGAAACTGCTCTCTGTTCTGTTAATTCATCACACAGAGTTACATCTTTCCCTTCAAGAAGCCTTTCGCTAAGGCTGTTCTTGTGGAATTGGCAAAGGGATATTTGGAAGCCCATAGAGGGCTATGGTGAAAAAGGAAATATCTTCCGTTCAAAACTGGAAGTAATCTTTCTGAGAAACTGCTCTGTGTTCTGTTAATTCATCTCACAGAGTTACATCTTTCCCTTTTAAAAGCCTTTCGCTAATGCTGTTCTTGTGGAATTGGCAAAGGGATATTTGGAAGCCCATAGAGGGCTATGGTGAAAAAGGAAATATCTTCCGTTCAAAACTGGAAAGAAGCTTTCTGAGAAACTGCTCTGTGTTCTGTTAATTCATCTCACAGAGTTACATCTTTCCCTTCAAGAAGCCTTTCGCTAAGGCTGTTCTTGTGTTATTGGCAAAGGGATATTTGGAAGCCCATAGAGGGCTATGGTGAAAAAGGAAATATCTTCCGTGCAAAACTGGAAAGAAGCTTTCTGAGAAACTACTCTGTGTTCTGTGAATTCATCTCACAGAGTTACATCTTTCCCTTCAAGAAGCCTTTCGCTAAGGCTGTTCTTGTGTAATTGGCAAAGGGATATTTGGACGCCCATAGATGGCTATGGTGAAAAAGGAAATATCTTCCGTTCAAAACTGGAAAGAAGCTTTCCGAGAAACTGCTCTGTGTTTTTTGAATTCATCTCACAGAGTTACATCTTTCCCTTCAAGAAGCCTTTCGCTAAGGCTGTTGTTGTGGAATTGGCAAAGGGATATTTGGAAGCCCATAGAGGGCTATGGTGAAAAAGGAAATACCTTCCGTTCTAAACTGGAAAGAAGCTTTCTGAGAAACTGCTGTGTGTTCTGTTAATTCATCTCACAGAGTTACATCTTTCCCGTCAAGAAGCCTTTCGCTAAGGCTGTTCTTGTGAAATTGGCAAAGGGATATTTGGAAGCCCAGAGAGGGCTATGGTGAAAAAGGAAATATCTTCCGTTCAAAACTGGAAAGAAGCTTTCTGAGAAACTGCTCTGTGTTCTGTTAATTCATCTCACAGAGTTACATCTTTCCCTTCAAGAAGCCTTTCGCTAAGGCTGTTCTTGTGGAAGTGGCAAAGGGATATTTGGAAGCCCATAGATGGCTATGGTGAAAAAGGAAATATCTTCCGTTCAAAACTGGAAAGAAGCTTTCTGAGAAACTTCTCTGTGTTCTGTAAATTCATCTCACAGAGTTACATCTTTCCCTTCAAGAAGCCTTTCGCTAAGGCTGTTCTTGTGGAATTGGCAAAGGGATATTTGGAAGCCCATAGTGGGCTATGGTGAAAAAGGAAATATCTTCCGTTCAAAACGGGAAAGAAGCTTTCTGAGAAACTGCTCTGTGTTGTGTTAATTCATCTCACAGAGTTACATCTTCCCCTTCAAGAAGCCTTTCGCTAAGGCTGTTCTTGTGGAATTGGCAAAGGGATATTTGGAAGCCCATAGAAGGCTAAGGTGAAAAAGCAAATATCTTCCGTTTAAAACTGGATAGAAGCTTTCTGTAAAACTGCTCTGTGTTCCGTTAATTCATCTCACAGAGTTACATCATTCCCTTCAAGAAGCCTTTCACTAAGGCTGTTCTTGTGGAATTGGCAAAGGGATATTTGGAAGCCCATAGAGGGCTATGGTGAAAAAGGAAATATCTTCCGTTCAAAAGTGGAAAGAAGCTTTCTGAGAAACTGCTCTGAGTTCTGTTAATTCATCTCACAGAGTTACATCATTCCCTTCAAGAAGCCTTTCGCTAAGGCTGTTCTTCTGGAATTGGCAAAGGGATATTTGGAAGCCCATAGAGGGCTATGGTGAAAAAGGAAATATCTTCCGTTCAAAACTGGAAAGAAGCTTTCTGAGAAACTGCTCTGAGTTCTGTTAATTCATCTCACAAAGTTACATCTTTCCCGTCAAGAAGCCTTTCGCTAAGGCTGTTCTTGTGAAATTGGCAAAGGGATATTTGGAAGCCCATAGAGGGCTATGGTGAAAAAGGAAATATCTTCCGTTCAAAACTGGAAAGAAGATTTCTGAGAAACTGCTCCGTGTTCTGTTAATTCATCTCACAGAGTTACATCTTTCCCTTCAAGAAGCCTTTCGCTAAGGCTGTTCTTGTGGAATTGGCAAAGGGATATTTGGAAGCCCATAGATGGCTATGGTGAAAAAGGAAATATTTTCCGTTCAAAACTGGAAAGAAGCTTTCTGAGAAACTGCTCTGTGTTCTGTAAATTCATCTCACAGAGTTACATCTTTCCCTTCAAGAAGCCTTTCGCTAAGGCTGTTCTTGTGGAATTGGCAAAGGGATATTTGGAAACCCATAGAGGGCTACGGTGAAAAAGGAATTATCTTCCGTTCAAAACTGGAAGTAATCTTTCTGAGAAACTGCTCTGTGTTCCGTTAATTCGTCTCACAGAGTTACATCTTTCCCTTTTAAAAGCCTTTCGCTAATGCTGTTCTTGTGGAATTGGCAAAGGGATATTTGGAAGCCCATAGAGGGCTATGGTGAAAAAAGAAATATCTTCCGTTCAAAACTGGAAAGAAGCTTTATGAGAAACTGCTCTGTGTTCTGGAAATTCATCTCACAGAGTTACATCTTTCCCTTCAAGAAGCCTTTCGCTAAGGCCGTTCTTGTGTAATTGGCAAAGGGATATTTGGACGCCCATAGATGGCTATGGTGAAAAAGGAAATATCTTCCGTTCAAAACTGGAAAGAAGCTTTCTGAGAAACTGCTCTGTGTACTGTAAATTCATCTCACAGAGTTACATCTTTCCCCTCAAGAAGCCTTTCGCTAAGCTGTTCTTGTGGAATTGGCAAAGGGATATTTGGAAGCCCATGGAGGTCTAGGGTGAAAAAGGAAATACCTTCCGTTCAAAAATGGAAAGAAGCTTTCTGGAAAACTGCTCTGTGTTCTGTTAATTCATCTCACAGAGATACATCTTTCCCTTCAAGAAGCCTTTCCCTAAGGCTGTTCTTGTGGAATTTGCAAAGGGATATTTGGAAGCCCATAGACGGCCATGGTGAAAAAGAAATATCTTCCGTTCAAAACTGGAAGGAATCTTTCTGAGAAACTGCTCGGTATTATGTTAATTCATCTCACAGGGTTACATCTTTCCCTTCAAGAAGCCTTTCGCTAAGGCTGATCTTGTGGAATTGGCAAAGGGATATTTGGAAGTCCATAGAGGGCTATGGTGAAAAAGGACATATCTTCCGTTCAAAACTGGAAGTAATCTTTCTGAGAAACTGCTCTGTGTTCTGTTAATTCATCTCACAGAGTTACATCTTTCCCTTTTAAAAGCCTTTCGCTAATGCTGTTCTTGTGGAATTGGCAAAGGGATATTTGGAAAGCCATAGAGGGCTATGGTGAAAAAAGAAATATCTTCCGTTCAAAACTGGAAAGAAGTTTTCTGAGAAACTGCTCTGTGTTCTGGAAATTCATCTCACAGAGTTACATCGTTCCCTTCAAGAAGCCTTTCGCTAAGGCCGTTCTTGTGTAATTGGCAAAGGGATATTGGACGCCCATAGATGGCTATGTTGAAAAAGGAAATATCTTCCGTTCAAAACTGGAAAGAAGCTTTCCGAGAAACTGCTCTGTGTACTGTAAATTCATCTCACAGAGTTACATCTTTCCCCTCAAGAAGCCTTTCGCTAAGCTGTTCTTGTGGAATTTGCAAAGGGATATTTGGAAGCCCATGGAGGGCTATGGTGAAAAAGGAAATACCTTCCGTTCAAAAATGGAAAGAAGCTTTCTGGGAAACTGCTCTGTGTTCTGTTAATTCATCTCACAGAGATACATCTTTCCCTTCAAGAAGCCTTTCCCTATGGTTGTTCTTGTGGAATTGGCAAAGGGATATTTGGAAGCCCATAGAGGGCTATGGTGAAAAAGAAATATCTTCCGTTCAAAACTGGAAGGAATCTTTCTGAGAAACTGCTCGGTATTATGTTAATTCATCTCACAGGGTTACATCTTTCCCTTCAAGAAGCCTTTCGCTAAGGCTGTTCTTGTGGAATTGGCAAAGGGATATTTGGAAGTCCATAGAGGGCTATGGTGAAAAAGGAAATATCTTCCGTTCAAAATTGGAAAGAAGCTTTCTGAGAAACTGCTCTGTGTTCTGTGAATTCATCTCACAGATTTACATCTTTCCCTTCAAGAAACCTTTCGCTAAGGCTGTTCTTCTGGAATTGGGAAAGGGATATTGGGAAGCCAATAGAGGGCTATGGTGAAAAAGGAAATATCTTCCGTTCAAAACTGGAAAGAAGCGTTCTGAGAAACTGCTGTGTGTTCTGTTAATTCATCTCACAGAGTTACATCTTTCCATTCAAGAAGCCTTTCGCTAAGGCTGTTCTTGTGGAATTGGCAAAGGGATATTTGGAAGCCCATAGAGGGCAATGGTGAAAAAGGAAATATCTTCCGTTCAAAATTGGAAAGAAGCTTTCTGAGAAACTGCTCTGTGTTCTGTTAATTCATCTCACAGAGTTACATCTTTCCCTTCAAGAAGCCTTTCGCTAAGGCTGTTCTTGTGGAATTGGCAAAGGGATATTTGGAAGCCCATAGAGGGCTATGGTGAAAAAGGAAATATCTTCCGTTCAAAACTGGAAAGAAGCTTTGTGAGAAACTGCTCTGTGTTCTTTGAATTCATCTCACAGAGTTACATCTTTCCCTTCAAGAAGCCTTTCGCTAAGGCTGTTGTTGTGGAATTGGCAAAGGGATATTTGGAAGCCCATAGAGGGCTATGGTGAAAAAGGAAATACCTTCCGTTCTAAACTGGAAAGAAGCTTTCTGAGAAACTGCTGTGTGTTCTGTTAATTCATCTCACAGAGTTACATCTTTCCCGTCAAGGAGCCTTTCGCTAAGGCTGTTCTTGTGAAATTGGCAAAGGGATATTTGGAAGCCCATAGAGGGCTATGGTGAAAAAGGAAATATCTTCCGTTCAAAACTGGAAAGAAGCTTTCTGAGAAACTGCTCTGTGTTCTGTTAATTCATCTCACAGAGTTACATCTTTCCCTTCAAGAAGCCTTTCGCTAAGGCTGTTCTTCTGGAAGTGGCAAAGGGATATTTGGAAGCCCATAGAGGGCTATGGTGAAAAAGGAAATATCTTCCGTTCAAAACTGGAAGTAATCTTTCTGAGAAACTGCTCTGTGTTCTGTTAATTCATCTCACAGAGTTACATCTTTCCCTTTTAAAAGCCTTTCGCTAATGCTGTTCTTGTGGAATTGGCAAAGGGATATTTGGAAGCCCATAGAGGGCTATGGAGAAAAAGGAAATATCTTCCGTTCAAAACTGGAAAGAAGCTTTCTGAGAAACTGCTCTGTGTTCTGTTAATTCATCTCACAGAGTTACATCTTTCCCTTCAAGAAGCCTTTCGCTAAGGCTGTTCTTGTGGAATTGGCAAATTGATATTTGGAAGCCCAAAGAGGGCTATGGTGAAAAAGGAAATATCTTCCGTGCAAAACTGGAAAGGAGCTTTCCGAGAAACTACTCTGTGTACTGTAAATTCATCTCACAGAGTTACATCTTTCCCCTCAAGAAGCCTTTCGCTAAGCTGTTCTTGTGGAATTGGCAAAGGGATATTTGGAAGCCCGTGGAGGGCTATGGTGAAAAAGGAAATACCTTCCGTTCAAAAATGGAAAGAAGCTTTCTGGGAAACTGTCCTGTGTTCTGTTAATTCATCTCACAGAGATACATCTTTCCCTTCAAGAAGCCTTTCCCTATGATTGTTCTTGTGGAATTGGCAAAGGGATATTTGGAAGCCCATAGAGGGCTATGGTGAAAAAGAAATATCTTCCGTTCAAAACTGGAAGGAATCTTTCTGAGAAACTGCTCGGTATTATGTTAATTCATCTCACAGGGTTACATCTTTCCCTTCAAGAAGTCTTTCGCTAAGGCTGTTCTTGTGGAATTGGCAAAGGGATATTTGGAAAGCCATAGAGGGCTATGGTGAAAAAGGAAATATCTTCCGTTCAAAACTGGAAAGAAGCTTTCTGAGAAACTACTCTCTGTCCTGTTAATTCATCACACAGAGTTACATCTTTCTCTTCAAGAAGCCTTTCGCTAAGGCTGTTCTTGTGGAATTGGCAAAGGGATATTTGGAAGCCCATAGAGGGCTATGGTGAAAAAGGAAATATCTTCCGTTCAAAACTGGAAAGAAGCTTTCTGAGAAACTGCTCTGTGTTCTTTGAATTCATCTCACAGAGTTACATCTTTCCCTTCAAGAAGCCTTTCGCTAAGGCTGTTGTTGTGGAATTGGCAAAGGGATATTTGGAAGCCCATAGAGGGCTATGGTGAAAAAGGAAATACCTTCCGTTCTAAACTGGAAAGAAGCTGTCTGAGAAACTGCTCTCTGTTCTGTTAATTCATCTCACAGAGTTACATCTTTCCCGTCAAGAAGCCTTTCTCTAAGGCTGTTCTTGTGAAATTGGCAAAGGGATATTTGGAAGCCCATAGAGGGCTATGGTGAAAAAGGAAATATCTTCCGTTCAAAACTGGAAAGAAGATTTCTGAGAAACTGCTCTGTGTTCTGTTAATTCATCTCACAGAGTTACATCTTTCCCTTCAAGAAGCCTTTCGCTAAGGCTGTTCTTGTGGAAGTGGCAAAGGGATATTTGGAAGCCCATAGATGGCTATGGTGAAAAAGGAAATATCTTCCGTTCAAAACTGGAAAGAAGCTTTCTGAGAAACTGCTCTGTGTTCTGTAAATTCATCTCACAGAGTTACATCTTTCCCTTCAAGAAGCCTTTCGCTAAGGATGTTCTTGTGGAATTGGCAAAGGGATATTTGGAAACCCATAGAGGGCTATGGTGAAAAAGGAAATATCTTCCGTTCAAAACTGGAAGTAATCTTTCTGAGAAACTGCTCTGTGTTCTGTTAATTCATCTCACAGAGTTACATCTTTCCCTTTTAAAAGCCTTTCGCTAATGCTGTTCTTGTGGAATTGGCAAAGGGATATTTGGAAGCCCATAGAGGGCGATGGTGAAAAAGGAAATATCTTCCGTTCAAAACTGGAAAGAAGCTTTCTGAGAAACTGCTCTGTGTTCTGTAAATTCATCTCACAGAGTTACATCTTTCCCTTCAAGAAGCCTTTCGCTAAGGCTGTTCTTGTGGAATTGGCAAATTGATATTTGGAAGCCCATAGAGGGCTATGGTGAAAAAGGAAATATCTTCCGTGCAAAACTGGAAAGAAGCTTTCTGAGAAACTACTCTGTGTTCTGTGAATTCATCTCACAGAGTTACATCTTTCCCTTCAAGAAGCCTTTCGCTAAGGCTGTTCTTGTGTAATTGGCAAAGGGATATTTGGACGCCCATGGAGGGCTATGGTGAAAAAGGAAATACCTTCCGTTCAAAAATGGAAAGAAGCTTTCTGGGAAACTGCTCTGTGTTCTGTTAATTCATCTCACAGAGATACATCTTTCCCTTCAAGAAGCCTTTCCCTATGGTTGTTCTTGTGGAATTGGCAAAGGGATATTTGGAAGCCCATAGAGGGCTATGGTGAAAAAGAAATATCTTCCGTTCAAAACTGGAAGGAATCTTTCTGAGAAACTGCTCGGTATTATGTTAATTCATCTCACAGGGTTACATCTTTCCCTTCAAGAAGCCTTTCGCTAAGGCTGTTCTTGTGGAATTGGCAAAGGGATATTTGGAAGTCCATAGAGGGCTATGGTGAAAAAGGAAATATCTTCCGTTCAAAATTGGAAAGAAGCTTTCTGAGAAACTGCTCTGTGTTCTGTGAATTCATCTCACAGATTTACATCTTTCCCTTCCAGAAACCTTTCGCTAAGGCTGTTCTTGTGGAATTGGGAAAGGGATATTAGGAAGCCAATAGAGGGCTATGGTGAAAAAGGAAATATCTTCCGTTCAAAACTGGAAGGAAGCGTTCTGAGAAACTGCTGTGTGTTCTGTTAATTCATCTCACAGAGTTACATCTTTCCATTCAAGAAGCCTTTCGCTAAGGCTGTTCTTGTGGAATTGGCAAAGGGATATTTGGAAGGCCATAGAGGGCTATGGTGAAAAAGGAAATATCTTCCGTTCAAAATTGGAAAGAAGCTTTCTGAGAAACTGCTCTGTGTTCTGTTAATTCATCTCACAGAGTTACATCTTTCCCTTCAAGAAGCCTTTCGCTAAGGCTGTTCTTGTGGAATTCGCAAAGGGATATTTGGAAGCCCATAGAGGGCTATGGTGAAAAAGGAAATATCTTCCGTTCAAAACTGGAAAGAAGCTTTCTGAGAAACTGCTCTGTGTTCTTTGAATTCATCTCACAGAGTTACATCTTTCCCTTCAAGAAGCCTTTCGCTAAGGCTGTTGTTGTGGAATTGGCAAAGGGATATTTGGAAGCCCATAGAGGGCTATGGTGAAAAAGGAAATACCTTCCGTTCTAAACTGGAAAGAAGCTTTCTGAGAAACTGCTCTGAGTTCTGTTAATTCAACTCACAGAGTTACATCTTTCCCGTCAAGAAGCCTTACGCTAAGGCTGTTCTTGTGAGATTGGCAAAGGGATATTTGGAAGCCCCTAGATGGCTATGGTGAAAAAGGAAATATCTTCCGTTCAAAACTGGAAAGAAGCTTTCTGAGAAACTGCTCTGTGTTCTGTTAATTCATCTCACAGAGTTACATCTTTCCCTTCAAGAAGCCTTTCGCTAAGGCTGTTCTTGTGGAAGTGGCAAAGGGATATTTGGAAGCCCATAGATGGCTATGGTGAAAAAGGAAATATCTTCCGTTCAAAACTGGAAAGAAGCTTTCTGAGAAACTGCTCTGTGTTCTGTAAATTCATCTCACAGAGTTATATCTTTCCCTTCAAGAAGCCTTTCGCTAAGGCTGTTCTTGTGGAATTGGCAAAGGGATATTTGGAAACCCATAGAGGGCTATGGTGAAAAAGGAAATATCTTCCGTTCAAAACTGGAAAGAAGCTTTCTGAGAAACTGCTCTCTGTTCTGTTAATTCATCACACAGAGTTACATCTTTCCCTTCAAGAAGCCTTTCGCTAAGGCTGTTCTTGAGGAATTGGCAAAGGGATATTTGGAAGCCCATAGAGGGCTATGGTGAAAAAGGAAATATCTTCCGTTCAAAACTGGAAGTAATCTTTCTGAGAAACTGCTCTGTGTTCTGTTAATTCATCTCACAGAGTTACATCTTTCCCTTCAAGAAGCCTTTCGCTAAGGCTGTTCTTCTGGAATTGGCAAATTGATATTTGGAAGCCCATAGAGGGCTATGGTGAAAAAGGAAATATCTTCCGTGCAAAACTGGAAAGAAGCTTTCTGAGAAACTACTCTGTGTTCTGTGAATTCATCTCACAGAGTTACATCTTTCCCTTCAAGAAGCCTTTCGCTAAGGCTGTTCTTGTGTAATTGGCAAAGGGATATTTGGACGCCCATAGATGGCTATGGTGAAAAAGGAAATATCTTCCGTTCAAAACTGGAAAGAAGCTTTCCGAGAAACTGCTCTGTGTTCTGTAAATTCATCTCACACAGTTACATCTTTCCCCTCAAGAAGCCTTTCGCTAAGCTGTTCTTGTGGAATTGGCAAAGGGATATTTGGAAGCCCATGCAGGGCTATGGTGAAAAAGGAATTATCTTCCGTTTAAAAAAGGAAAGAAGCTTTCGGGGAAACTACTCTGTGTTCTGTTAATTCATCTCACAGAGATACATCTTTCCCTTCAAGAAGCCTTTCCCTATGGCTGTTCTTGTGGAATTGGCAAAGGGATATTTGGAAGCCCATAGAGGGCTATGGTGAAAAAGGAAATATCTTCCGTTCAAAACTGGAAGGAATCTTTCTGAGAAACTGCTCGGAGTTATGTTAATTCATCTCACAGGGTTACATCTTTCCCTTCAAGAAGCCTTTCGCTAAGGCTGTTCTTGTGGAATTGGCAAAGGGATATTTGGAAGCCCATAGAGGGCTATGGTGAAAAAGGAAATATCTTCCGTTCAAAATTGGAAAGAAGATTTCTGAGAAACTGCTCTGTGTTCTGCGAATTCATCTCACAGAGTTACATCTTTCTCTTTAAGAAACCTTTCGCTAAGGCTGTTCTTGTGGAATTGGGAAAGGGATATTTGGAAGCCAATAGAGGGCTATGGTGAAAAAGGAAATATCTTCCGTTCAAAATTGGAAAGAAGCTTTCTGAGAAACTGCTCTGTGTTCTGTTAATTCATCTCACAGAGTTACATCTTTCCCTTCAAGAAGCCTTTCGCTAAGGCTGTTCTTGTGGAATTGGCAAAGGGATATTTGGAAGCCCCTAGAGGGCTATGGTGAAAAAGGAAATATCTTCCGTTCAAAACTGGAAAGAAGCTTTCTGAGAAACAGCTCTGTGTTCTGTTAATTCATCACACTGATTTACATCTTTCTCTTCAAGAAGCCTTTCGCTAAGGCTGTTCTTGTGGAATTGGCAAAGGGATATTTGGAAGCCCATAGAGGGCTATGGTGAAAAAAGAAATATCTTCCGTTCAAGACTAGAAAGAAGCTTTCTGAGAAACTGCTCTGTGTTCTTTGAATTCATCTCACAGAGTTACATCTTTCCCTTCAAGAAGCCTTTCGCTACGGCTGTTCTTGTGGAATTGGCAAAGGGATATTTGGAAGCCCATAGTGGGCTATGGTGAAAAAGGAAATATCTTCCGTTCAAAACGGGAAAGAAGCTTTCTGAGAAACTGCTCTGTGTTGTGTTAATTCATCTCACAGAGTTACATCTTTCCCTTCAAGAAGCCTTTCGCTAAGGCTGTTCTTGTGGAATTGGCAAAGGGATATTTGGAAGCCCATAGAAGGCTATGGTGAAAAAGGAAATATCTTCCGTTTAAAACTGGATAGAAGCTTTCTGTAAAACTGCTCTGTGTTCTGTTAATTCATCTCACAGAGTTACATCATTCCCTTCAAGAAGCCTTTCGCTAAGGCTGTTCTTGTGGAATTGGCAAAGGGATATTTGGAAGCCCATAGAGGGCTATGGTGAAAAAGGAAATATCTTCCGTTCAAAACTGGAAAGAAGCTTTCTGAGAAACTGCTCTGAGTTCTGTTAATTCATCTCACAGAGTTACATCTTTCCCTTCAAGAAGCCTTTCGCTAAGGCTGTTCTTGTGAAATTGGCAAAGGGATATTTGGAAGCCCATAGAGGGCTATGTTGAAAAAGGAAATATCTTCCGTTCAAAACTGGAAAGAAGCTTTCTGAGAAACTGCTCTGTGTTCTGTTAATTCATCTCACAGTGTTACATCTTTCCCTTCAAGAAGCCTTTCGCTAAGGCTGTTCTTGTGGAATTGGCAAAGGGATATTTGGAAGCCCATAGAGGGCTATGGTGAAAAAGGAAATATCTTCCGTTCAAAACTGGAAAGAAGCGTTCTGAGAAACTGCTGTGTGTTCTGTTAATTCATCTAAAAGAGTTACATCTTTCCATTCAAGAAGCCTTTCGCTAAGGTTGTTCTTGTGGAATTGGCAAAGGGATATTTGGAAGCCCATAGAGGGCTATGGTGAAAAAGGAAATATCTTCCGTTCAAAACTGGAAAGAAGCTTTCTGAGAAACTGCTCTCTGTCCTGTTAATTCTTCACACAGAGTTACATCTTTCCCTTCAAGAAGCCTTTCGCTAAGGCTGTTCTTGTGGAATTGGCAAAGGGATATTTGGAAGCCCATAGAGGGCTATGGTGAAAAAGGAAATATCTTCCGTTCAAACCTGGAAAGAAGCTGTCTGAGAAACTGCTCTGTGTTCTTTGAATTCATCTCACAGAGTTACATCTTTCCCTTCAAGAAGCCTTTCGCTAAGGCTGTTGTTGTGGAATTGGCAAAGGGATATTTGGAAGCACATAGAGGGCTATGGTGAAAAAGGAAATACCTTCCGTTCTAAACTGGAAAGAAGCTTTCTGAGAAACTGCTCTGAGTTCTGTTAATTCATCTCACAGAGTTACATCTTTCCCTTCAAGAAGCCTTTCGCTAAGGCTGTTCTTGTGAAATTGGCAAAGGGATATTTGGAAGCCCATAGAGGGCTATGGTGAAAAAGGAAATATCTTCCGTTCAAAACTGGAAGGAATCTTTCTGAGAAACTGCTCGGAGTTATGTTAATTCATCTCACAGGGTTACATCTTTCCCTTCAAGAAGCCTTTCGCTAAGGCTGTTCTTGTGGAATTGGCAAAGGGATATTTGGAAGCCCATAGAGGGCTATGGTGAAAAAGGAAATATCTTCCGTTCAAAACTGGAAAGAAGCCTTCTGAGAAACTGCTCTGTGTTCTGTTAATTCATCTGACAGAGTTACATCTATCCCTTCAAGAAGCCTTTCGCTAAGGCTGTTCTTGGGGAATTGGCAAAGGGATATTTGGAAGCCCATAGAGGGCTATGGTGAAAAAGGAAATATCTTCCGTTCAAAACTGGAAAGAAGCTTTCCGAGAAACTGCTCTGTGTACTGTAAATTCATCTCACAGAGTTACATCTTTCCCCTCAAGAAGCCCTTCGCTAAGCTGTTCTTGTGGAATTGGCAAAGGGATATTTGGAAGCCCATGGAGGGCTATGGTGAAAAAGGAAATACCTTCCGTTCAAAAATGGAAAGAAGCTTTCTGGGAAACTGCTCTGTGTTCTGTTAATTCATCTCAGAGAGATGCATCTTTCCCTTCAAGAAGCCTTTCCCTATGGTTGTTCTTGTGGAATTGGCAAAGGGATATTTGGAAGCCCCTAGAGGGCTATGGTGAAAAAGGAAATATCTTCCGTTCAAAATTGGAAAGAAGATTTCTGAGAAACTGCTCTGTGTTCTGTGAATTCATCTCACAGAGTTACATCTTTCCCTTTAAGAAACCTTTCGCTAACGCTGTTCTTGTGGAATTGGGAAAGGGATATTTGGAAGCCAATAGAGGGCTATGGTGAAAAAGGAAATATCTTCCGTTCAAAATTGGAAAGAAGCTTTCTGAGAAACTGCTCTCTGTTCTGTTAATTCATCTCACAGAGTTACATCTTTCCCTTCAAGAAGCCTTTCGCTAAGGCTGTTCTTGTGGAATTGGCAAAGGGATATTTGGAAGCCCCTAGAGGGCTATGGTGAAAAAGGAAATATCTTCCGTTCAAAACTGGAAAGAAGCTTTCTGAGAAACAGCTCTGTGTTCTGTTAATTCATCACACAGAGTTACATCTTTCTCTTCAAGAAGCCTTTCGCTAAGGCTGTTCTTGTGGAATTGGCAAAGGGATATTTGGAAGCCCATAGAGGGCTATGGTGAAAAAAGAAATATCTTCCGTTCAAAACTAGAAAGAAGCTTTCTGAGAAACTGCTCTGTGTTCTGTTAATTCATCTCACAGAGTTACATCTTTCCCTTCAAGAAGCCTTTCGCTACGGCTGTTCTTGTGGAATTGGCAAAGGGATATTTGGAAGCCCATAATGGGCTATGGTGAAAAAGGAAATATCTTCCGTTCAAAACGGGAAAGAAGCTTTCTGAGAAACTGCTCTGTGTTGTGTTAATTCATCTCACAGAGTTACATCTTTCCCTTCAAGAAGCCTTTCTCTAAGGCTGTTCTTGTGGAATTGGCAAAGGGATATTTGGAAGCCCATAGAAGGCTATGGTGAAAAAGGAAATATCTTCCGTTTAAAACTGGATAGAAGCTTTCTGTAAAACTGCTCTGTGTTCTGTTAATTCATCTCACAGAGTTACATCATTCCCTTCAAGAAGTCTTTCGCTAAGGCTGTTCTTGTGGAATTGGCAAAGGGATATTTGGAAGCCCATAGAGGGCTATGGTGAAAAAGGAAATATCTTCCGTTCAAAACTGGAAAGAAGCTTTCTGAGAAACTGCTCTGAGTTCTGTTAATTCATCTCACAGAGTTACATGTTTCCCTTCAAGAAGCTTTTCGCTAAGGCTGTTCTTGTGAAATTGGCAAAGGGATATTTGGAAGCCCATAGAGGGCTATGGTGAAAAAGGAAATATCTTCCGTTCAAAACTGGTAAGAAGCTTTCTGAGAAACTGCTCTGTGTTCTGTTAATTCATCTCACAGTGTTACATCTTTCCCTTCAAGAAGCCTTTCGCTAAGGCTGTTCTTGTGGAATTGGCAAAGGGATATTTGGAAGCCCATAGAGGGCTATGGTGAAAAAGGAAATATCTTCCGTTCAAAACTGGAAGTAATCTTTCTGAGAAACTGCTCTGTGTTCTGTTAATTCATCTCACAGAGTTACATCTTCCCTTTTAAAAGCCTTTCGCTAATGCTGTTCTTGTGGAATTGACAAAGGGATATTTGGAAGCCCATAGAGGGCTATGGTGAAAAAGGAAATATCTTCCGTGCAAAACTGGAAAGAAGCTTTCTGAGAAACTGCTCTGTGTTCTGTTAATTCATCTCACAGAGTTACATCTTTCCCTTCAAGAAGCCTTTCGCTAAGGCTGTTCTTGTGGAATTGGCAAAGGGATATTTGGAAGCCCATAGAGGGCTATGGTGAAAAAGGAAATATCTTCCGTGCAAAACTGGAAAGAAGCTTTCTGAGAAACTACTCTGTGTTCTGTGAATTCATCTCACAGTGTTACATCTTTCCCTTCAAGAAGCCTTTCGCTAAGGCTGTTCTTGTGGAATTGGGAAAGGGATATTTGGAAGCCAATAGAGGTGTATGGTGAAAAAGGAAATATCTTCCGTTCAAAACTGGAAAGAAGCGTTCTGAGAAACTGCTGTGTGTTCTGTTAATTCATCTAAAAGAGTTACATCTTTCCATTCAAGAAGCCTTTCGCTAAGGCTGTTCTTGTGGAATTGGCAAAGGGATATTTGGAAGCCCATAGAGGGCTATGGTGAAAAAGGAAATATCTTCCGTTCAAACCTGGAAAGAAGCTTTCTGAGAAACTGCTCTGTGTTCTTTGAATTCATCTCACAGAGTTACATCTTTCCCTTCAAGAAGCCTTTCGCTAAGGCTGTTCTTGTGGAATTGGCAAAGGGATATTTGGAAGCCCATAGAGGGCTATGGTGAAAAAGGAAATACCTTCCGTTCTAAACTGCAAAGAAGCTTTCTGAGAAACTGCTCTGAGTTCTGTTAATTCATCTCACAGAGTTACATCTTTCCCGTCAAGAAGCCTTTCGCTAAGGCTGTTCTTGTGAAATTGGCAAAGGGATATTTGGAAGCCCATAGAGGGCTATGGTGAAAAAGGAAATATCTTCCGTTCAAAACTGGAAAGAAGCTTTCGGAGAAACTGCTCTGTGTTCTGTTAATTCATCTCACAGAGTTACATCTTTCCCTTCAAGAAGCCTTTCGCTAAGGCTGTTCTTTTGGAATTGGTAAAGGGATATTTGGAAGCCCATAGTGGGCTATGGTGAAAAAGGAAATACCTTACGATCAAAACTGGAAAGAAGCCTTCTGAGAAACTGCTCTGTGTTCTGTTAATTCATCTGACAGAGTTACATCTATCCCTTCAAGAAGCCTTTCGCTAAGGCTGTTCTTGTGGAATTGGCAAAGGGATATTTGGAAGCCCATAGAGGGCTATGGTGAAAAAGGAAATACCTTCCGTTCAAAACTGAAAAAAAAGAAGCTTTCTGAGAAACTGCTCTGTGTTCTGTTAATTCATCTCACAGAGATACATCTTTCCCTTCAAGAAGCCTTTCGCTAAGGCTGTTCTTGTGGAATTGGCAAAGGGATATTTGCAATCCCATAGAGGGCTATGGTGAAAAAGGAAGTATCTTCAATTCAAAACGGGAAAGAAGCTGTCTGAGAAACTGCTCTGTGTTCTGTTAATTCATCTCACAGAGTTACATCTTGCCCTTCAAGAAGCCTTTCGCTAAGGCTGTTCTTGTGGAATTGGCAAAGGGATATTTGGAAGCCCCAGAGGGCTATGGTGAAAAAGGAAATATCTTCCGTTCAAAACTGGAAAGAAGCTTTCTGAGAAACTGCTCTGTGTTCTGTTAATTCATCACACAGAGTTACATCTTTCCCTTCAAGAAGCCTTTCGCTACGGCTGTTCTTGTGGAATTGGCAAAGGGATATTTGGAAGCCCATAGAGGGCTATGGTGAAAAAAGAAATATCTGCCGTTCAATACTAGAAAGAAGCTTTCTGAGAAACTGCTCTGTGTTCTGTTAATTCATCTCACAGAGTTACATCTTTCCCTTCAAGAAGCCTTTCGCTAAGGCTGTTCTTGTGGAATTGGCAAAGGGATATTTGGAAGCCCCTAGAGGGCTATGGTGAAAAAGGAAATATCTTCCGTTCAAAACGGGAAAGAAGCTTTCTGAGAAACTGCTCTGTGTTCTGTTAATTCATCTCACAGAGTTACATCTTTCCCTTCAAGAAGCCTTTCGCTAAGGCGGTTCTTGTGGAATTGGCAAAGGGATATTTGGAAGCCCATAGAGGGCTATGGTGAAAAAGGAAATACCTTCCGTTCAAAACTGGAAAGAAGCCTTTTGAGAAACTGCTCTGTGTTCTGTTAATTCATCTCACAGAGTTACTTCTTTCCCTTTTAAAAGCCTTTCGCTAATGCTGTTCTTGTGGAATTGGCAAAGGGGTATTTGGAAGCCCATAGAGGGCTATGGTGAAAAAGGAAATATCTTCCGTTCAAAACTGGAAAGAAGCTTTCTGAGAAACTGCTCTGAGTTCTGTTAATTCATCTCACAGAGTTACATCTTTCCCGTCAAGAAGCCTTTCGCTAAGGCTGTTCTTGTGGAATTGGCAAAGGGATATTTGGAAGCCCATAGAGGGTTATGGTGAAAAAGGAAATATCTTCCGTTCAAAACTGGAAGTAATCTTTCTGAGAAACTGCTCTGTGTTCTGTTAATTCATCTCACAGAGTTACATCTTTCCCTTTTAAAAGCCTTTCGCTAATGCTGTTCTTGTGGAATTGGCAAAGGGATATTTGGAAGCTCATAGAGGGCTATGGTGAAAAAGGAAATATCTTCCGTTCAAAACTGGAAAGAAGCTTTCTGAGAAACTGCTCTGTGTTCTGTTAATTCATCTCACAGAGTTACATCTTTCCCTTCAAGAAGCCTTTGGCTAAGGCTGTTCTTGTGGAATTGGCAAAGGGATATTTGGACGCCCATAGATGGCTATGGTGAAAAAGGAAATATCTTCCGTTCAAAACTGGAAAGAAGCTTTCCGAGAAACTGCTGTGTGTACTGTAAATTCATCTCACAATTTACATCTTTCCCCTCAAGAATCCTTTCGCTAAGCTGTTCTTGTGGAATTGGCAAAGGGATATTTGGAAGCCCATGGAGGGCTATGGTGAAAAAGGAAATATCTTCCGTTCAAAACTGGAAGGAATCTTTCTGAGAAACTGCTCGGTATTATGTTGATTCATCTCAAAGGGTTAAATCTTTCCCTTCAAGAAGCCTTTCCCTATGGCTGTTCTTGTGGAATTGGCAAAGGGATATTTGGAAGCCCTTAGAGGGCTATGGTGAAAAAGGAAATATCTTCCGTTCAAAACTGGAAGGAATCTTTCTGAGAAACTGCTGTGTGTTCTGTTAATTCATCTAAAAGAGTTACATCTTTCCATTCAAGAAGCCTTTCGCTAAGGCTATTCTTGTGGAATTGGCAAAGGGATATTTGGAAGCCCATAGAGGGCTATGGTGAAAAAGGAAATATCTTCCGTTCAAAACTGGAAAGAAGCTTTCTGAGAAACTGCTCTCTGTCCTGTTAATTCATCACACAGAGTTACATCTTTCCCTTCAAGAAGCCTTTCGCTAAGGCTGTTCTTGTGGAATTGGCAAAGGGATATTTGGAAGCCCATAGAGGGCTATGGTGAAAAAGGAAATATCTTCCCTTCAAACCTGGAAAGAAGCTTTCTGAGAAACTGCTCTGTGTTCTTTGAATTCATCTCACAGAGTTACATCTTTCCCTTCAAGAAGCCTTTCGCTAAGGCTGTTGTTGTGGAATTGGCAAAGGGATATTTGGAAGCCCATAGAGGGCTATGGTGAAAAAGGAAATACCTTCCGTTCTAAACTGGAAAGAAGCTTTCTGAGAAACTGCTCTGAGTTCTGTTAATTCATCTCACAGAGTTACATCTTTCCCGTCAAGAAGCCTTTCGCTAAGGCTGTTCTTGTGAAATTGGCAAAGGGATATTTGGAAGCCCATAGAGGGCTATGGTGAAAAAGGAAATATCTTCCGTTCAAAACTGGAAAGAAGCTTTCGGAGAAACTGCTCTGTGTTCTGTTAATTCATCTCACAGAGTTACATCTTTCCCTTCAAGAAGCCTTTCGCTAAGGCTGTTCTTTTGGAATTGGTAAAGGGATATTTGGAAGCCCATAGTGGGCTATGGTGAAAAAGGAAATACCTTCCGTTCAAAACTGGAAAGAAGCCTTCTGAGAAACTGCTCTGTGTTCTGTTAATTCATCTGACAGAGTTACATCTATCCCTTCAAGAAGCCTTCGCTAAGGCTGTTCTTGTGGAATTGGCAAAGGGATATTTGGAAGCCCATAGAGGGCTATGGTGAAAAAAGAAATATCTTCCGTTCAAAACTGAAAAAAAAGAAGCTTTCTGAGAAACTGCTCTGTGTTCTGTTAATTCATCTCACAGAGATACATCTTTCCCTTCAAGAAGCCTTTCGCTAAGGCTGTTCTTGTGGAATTGGCAAAGGGATATTTGCAATCCCATAGAGGGCTATGGTGAAAAAGGAAATTTCTTACATTCAAAACGGGAAAGAAGCTTTCTGAGAAACTGCTCTGTGTTCTGTTAATTCATCTCACAGAGTTACATCTTGCCCTTCAAGAAGCCTTTCGCTAAGGCTGTTCTTGTGGAATTGGCAAAGGGATATTTGGAAGCCCCCAGAGGGCTATGGTGAAAAAGGAAATATCTTCCGTTCAAAGCTGGAAAGAAGCTTTCTGAGAAACTGCTCTGTGTTCTGTTAATTCATCACACAGAGTTACATCTTTCCCTTCAAGAAGCCTTTCGCTACGGCTGTTCTTGTGGAATTGGCAAAGGGATATTTGGAAGCCCATAGAGGGCTATGGTGAAAAAAGAAATATCTTCCGTTCAATACTAGAAAGAAGCTTTCTGAGAAACTGCTCTGTGTTCTTTGAATTCATCTCACAGAGTTACATCTTTCCCTTCAAGAAGCCTTTCGCTAAGGCTGTTCTTGTGGAATTGGCAAAGGGATATTTGGAAGCCCCTAGAGGGCTATGGTGAAAAAGGAAATATCTTCCGTTCAAAACGGGAAAGAAGCTTTCTGAGAAACTGCTCTGTGTTCTGTTAATTCATCTCACAGAGTTACATCTTTCCCCTCAAGAAGCCTTTCGCTTAGGCGGTTCTTGTGGAATTGGCAAAGGGATATTTGGAAGCCCATAGAGGGCTATGGTGAAAAAGGAAATACCTTCCGTTCAAAACTGGAAAGAAGCCTTCTGAGAAACTGCTCTGTGTTCTGTTAATTCATCTCACAGAGTTACATCTTTCCCTTTTAAAAGCCTTTCGCTAATGCTGTTCTTGTGGAATTGGCAAAGGGGTATTTGGAAGCCCATAGAGGGCTATGGTGAAAAAGGAAATATCTTCCGTTCAAAACTGGAATGAATCTTTCTGAGAAACTGCTCGGTGTTATGTTAATTCATCTCACAGTGTTACATCTTTCCCTTCAAGAAGCCTTCGCTAAGGCTGTTCTTGTGGAATTGGCAAAGGGATATTTGGAAGCCCATAGAGGGCTATGGTGAAAAAAGAAATATCTTCCGTTCAAAACTGGAAAGAAGCTTTCTGAGAAACTGCTCTGTGTTCTTTGAATTCATCTCACAGAGTTACATCTTTCCCTTCAAGAAGCCTTTCGCTAAGGCTGTTGTTGTGGAATTGGCAAAGGGATATTTGGAAGCCCATAGAGGGCTATGGTGAAAAAGGAAATACCTTCCGTTCTAAACTGGAAAGAAGCTTTCTGAGAAACTGCTCTGAGTTCTGTTAATTCATCTCACAGAGTTACATCTTTCCCGTCAAGAAGCCTTTCGCTAAGGCTGTTCTTGTGAAATTGGCAAAGGGATATTTGGAAGCCCATAGAGGGCTATGGTGAAAAAGGAAATATCTTCCGTTCAAAACTGGAAAGAAGCTTTCTGAGAAACTGCTCTGTGTTCTGTTAATTCATCTCACAGAGTTACATCTTTCCCTTCAAGAAGCCTTTCGCTAAGGCTGTTCTTGTGGAATTGGCAAAGGGATATTTGGAAGCCCATAGTGGGCTATGGTGAAAAAGGAAATACCTTACGTTCAAAACTGGAAAGAAGCCTTCTGAGAAACTGCTCTGTGTTCTGTTAATTCATCTGACAGAGTTACATCTATCCCTTCAAGAAGCCTTTCGCTAAGGCTGTTCTTGTGGAATTGGCAAAGGGATATTTGGAAGCCCATAGAGGGCTATGGTGAAAAAGGAAATACCTTCCGTTCAAAACTGAAAAAAAAGAAGCTTTCTGAGAAACTGCTCTGTGTTCTGTTAATTCATCTCACAGAGATACATCTTTCCCTTCAAGAAGCCTTTCGCTAAGGCTGTTCTTGTGGAATTGGCAAAGGGATATTTGCAATCCCATAGAGGGCTATGGTGAAAAAGGAAGTATCTTCCATTCAAAACGGGAAAGAAGCTGTCTGAGAAACTGCTCTGTGTTCTGTTAATTCATCTCACAGAGTTACATCTTGCCCTTCAAGAAGCCTTTCGCTAAGGCTGTTCTTGTGGAATTGGCAAAGGGATATTTGGAAGCCCCAGAGGGCTATGGTGAAAAAGGAAATATCTTCCGTTCAAAACTGGAAAGAAGCTTTCTGAGAAACTGCTCTGTGTTCTGTTAATTCATCACACAGAGTTACATCTTTCCCTTCAAGAAGCCTTTCGCTACGGCTGTTCTTGTGGAATTGGCAAAGGGATATTTGGAAGCCCATAGAGGGCTATGGTGAAAAAAGAAATATCTTCCGTTCAATACTAGAAAGAAGCTTTCTGAGAAACTGCTCTGTGTTCTGTTAATTCATCTCACAGAGTTACATCTTTCCCTTCAAGAAGCCTTTCGCTAAGGCTGTTCTTGTGGAATTGGCAAAGGGATATTTGGAAGCCCCTAGAGGGCTATGGTGAAAAAGGAAATATCTTCCGTTCAAAACGGGAAAGAAGCTTTCTGAGAAACTGCTCTGTGTTCTGTTAATTCATCTCACAGAGTTACATCTTTCCCTTCAAGAAGCCTTTCGCTAAGGCGGTTCTTGTGGAATTGGCAAAGGGATATTTGGAAGCCCATAGAGGGCTATGGTGAAAAAGGAAATACCTTCCGTTCAAAACTGGAAAGAAGCCTTTTGAGAAACTGCTCTGTGTTCTGTTAATTCATCTCACAGAGTTACTTCTTTCCCTTTTAAAAGCCTTTCGCTAATGCTGTTCTTGTGGAATTGGCAAAGGGGTATTTGGAAGCCCATAGAGGGCTATGGTGAAAAAGGAAATATCTTCCGTTCAAAACTGGAAAGAAGCTTTCTGAGAAACTGCTCTGAGTTCTGTTAATTCATCTCACAGAGTTACATCTTTCCCGTCAAGAAGCCTTTCGCTAAGGCTGTTCTTGTGGAATTGGCAAAGGGATATTTGGAAGCCCATAGAGGGTTATGGTGAAAAAGGAAATATCTTCCGTTCAAAACTGGAAGTAATCTTTCTGAGAAACTGCTCTGTGTTCTGTTAATTCATCTCACAGAGTTACATCTTTCCCTTTTAAAAGCCTTTCGCTAATGCTGTTCTTGTGGAATTGGCAAAGGGATATTTGGAAGCTCATAGAGGGCTATGGTGAAAAAGGAAATATCTTCCGTTCAAAACTGGAAAGAAGCTTTCTGAGAAACTGCTCTGTGTTCTGTTAATTCATCTCACAGAGTTACATCTTTCCCTTCAAGAAGCCTTTGGCTAAGGCTGTTCTTGTGGAATTGGCAAAGGGATATTTGGACGCCCATAGATGGCTATGGTGAAAAAGGAAATATCTTCCGTTCAAAACTGGAAAGAAGCTTTCCGAGAAACTGCTGTGTGTACTGTAAATTCATCTCACAATTTACATCTTTCCCCTCAAGAATCCTTTCGCTAAGCTGTTCTTGTGGAATTGGCAAAGGGATATTTGGAAGCCCATGGAGGGCTATGGTGAAAAAGGAAATATCTTCCGTTCAAAACTGGAAGGAATCTTTCTGAGAAACTGCTCGGTATTATGTTGATTCATCTCAAAGGGTTAAATCTTTCCCTTCAAGAAGCCTTTCCCTATGGCTGTTCTTGTGGAATTGGCAAAGGGATATTTGGAAGCCCTTAGAGGGCTATGGTGAAAAAGGAAATATCTTCCGTTCAAAACTGGAAGGAATCTTTCTGAGAAACTGCTGTGTGTTCTGTTAATTCATCTAAAAGAGTTACATCTTTCCATTCAAGAAGCCTTTCGCTAAGGCTATTCTTGTGGAATTGGCAAAGGGATATTTGGAAGCCCATAGAGGGCTATGGTGAAAAAGGAAATATCTTCCGTTCAAAACTGGAAAGAAGCTTTCTGAGAAACTGCTCTCTGTCCTGTTAATTCATCACACAGAGTTACATCTTTCCCTTCAAGAAGCCTTTCGCTAAGGCTGTTCTTGTGGAATTGGCAAAGGGATATTTGGAAGCCCATAGAGGGCTATGGTGAAAAAGGAAATATCTTCCCTTCAAACCTGGAAAGAAGCTTTCTGAGAAACTGCTCTGTGTTCTTTGAATTCATCTCACAGAGTTACATCTTTCCCTTCAAGAAGCCTTTCGCTAAGGCTGTTGTTGTGGAATTGGCAAAGGGATATTTGGAAGCCCATAGAGGGCTATGGTGAAAAAGGAAATACCTTCCGTTCTAAACTGGAAAGAAGCTTTCTGAGAAACTGCTCTGAGTTCTGTTAATTCATCTCACAGAGTTACATCTTTCCCGTCAAGAAGCCTTTCGCTAAGGCTGTTCTTGTGAAATTGGCAAAGGGATATTTGGAAGCCCATAGAGGGCTATGGTGAAAAAGGAAATATCTTCCGTTCAAAACTGGAAAGAAGCTTTCGGAGAAACTGCTCTGTGTTCTGTTAATTCATCTCACAGAGTTACATCTTTCCCTTCAAGAAGCCTTTCGCTAAGGCTGTTCTTTTGGAATTGGTAAAGGGATATTTGGAAGCCCATAGTGGGCTATGGTGAAAAAGGAAATACCTTCCGTTCAAAACTGGAAAGAAGCCTTCTGAGAAACTGCTCTGTGTTCTGTTAATTCATCTGACAGAGTTACATCTATCCCTTCAAGAAGCCTTCGCTAAGGCTGTTCTTGTGGAATTGGCAAAGGGATATTTGGAAGCCCATAGAGGGCTATGGTGAAAAAAGAAATATCTTCCGTTCAAAACTGAAAAAAAAGAAGCTTTCTGAGAAACTGCTCTGTGTTCTGTTAATTCATCTCACAGAGATACATCTTTCCCTTCAAGAAGCCTTTCGCTAAGGCTGTTCTTGTGGAATTGGCAAAGGGATATTTGCAATCCCATAGAGGGCTATGGTGAAAAAGGAAATTTCTTACATTCAAAACGGGAAAGAAGCTTTCTGAGAAACTGCTCTGTGTTCTGTTAATTCATCTCACAGAGTTACATCTTGCCCTTCAAGAAGCCTTTCGCTAAGGCTGTTCTTGTGGAATTGGCAAAGGGATATTTGGAAGCCCCCAGAGGGCTATGGTGAAAAAGGAAATATCTTCCGTTCAAAGCTGGAAAGAAGCTTTCTGAGAAACTGCTCTGTGTTCTGTTAATTCATCACACAGAGTTACATCTTTCCCTTCAAGAAGCCTTTCGCTACGGCTGTTCTTGTGGAATTGGCAAAGGGATATTTGGAAGCCCATAGAGGGCTATGGTGAAAAAAGAAATATCTTCCGTTCAATACTAGAAAGAAGCTTTCTGAGAAACTGCTCTGTGTTCTTTGAATTCATCTCACAGAGTTACATCTTTCCCTTCAAGAAGCCTTTCGCTAAGGCTGTTCTTGTGGAATTGGCAAAGGGATATTTGGAAGCCCCTAGAGGGCTATGGTGAAAAAGGAAATATCTTCCGTTCAAAACGGGAAAGAAGCTTTCTGAGAAACTGCTCTGTGTTCTGTTAATTCATCTCACAGAGTTACATCTTTCCCCTCAAGAAGCCTTTCGCTTAGGCGGTTCTTGTGGAATTGGCAAAGGGATATTTGGAAGCCCATAGAGGGCTATGGTGAAAAAGGAAATACCTTCCGTTCAAAACTGGAAAGAAGCCTTCTGAGAAACTGCTCTGTGTTCTGTTAATTCATCTCACAGAGTTACATCTTTCCCTTTTAAAAGCCTTTCGCTAATGCTGTTCTTGTGGAATTGGCAAAGGGGTATTTGGAAGCCCATAGAGGGCTATGGTGAAAAAGGAAATATCTTCCGTTCAAAACTGGAATGAATCTTTCTGAGAAACTGCTCGGTGTTATGTTAATTCATCTCACAGTGTTACATCTTTCCCTTCAAGAAGCCTTCGCTAAGGCTGTTCTTGTGGAATTGGCAAAGGGATATTTGGAAGCCCATAGAGGGCTATGGTGAAAAAAGAAATATCTTCCGTTCAAAACTGGAAAGAAGCTTTCTGAGAAACTGCTCTGTGTTCTTTGAATTCATCTCACAGAGTTACATCTTTCCCTTCAAGAAGCCTTTCGCTAAGGCTGTTGTTGTGGAATTGGCAAAGGGATATTTGGAAGCCCATAGAGGGCTATGGTGAAAAAGGAAATACCTTCCGTTCTAAACTGGAAAGAAGCTTTCTGAGAAACTGCTCTGAGTTCTGTTAATTCATCTCACAGAGTTACATCTTTCCCGTCAAGAAGCCTTTCGCTAAGGCTGTTCTTGTGAAATTGGCAAAGGGATATTTGGAAGCCCATAGAGGGCTATGGTGAAAAAGGAAATATCTTCCGTTCAAAACTGGAAAGAAGCTTTCTGAGAAACTGCTCTGTGTTCTGTTAATTCATCTCACAGAGTTACATCTTTCCCTTCAAGAAGCCTTTCGCTAAGGCTGTTCTTGTGGAATTGGCAAAGGGATATTTGGAAGCCCATAGATGGCTATGGTGAAAAAGGAAATATCTTCCTTTCAAAACTGGAAAGAATCTTTCTGAGAAACTGCTCTGGGTTCTGTAAATTCATCTCACAGAGTTACATCTTTCCCTTCAAGAAGCCTTTCGCTAAGGCTGTTCTTGTGGAATTGGCAAAGGGATATTTGGAAACCCATAGAGGGCTATGGTGAAAAAGGAAATATCTTCCGTTCAAAACTGGAAAGAAGCTTTCTGAGAAACTGCTCTGTGTTCTGTTAATTCATCTCACAGAGTTACATCTTTCCCTTCAAGAAGCCTTTCGCTAAGGCTGTTCTTGTGGAATTGGCAAAGGGATATTTGGAAGCCCATAGAGGGCTATGGTGAAAAAGGAAATATCTTCCGTTCAAAACTGGAAAGAAGCTTTCTGAGAAACTGCTCTGAGTTCTGTTAATTCATCTCACAGAGTTACATCTTTCCCGTCAAGAAGCCTTTCGCTAAGGCTGTTCTTGTGGAATTGGCAAAGGGATATTTGGAAGCCCATAGAGGGTTATGGTGAAAAACGAAATATCTTCCGTTCAAAACTGGAAGTAATCTTTCTGAGAAACTGCTCTGTGTTCTGTTAATTCATCTCACAGAGTTACATCTTTCCCTTTTAAAAGCCTTTCGCTAATGCTGTTCTTGTGGAATTGGCAAAGGGATATTTGGAAGCTCATAGAGGGCTATGGTGAAAAAGGAAATATCTTCCGTTCAAAACTGGAAAGAAGCTTTCTGAGAAACTGCTCTGTGTTCTGTTAATTCATCTCACAGAGTTACATCTTTCCCTTCAAGAAGCCTTTGGCTAAGGCTGTTCTTGTGGAATTGGCAAAGGGATATTTGGACGCCCATAGATGGCTATGGTGAAAAAGGAAATATCTTCCGTTCAAAACTGGAAAGAAGCTTTCCGAGAAACTGCTGTGTGTACTGTAAATTCATCTCACAGATTACATCTTTCCCCTCAAGAATCCTTTCGCTAAGCTGTTCTTGTGGAATTGGCAAAGGGATATTTGGAAGCCCATGGAGGGCTATGGTGAAAAAGGAAATATCTTCCGTTCAAAACTGGAAGGAATCTTTCTGAGAAACTGCTCGGTATTATGTTGATTCATCTCACAGGGTTAAATCTTTCCCTTCAAGAAGCCTTTCCCTATGGCTGTTCTTGTGGAATTGGCAAAGGGATATTTGGAAGCCCTTAGAGGGCTATGGTGAAAAAGGAAATATCTTCCGTTCAAAACTGGAAGGAATCTTTCTGAGAAACTGCTGTGTGTTCTGTTAATTCATCTAAAAGAGTTACATCTTTCCATTCAAGAAGCCTTTCGCTAAGGCTATTCTTGTGGAATTGGCAAAGGGATATTTGGAAGCCCATAGAGGGCTATGGTGAAAAAGGAAATATCTTCCGTTCAAAACTGGAAAGAAGCTTTCTGAGAAACTGCTCTCTGTCCTGTTAATTCATCACACAGAGTTACATCTTTCCCTTCAAGAAGCCTTTCGCTACGGCTGTTCTTGTGGAATTGGCAAAGGGATATTTGGAAGCCCATAGAGGGCTATGGTGAAAAAAGAAATATCTTCCGTTCAAAACTGAAAAAAAAGAAGCTTTCTGAGAAACTGCTCTGTGTTCTGTTAATTCATCTCACAGAGATACATCTTTCCCTTCAAGAAGCCTTTCGCTAAGGCTGTTCTTGTGGAATTGGCAAAGGGATATTTGCAATCCCTTAGAGGGCTATGGTGAAAAAGGAAATTTCTTCCATTCAAAACGGGAAAGAAGCTTTCTGAGAAACTGCTCTGTGTTCTGTTAATTCATCTCACAGAGTTACATCTTGCCCTTCAAGAAGCCTTTCGCTAAGGCTGTTCTTGTGGAATTGGCAAAGGGATATTTGGAAGCCCCCAGAGGGCTATGGTGAAAAAGGAAATATCTTCCGTTCAAAGCTGGAAAGAAGCTTTCTGAGAAACTGCTCTGTGTTCTGTTAATTCATCACACAGAGTTACATCTTTCCCTTCAAGAAGCCTTCGCTAAGGCTGTTCTTGTGGAATTGGCAAAGGGATATTTGGAAGCCCATAGAGTGCTATGGTGAAAAAAGAAATATCTTCCGTTCAAAACTGGAAAGAAGCTTTCTGAGAAACTGCTCTGTGTTCTTTGAATTCATCTCACAGAGTTACATCTTTCCCTTCAAGAAGCCTTTCGCTAAGGCTGTTGTTGTGGAATTGGCAAAGGGATATTTGGAAGCCCATAGAGGGCTATGGTGAAAAAGGAAATACCTTCCGTTCTAAACTGGAAAGAAGCTTTCTGAGAAACTGCTCTGAGTTCTGTTAATTCATCTCACAGAGTTACATCTTTCCCGTCAAGAAGCCTTTCGCTAAGGCTGT
Organism: Chlorocebus sabaeus; assembly: GCF_047675955.1. NCBI lineage: Eukaryota > Metazoa > Chordata > Mammalia > Primates > Cercopithecidae > Chlorocebus > Chlorocebus sabaeus. Next base: position 1,556,090 of record NW_027328147.1, on the reverse strand, counting down.
TCTTGTGAAATTGGCAAAGGGATATTTGGAAGCCCATAGAGGGCTATGGTGAAAAAGGAAATATCTTCCGTTCAAAACTGGAAAGAAGCTTTCTGAGAAACTGCTCTGTGTTCTGTTAATTCATCTCACAGAGTTACATCTTTCCCTTCAAGAAGCCTTTCGCTAAGGCTGTTCTTGTGGAATTGGCAAAGGGATATTTGGAAGCCCATAGATGGCTATGGTGAAAAAGGAAATATCTTCCTTTCAAAACTGGAAAGAATCTTTCTGAGAAACTGCTCTGGGTTCTGTAAATTCATCTCACAGAGTTACATCTTTCCCTTCAAGAAGCCTTTCGCTAAGGCTGTTCTTGTGGAATTGGCAAAGGGATATTTGGAAACCCATAGAGGGCTATGGTGAAAAAGGAAATATCTTCCGTTCAAAACTGGAAAGAAGCTTTCTGAGAAACTGCTCTGTGTTCTGTTAATTCATCTCACAGAGTTACATCTTTCCCTTCAAGAAGCCTTTCGCTAAGGCTGTTCTTGTGGAATTGGCAAAGGGATATTTGGAAGCCCATAGAGGGCTATGGTGAAAAAGGAAATATCTTCCGTTCAAAACTGGAAAGAAGCTTTCTGAGAAACTGCTCTGAGTTCTGTTAATTCATCTCACAGAGTTACATCTTTCCCGTCAAGAAGCCTTTCGCTAAGGCTGTTCTTGTGGAATTGGCAAAGGGATATTTGGAAGCCCATAGAGGGTTATGGTGAAAAACGAAATATCTTCCGTTCAAAACTGGAAGTAATCTTTCTGAGAAACTGCTCTGTGTTCTGTTAATTCATCTCACAGAGTTACATCTTTCCCTTTTAAAAGCCTTTCGCTAATGCTGTTCTTGTGGAATTGGCAAAGGGATATTTGGAAGCTCATAGAGGGCTATGGTGAAAAAGGAAATATCTTCCGTTCAAAACTGGAAAGAAGCTTTCTGAGAAACTGCTCTGTGTTCTGTTAATTCATCTCACAGAGTTACATCTTTCCCTTCAAGAAGCCTTTGGCTAAGGCTGTTCTTGTGGAATTGGCAAAGGGATATTTGGACGCCCATAGATGGCTATGGTGAAAAAGGAAATATCTTCCGTTCAAAACTGGAAAGAAGCTTTCCGAGAAACTGCTGTGTGTACTGTAAATTCATCTCACAGATTACATCTTTCCCCTCAAGAATCCTTTCGCTAAGCTGTTCTTGTGGAATTGGCAAAGGGATATTTGGAAGCCCATGGAGGGCTATGGTGAAAAAGGAAATATCTTCCGTTCAAAACTGGAAGGAATCTTTCTGAGAAACTGCTCGGTATTATGTTGATTCATCTCACAGGGTTAAATCTTTCCCTTCAAGAAGCCTTTCCCTATGGCTGTTCTTGTGGAATTGGCAAAGGGATATTTGGAAGCCCTTAGAGGGCTATGGTGAAAAAGGAAATATCTTCCGTTCAAAACTGGAAGGAATCTTTCTGAGAAACTGCTGTGTGTTCTGTTAATTCATCTAAAAGAGTTACATCTTTCCATTCAAGAAGCCTTTCGCTAAGGCTATTCTTGTGGAATTGGCAAAGGGATATTTGGAAGCCCATAGAGGGCTATGGTGAAAAAGGAAATATCTTCCGTTCAAAACTGGAAAGAAGCTTTCTGAGAAACTGCTCTCTGTCCTGTTAATTCATCACACAGAGTTACATCTTTCCCTTCAAGAAGCCTTTCGCTACGGCTGTTCTTGTGGAATTGGCAAAGGGATATTTGGAAGCCCATAGAGGGCTATGGTGAAAAAAGAAATATCTTCCGTTCAAAACTGAAAAAAAAGAAGCTTTCTGAGAAACTGCTCTGTGTTCTGTTAATTCATCTCACAGAGATACATCTTTCCCTTCAAGAAGCCTTTCGCTAAGGCTGTTCTTGTGGAATTGGCAAAGGGATATTTGCAATCCCTTAGAGGGCTATGGTGAAAAAGGAAATTTCTTCCATTCAAAACGGGAAAGAAGCTTTCTGAGAAACTGCTCTGTGTTCTGTTAATTCATCTCACAGAGTTACATCTTGCCCTTCAAGAAGCCTTTCGCTAAGGCTGTTCTTGTGGAATTGGCAAAGGGATATTTGGAAGCCCCCAGAGGGCTATGGTGAAAAAGGAAATATCTTCCGTTCAAAGCTGGAAAGAAGCTTTCTGAGAAACTGCTCTGTGTTCTGTTAATTCATCACACAGAGTTACATCTTTCCCTTCAAGAAGCCTTCGCTAAGGCTGTTCTTGTGGAATTGGCAAAGGGATATTTGGAAGCCCATAGAGTGCTATGGTGAAAAAAGAAATATCTTCCGTTCAAAACTGGAAAGAAGCTTTCTGAGAAACTGCTCTGTGTTCTTTGAATTCATCTCACAGAGTTACATCTTTCCCTTCAAGAAGCCTTTCGCTAAGGCTGTTGTTGTGGAATTGGCAAAGGGATATTTGGAAGCCCATAGAGGGCTATGGTGAAAAAGGAAATACCTTCCGTTCTAAACTGGAAAGAAGCTTTCTGAGAAACTGCTCTGAGTTCTGTTAATTCATCTCACAGAGTTACATCTTTCCCGTCAAGAAGCCTTTCGCTAAGGCTGTTCTTGTGAAATTGGCAAAGGGATATTTGGAAGCCCATAGAGGGCTATGGTGAAAAAGGAAATATCTTCCGTTCAAAACTGGAAAGAAGCTTTCTGAGAAACTGCTCTGTGTTCTGTTAATTCATCTCACAGAGTTACATCTTTCCCTTCAAGAAGCCTTTCGCTAAGGCTGTTCTTGTGGAATTGGCAAAGGGATATTTGGAAGCCCATAGATGGCTATGGTGAAAAAGGAAATATCTTCCTTTCAAAACTGGAAAGAATCTTTCTGAGAAACTGCTCTGGGTTCTGTAAATTCATCTCACAGAGTTACATCTTTCCCTTCAAGAAGCCTTTCGCTAAGGCTGTTCTTGTGGAATTGGCAAAGGGATATTTGGAAACCCATAGAGGGCTATGGTGAAAAAGGAAATATCTTCCGTTCAAAACTGGAAAGAAGCTTTCTGAGAAACTGCTCTGTGTTCTGTTAATTCATCTCACAGAGTTACATCTTTCCCTTCAAGAAGCCTTTCGCTAAGGCTGTTCTTGTGGAATTGGCAAAGGGATATTTGGAAGCCCATAGAGGGCTATGGTGAAAAAGGAAATATCTTCCGTTCAAAACTGGAAAGAAGCTTTCTGAGAAACTGCTCTGAGTTCTGTTAATTCATCTCACAGAGTTACATCTTTCCCGTCAAGAAGCCTTTCGCTAAGGCTGTTCTTGTGGAATTGGCAAAGGGATATTTGGAAGCCCATAGAGGGTTATGGTGAAAAAGGAAATATCTTCCGTTCAAAACTGGAAGTAATCTTTCTGAGAAACTGCTCTGTGTTCTGTTAATTCATCTCACAGAGTTACATCTTTCCCTTTTAAAAGCCTTTCGCTAATGCTGTTCTTGTGGAATTGGCAAAGGGATATTTGGAAGCTCATAGAGGGCTATGGTGAAAAAGGAAATATCTTCCGTTCAAAACTGGAAAGAAGCTTTCTGAGAAACTGCTCTGTGTTCTGTTAATTCATCTCACAGAGTTACATCTTTCCCTTCAAGAAGCCTTTGGCTAAGGCTGTTCTTGTGGAATTGGCAAAGGGATATTTGGACGCCCATAGATGGCTATGGTGAAAAAGGAAATATCTTCCGTTCAAAACTGGAAAGAAGCTTTCCGAGAAACTGCTGTGTGTACTGTAAATTCATCTCACAGATTACATCTTTCCCCTCAAGAATCCTTTCGCTAAGCTGTTCTTGTGGAATTGGCAAAGGGATATTTGGAAGCCCATGGAGGGCTATGGTGAAAAAGGAAATATCTTCCGTTCAAAACTGGAAGGAATCTTTCTGAGAAACTGCTCGGTATTATGTTGATTCATCTCACAGGGTTAAATCTTTCCCTTCAAGAAGCCTTTCCCTATGGCTGTTCTTGTGGAATTGGCAAAGGGATATTTGGAAGCCCTTAGAGGGCTATGGTGAAAAAGGAAATATCTTCCGTTCAAAACTGGAAGGAATCTTTCTGAGAAACTGCTGTGTGTTCTGTTAATTCATCTAAAAGAGTTACATCTTTCCATTCAAGAAGCCTTTCGCTAAGGCTATTCTTGTGGAATTGGCAAAGGGATATTTGGAAGCCCATAGAGGGCTATGGTGAAAAAGGAAATATCTTCCGTTCAAAACTGGAAAGAAGCTTTCTGAGAAACTGCTCTCTGTCCTGTTAATTCATCACACAGAGTTACATCTTTCCCTTCAAGAAGCCTTTCGCTACGGCTGTTCTTGTGGAATTGGCAAAGGGATATTTGGAAGCCCATAGAGGGCTATGGTGAAAAAAGAAATATCTTCCGTTCAAAACTGAAAAAAAAGAAGCTTTCTGAGAAACTGCTCTGTGTTCTGTTAATTCATCTCACAGAGATACATCTTTCCCTTCAAGAAGCCTTTCGCTAAGGCTGTTCTTGTGGAATTGGCAAAGGGATATTTGCAATCCCTTAGAGGGCTATGGTGAAAAAGGAAATTTCTTCCATTCAAAACGGGAAAGAAGCTTTCTGAGAAACTGCTCTGTGTTCTGTTAATTCATCTCACAGAGTTACATCTTGCCCTTCAAGAAGCCTTTCGCTAAGGCTGTTCTTGTGGAATTGGCAAAGGGATATTTGGAAGCCCCCAGAGGGCTATGGTGAAAAAGGAAATATCTTCCGTTCAAAGCTGGAAAGAAGCTTTCTGAGAAACTGCTCTGTGTTCTGTTAATTCATCACACAGAGTTACATCTTTCCCTTCAAGAAGCCTTTCGCTACGGCTGTTCTTGTGGAATTGGCAAAGGGATATTTGGAAGCCCATAGAGGGCTATGGTGAAAAAAGAAATATCTTCCGTTCAATACTAGAAAGAAGCTTTCTGAGAAACTGCTCTGTGTTCTGTTAATTCATCTCACAGAGTTACATCTTTCCCTTCAAGAAGCCTTTCGCTAAGGCTGTTCTTGTGGAATTGGCAAAGGGATATTTGGAAGCCCCTAGAGGGCTATGGTGAAAAAGGAAATATCTTCCGTTCAAAACGGGAAAGAAGCTTTCTGAGAAACTGCTCTGTGTTCTGTTAATTCATCTCACAGAGTTACATCTTTCCCCTCAAGAAGCCTTTCGCTTAGGCGGTTCTTGTGGAATTGGCAAAGGGATATTTGGAAGCCCATAGAGGGCTATGGTGAAAAAGGAAATACCTTCCGTTCAAAACTGGAAAGAAGCCTTCTGAGAAACTGCTCTGTGTTCTGTTAATTCATCTCACAGAGTTACATCTTTCCCTTTTAAAAGCCTTTCGCTAATGCTGTTCTTGTGGAATTGGCAAAGGGGTATTTGGAAGCCCATAGAGGGCTATGGTGAAAAAGGAAATATCTTCCGTTCAAAACTAGAATGAATCTTTCTGAGAAACTGCTCGGTGTTATGTTAATTCATCACACAGTGTTACATCTTTCCCTTCAAGAAGCCTTCGCTAAGGCTGTTCTTGTGGAATTGGCAAAGGGATATTTGGAAGCCCATAGAGGGCTATGGTGAAAAAAGAAATATCTTCCGTTCAAAACTGGAAAGAAGCTTTCTGAGAAACTGCTCTGTGTTCTTTGAATTCATCTCACAGAGTTACATCTTTCCCTTCAAGAAGCCTTTCGCTAAGGCTGTTGTTGTGGAATTGGCAAAGGGATATTTGGAAGCCCATAGAGGGCTATGGTGAAAAAGGAAATACCTTCCGTTCTAAACTGGAAAGAAGCTTTCTGAGACACTGCTCTGAGTTCTGTTAATTCATCTCACAGAGTTACATCTTTCCCGTCAAGAAGCCTTTCGCTAAGGCTGTTCTTGTGAAATTGGCAAAGGGATATTTGGAAGCCCATAGAGGGCTATGGTGAAAAAGGAAATATCTTCCGTTCAAAACTGGAAAGAAGCTTTCTGAGAAACTGCTCTGTGTTCTGTTAATTCATCTCACAGAGTTACATCTTTCCCTTCAAGAAGCCTTTCGCTAAGGCTGTTCTTGTGGAATTGGCAAAGGGATATTTGGAAGCCCATAGATGGCTATGGTGAAAAAGGAAATATCTTCCTTTCAAAACTGGAAAGAATCTTTCTGAGAAACTGCTCTGGGTTCTGTAAATTCATCTCACAGAGTTACATCTTTCCCTTCAAGAAGCCTTTCGCTAAGGCTGTTCTTGTGGAATTGGCAAAGGGATATTTGGAAATCCATAGAGGGCTATGGTGAAAAAGGAAATATCTTCCGTTCAAAACTGGAAAGAAGCTTTCTGAGAAACTGCTCTGTGTTCTGTTAATTCATTTCACAGAGTTACATCTTTCCCTTCAAGAAGCCTTTCGCTAAGGCTGTTCTTGTGGAATTGGCAAAGGGATATTTGGAAGCCCATAGAGGGCTATGGTGAAAAAGGAAATATCTTCCGTTCAAAACTGGAAAGAAGCTTTCTGAGAAACTGCTCTGAGTTCTGTTAATTCATCTCACAGAGTTACATCTTTCCCGTCAAGAAGCCTTTCGCTAAGGCTGTTCTTGTGGAATTGGCAAAGGGATATTTGGAAGCCCATAGAGGGTTATGGTGAAAAAGGAAATATCTTCCGTTCAAAACTGGAAGTAATCTTTCTGAGAAACTGCTCTGTGTTCTGTTAATTCATCTCACAGAGTTACATCTTTCCCTTTTAAAAGCCTTTCGCTAATGCTGTTCTTGTGGAATTGGCAAAGGGATATTTGGAAGCTCATAGAGGGCTATGGTGAAAAAGGAAATATCTTCCGTTCAAAACTGGAAAGAAGCTTTCTGAGAAACTGCTCTGTGCTCTGTTAATTCATCTCACAGAGTTACATCTTTCCCTTCAAGAAGCCTTTGGCTAAGGCTGTTCTTGTGGAATTGGCAAAGGGATATTTGGACGCCCATAGATGGCTATGGTGAAAAAGGAAATATCTTCCGTTCAAAACTGGAAAGAAGCTTTCCGAGAAACTGCTGTGTGTACTGTAAATTCATCTCACAGATTACATCTTTCCCCTCAAGAATCCTTTCGCTAAGCTGTTCTTGTGGAATTGGCAAAGGGATATTTGGAAGCCCATGGAGGGCTATGGTGAAAAAGGAAATATCTTCCGTTCAAAACTGGAAGGAATCTTTCTGAGAAACTGCTCGGTATTATGTTGATTCATCTCACAGGGTTAAATCTTTCCCTTCAAGAAGCCTTTCCCTATGGCTGTTCTTGTGGAATTGGCAAAGGGATATTTGGAAGCCCTTAGAGGGCTATGGTGAAAAAGGAAATATCTTCCGTTCAAAACTGGAAAGAAGCTTTCTGAGAAACTGCTGTGTGTTCTGTTAATTCATCTAAAAGAGTTACATCTTTCCATTCAAGAAGCCTTTCGCTAAGGCTATTCTTGTGGATTTGGCAAAGGGATATTTGGAAGCCCATAGAGGGCTATGGTGAAAAAGGAAATATCTTCCGTTCAAAACTGGAAAGAAGCTTTCTGAGAAACTGCTCTCTGTCCTGTTAATTCATCACACAGAGTTACATCTTTCCCTTCAAGAAGCCTTTCGCTACGGCTGTTCTTGTGGAATTGGCAAAGGGATATTTGGAAGCCCATAGAGGGCTATGGTGAAAAAAGAAATATCTTCCGTTCAAAACTGAAAAAAAAGAAGCTTTCTGAGAAACTGCTCTGTGTTCTGTTAATTCATCTCACAGAGATACATCTTTCCCTTCAAGAAGCCTTTCGCTAAGGCTGTTCTTGTGGAATTGGCAAAGGGATATTTGCAATCCCTTAGAGGGCTATGGTGAAAAAGGAAATTTCTTCCATTCAAAACGGGAAAGAAGCTTTCTGAGAAACTGCTCTGTGTTCTGTTAATTCATCTCACAGAGTTACATCTTGCCCTTCAAGAAGCCTTTCGCTAAGGCTGTTCTTGTGGAATTGGCAAAGGGATATTTGGAAGCCCCCAGAGGGCTATGGTGAAAAAGGAAATATCTTCCGTTCAAAGCTGGAAAGAAGCTTTCTGAGAAACTGCTCTGTGTTCTGTTAATTCATCACACAGAGTTACATCTTTCCCTTCAAGAAGCCTTTCGCTACGGCTGTTCTTGTGGAATTGGCAAAGGGATATTTGGAAGCCCATAGAGGGCTATGGTGAAAAAAGAAATATCTTCCGTTCAATACTAGAAAGAAGCTTTCTGAGAAACTGCTCTGTGTTCTGTTAATTCATCTCACAGAGTTACATCTTTCCCTTCAAGAAGCCTTTCGCTAAGGCTGTTCTTGTGGAATTGGCAAAGGGATATTTGGAAGCCCCTAGAGGGCTATGGTGAAAAAGGAAATATCTTCCGTTCAAAACGGGAAAGAAGCTTTCTGAGAAACTGCTCTGTGTTCTGTTAATTCATCTCACAGAGTTACATCTTTCCCCTCAAGAAGCCTTTCGCTTAGGCGGTTCTTGTGGAATTGGCAAAGGGATATTTGGAAGCCCATAGAGGGCTATGGTGAAAAAGGAAATACCTTCCGTTCAAAACTGGAAAGAAGCCTTCTGAGAAACTGCTCTGTGTTCTGTTAATTCATCTCACAGAGTTACATCTTTCCCTTTTAAAAGCCTTTCGCTAATGCTGTTCTTGTGGAATTGGCAAAGGGGTATTTGGAAGCCCATAGAGGGCTATGGTGAAAAAGGAAATATCTTCCGTTCAAAACTGGAATGAATCTTTCTGAGAAACTGCTCGGTGTTATGTTAATTCATCTCACAGTGTTACATCTTTCCCTTCAAGAAGCCTTCGCTAAGGCTGTTCTTGTGGAATTGGCAAAGGGATATTTGGAAGCCCATAGAGGGCTATGGTGAAAAAAGAAATATCTTCCGTTCAAAACTGGAAAGAAGCTTTCTGAGAAACTGCTCTGTGTTCTTTGAATTCATCTCACAGAGTTACATCTTTCCCTTCAAGAAGCCTTTCGCTAAGGCTGTTGTTGTGGAATTGGCAAAGGGATATTTGGAAGCCCATAGAGGGCTATGGTGAAAAAGGAAATACCTTCCGTTCTAAACTGGAAAGAAACTTTCTGAGAAACTGCTCTGAGTTCTGTTAATTCATCTCACAGAGTTACATCTTTCCCGTCAAGAAGCCTTTCGCTAAGGCTGTTCTTGTGAAATTGGCAAAGGGATATTTGGAAGCCCATAGAGGGCTATGGTGAAAAAGGAAATATCTTCCGTTCAAAACTGGAAAGAAGCTTTCTGAGAAACTGCTCTGTGTTCTGTTAATTCATCTCACAGAGTTACATCTTTCCCTTCAAGAAGCCTTTCGCTAAGGCTGTTCTTGTGGAATTGGCAAAGGGATATTTGGAAGCCCATAGATGGCTATGGTGAAAAAGGAAATATCTTCCTTTCAAAACTGGAAAGAATCTTTCTGAGAAACTGCTCTGGGTTCTGTAAATTCATCTCACAGAGTTACATCTTTCCCTTCAAGAAGCCTTTCGCTAAGGCTGTTCTTGTGGAATTGGCAAAGGGATATTTGGAAACCCTTAGAGGGCTATGGTGAAAAAGGAAATATCTTCCGTTCAAAACTGGAAAGAAGCTTTCTGAGAAACTGCTCTGTGTTCTGTTAATTCATCTCACAGAGTTACATCTTTCCCTTCAAGAAGCCTTTCGCTAAGGCTGTTCTTGTGGAATTGGCAAAGGGATATTTGGAAGCCCATAGAGGGTTATGGTGAAAAACGAAATATCTTCCGTTCAAAACTGGAAGTAATCTTTCTGAGAAACTGCTCTGTGTTCTGTTAATTCATCTCACAGAGTTACATCTTTCCCTTTTAAAAGCCTTTCGCTAATGCTGTTCTTGTGGAATTGGCAAAGGGATATTTGGAAGCTCATAGAGGGCTATGGTGAAAAAGGAAATATCTTCCGTTCAAAACTGGAAAGAAGCTTTCTGAGAAACTGCTCTGTGTTCTGTTAATACATCTCACAGAGTTACATCTTTCCCTTCAAGAAGCCTTTGGCTAAGGCTGTTCTTGTGGAATTGGCAAAGGGATATTTGGACGCCCATAGATGGCTATGGTGAAAAAGGAAATATCTTCCGTTCAAAACTGGAAAGAAGCTTTCCGAGAAACTGCTGTGTGTACTGTAAATTCATCTCACAGATTACATCTTTCCCCTCAAGAATCCTTTCGCTAAGCTGTTCTTGTGGAATTGGCAAAGGGATATTTGGAAGCCCATGGAGGGCTATGGTGAAAAAGGAAATATCTTCCGTTCAAAACTGGAAGGAATCTTTCTGAGAAACTGCTCGGTATTATGTTGATTCATCTCACAGGGTTAAATCTTTCCCTTCAAGAAGCCTTTCCCTATGGCTGTTCTTGTGGAATTGGCAAAGGGATATTTGGAAGCCCTTAGAGGGCTATGGTGAAAAAGGAAATATCTTCCGTTCAAAACTGGAAGGAATCTTTCTGAGAAACTGCTGTGTGTTCTGTTAATTCATCTAAAAGAGTTACATCTTTCCATTCAAGAAGCCTTTCGCTAAGGCTATTCTTGTGGAATTGGCAAAGGGATATTTGGAAGCCCATAGAGGGCTATGGTGAAAAAGGAAATATCTTCCGTTCAAAACTGGAAAGAAGCTTTCTGAGAAACTGCTCTCTGTCCTGTTAATTCATCACACAGAGTTACATCTTTCCCTTCAAGAAGCCTTTCGCTACGGCTGTTCTTGTGGAATTGGCAAAGGGATATTTGGAAGCCCATAGAGGGCTATGGTGAAAAAAGAAATATCTTCCGTTCAAAACTGAAAAAAAAGAAGCTTTCTGAGAAACTGCTCTGTGTTCTGTTAATTCATCTCACAGAGATACATCTTTCCCTTCAAGAAGCCTTTCGCTAAGGCTGTTCTTGTGGAATTGGCAAAGGGATATTTGCAATCCCTTAGAGGGCTATGGTGAAAAAGGAAATTTCTTCCATTCAAAACGGGAAAGAAGCTTTCTGAGAAACTGCTCTGTGTTCTGTTAATTCATCTCACAGAGTTACATCTTGCCCTTCAAGAAGCCTTTCGCTAAGGCTGTTCTTGTGGAATTGGCAAAGGGATATTTGGAAGCCCCCAGAGGGCTATGGTGAAAAAGGAAATATCTTCCGTTCAAAGCTGGAAAGAAGCTTTCTGAGAAACTGCTCTGTGTTCTGTTAATTCATCACACAGAGTTACATCTTTCCCTTCAAGAAGCCTTTCGCTACGGCTGTTCTTGTGGAATTGGCAAAGGGATATTTGGAAGCCCATAGAGGGCTATGGTGAAAAAAGAAATATCTTCCGTTCAATACTAGAAAGAAGCTTTCTGAGAAACTGCTCTGTGTTCTGTTAATTCATCTCACAGAGTTACATCTTTCCCTTCAAGAAGCCTTTCGCTAAGGCTGTTCTTGTGGAATTGGCAAAGGGATATTTGGAAGCCCCTAGAGGGCTATGGTGAAAAAGGAAATATCTTCCGTTCAAAACGGGAAAGAAGCTTTCTGAGAAACTGCTCTGTGTTCTGTTAATTCATCTCACAGAGTTACATCTTTCCCCTCAAGAAGCCTTTCGCTTAGGCGGTTCTTGTGGAATTGGCAAAGGGATATTTGGAAGCCCATAGAGGGCTATGGTGAAAAAGGAAATACCTTCCGTTCAAAACTGGAAAGAAGCCTTCTGAGAAACTGCTCTGTGTTCTGTTAATTCATCTCACAGAGTTACATCTTTCCCTTTTAAAAGCCTTTCGCTAATGCTGTTCTTGTGGAATTGGCAAAGGGGTATTTGGAAGCCCATAGAGGGCTATGGTGAAAAAGGAAATATCTTCCGTTCAAAACTGGAATGAATCTTTCTGAGAAACTGCTCGGTGTTATGTTAATTCATCTCACAGTGTTACATCTTTCCCTTCAAGAAGCCTTCGCTAAGGCTGTTCTTGTGGAATTGGCAAAGGGATATTTGGAAGCCCATAGAGGGCTATGGTGAAAAAAGAAATATCTTCCGTTCAAAACTGGAAAGAAGCTTTCTGAGAAACTGCTCTGTGTTCTTTGAATTCATCTCACAGAGTTACATCTTTCCCTTCAAGAAGCCTTTCGCTAAGGCTGTTGTTGTGGAATTGGCAAAGGGATATTTGGAAGCCCATAGAGGGCTATGGTGAAAAAGGAAATACCTTCCGTTCTAAACTGGAAAGAAGCTTTCTGAGAAACTGCTCTGAGTTCTGTTAATTCATCTCACAGAGTTACATCTTTCCCGTCAAGAAGCCTTTCGCTAAGGCTGTTCTTGTGAAATTGGCAAAGGGATATTTGGAAGCCCATAGAGGGCTATGGTGAAAAAGGAAATATCTTCCGTTCAAAACTGGAAAGAAGCTTTCTGAGAAACTGCTCTGTGTTCTGTTAATTCATCTCACAGAGTTACATCTTTCCCTTCAAGAAGCCTTTCGCTAAGGCTGTTCTTGTGGAATTGGCAAAGGGATATTTGGAAGCCCATAGATGGCTATGGTGAAAAAGGAAATATCTTCCTTTCAAAACTGGAAAGAATCTTTCTGAGAAACTGCTCTGGGTTCTGTAAATTCATCTCACAGAGTTACATCTTTCCCTTCAAGAAGCCTTTCGCTAAGGCTGTTCTTGTGGAATTGGCAAAGGGATATTTGGAAACCCATAGAGGGCTATGGTGAAAAAGGAAATATCTTCCGTTCAAAACTGGAAAGAAGCTTTCTAAGAAACTGCTCTGTGTTCTGTTAATTCATCTCACAGAGTTACATCTTTCCCTTCAAGAAGCCTTTCGCTAAGGCTGTTCTTGTGGAATTGGCAAAGGGATATTTGGAAGCCCATAGAGGGCTATGGTGAAAAAGGAAATATCTTCCGTTCAAAACTGGAAAGAAGCTTTCTGAGAAACTGCTCTGAGTTCTGTTAATTCATCTCACAGAGTTACATCTTTCCCGTCAAGAAGCCTTTCGCTAAGGCTGTTCTTGTGGAATTGGCAAAGGGATATTTGGAAGCCAATAGAGGGTTATGGTGAAAAAGGAAATATCTTCCGTTCAAAACTGGAAGTAATCTTTCTGAGAAACTGCTCTGTGTTCTGTTAATTCATCTCACAGAGTTACATCTTTCCCTTTTAAAAGCCTTTCGCTAATGCTGTTCTTGTGGAATTGGCAAAGGGATATTTGGAAGCTCATAGAGGGCTATGGTGAAAAAGGAAATATCTTCCGTTCAAAACTGGAAAGAAGCTTTCTGAGAAACTGCTCTGTGTTCTGTTAATTCATCACACAGAGTTACATCTTTCCCTTCAAGAAGCCTTTCGCTACGGCTGTTCTTGTGGAATTGGCAAAGGGATATTTGGAAGCCCATAGAGGGCTATGGTGAAAAAAGAAATATCTTCCGTTCAAAACTGAAAAAAAAGAAGCTTTCTGAGAAACTGCTCTGTGTTCTGTTAATTCATCTCACAGAGATACATCTTTCCCTTCAAGAAGCCTTTCGCTAAGGCTGTTCTTGTGGAATTGGCAAAGGGATATTTGGAAGCCCATAGAGGGCTATGGTGAAAAAGGAAATATCTTCCCTTCAAACCTGGAAAGAAGCTTTCTGAGAAACTGCTCTGTGTTCTTTGAATTCATCTCACAGAGTTACATCTTTCCCTTCAAGAAGCCTTTCGCTAAGGCTGTTGTTGTGGAATTGGCAAAGGGATATTTGGAAGCCCATAGAGGGCTATGGTGAAAAAGGAAATACCTTCCGTTCTAAACTGGAAAGAAGCTTTCTGAGAAACTGCTCTGAGTTCTGTTAATTCATCTCACAGAGTTACATCTTTCCCGTCAAGAAGCCTTTCGCTAAGGCTGTTCTTGTGAAATTGGCAAAGGGATATTTGGAAGCCCATAGAGGGCTATGGTGAAAAAGGAAATATCTTCCGTTCAAAACTGGAAAGAAGCTTTCGGAGAAACTGCTCTGTGTTCTGTTAATTCATCTCACAGAGTTACATCTTTCCCTTCAAGAAGCCTTTCGCTAAGGCTGTTCTTTTGGAATTGGTAAAGGGATATTTGGAAGCCCATAGTGGGCTATGGTGAAAAAGGAAATACCTTCCGTTCAAAACTGGAAAGAAGCCTTCTGAGAAACTGCTCTGTGTTCTGTTAATTCATCTGACAGAGTTACATCTATCCCTTCAAGAAGCCTTCGCTAAGGCTGTTCTTGTGGAATTGGCAAAGGGATATTTGGAAGCCCATAGAGGGCTATGGTGAAAAAAGAAATATCTTCCGTTCAAAACTGAAAAAAAAGAAGCTTTCTGAGAAACTGCTCTGTGTTCTGTTAATTCATCTCACAGAGATACATCTTTCCCTTCAAGAAGCCTTTCGCTAAGGCTGTTCTTGTGGAATTGGCAAAGGGATATTTGCAATCCCATAGAGGGCTATGGTGAAAAAGGAAATTTCTTACATTCAAAACGGGAAAGAAGCTTTCTGAGAAACTGCTCTGTGTTCTGTTAATTCATCTCACAGAGTTACATCTTGCCCTTCAAGAAGCCTTTCGCTAAGGCTGTTCTTGTGGAATTGGCAAAGGGATATTTGGAAGCCCCCAGAGGGCTATGGTGAAAAAGGAAATATCTTCCGTTCAAAGCTGGAAAGAAGCTTTCTGAGAAACTGCTCTGTGTTCTGTTAATTCATCACACAGAGTTACATCTTTCCCTTCAAGAAGCCTTTCGCTACGGCTGTTCTTGTGGAATTGGCAAAGGGATATTTGGAAGCCCATAGAGGGCTATGGTGAAAAAAGAAATATCTTCCGTTCAATACTAGAAAGAAGCTTTCTGAGAAACTGCTCTGTGTTCTTTGAATTCATCTCACAGAGTTACATCTTTCCCTTCAAGAAGCCTTTCGCTAAGGCTGTTCTTGTGGAATTGGCAAAGGGATATTTGGAAGCCCCTAGAGGGCTATGGTGAAAAAGGAAATATCTTCCGTTCAAAACGGGAAAGAAGCTTTCTGAGAAACTGCTCTGTGTTCTGTTAATTCATCTCACAGAGTTACATCTTTCCCCTCAAGAAGCCTTTCGCTTAGGCGGTTCTTGTGGAATTGGCAAAGGGATATTTGGAAGCCCATAGAGGGCTATGGTGAAAAAGGAAATACCTTCCGTTCAAAACTGGAAAGAAGCCTTCTGAGAAACTGCTCTGTGTTCTGTTAATTCATCTCACAGAGTTACATCTTTCCCTTTTAAAAGCCTTTCGCTAATGCTGTTCTTGTGGAATTGGCAAAGGGGTATTTGGAAGCCCATAGAGGGCTATGGTGAAAAAGGAAATATCTTCCGTTCAAAACTGGAATGAATCTTTCTGAGAAACTGCTCGGTGTTATGTTAATTCATCTCACAGTGTTACATCTTTCCCTTCAAGAAGCCTTCGCTAAGGCTGTTCTTGTGGAATTGGCAAAGGGATATTTGGAAGCCCATAGAGGGCTATGGTGAAAAAAGAAATATCTTCCGTTCAAAACTGGAAAGAAGCTTTCTGAGAAACTGCTCTGTGTTCTTTGAATTCATCTCACAGAGTTACATCTTTCCCTTCAAGAAGCCTTTCGCTAAGGCTGTTGTTGTGGAATTGGCAAAGGGATATTTGGAAGCCCATAGAGGGCTATGGTGAAAAAGGAAATACCTTCCGTTCTAAAATGGAAAGAAGCTTTCTGAGACACTGCTCTGAGTTCTGTTAATTCATCTCACAGAGTTACATCTTTCCCGTCAAGAAGCCTTTCGCTAAGGCTGTTCTTGTGAAATTGGCAAAGGGATATTTGGAAGCCCATAGAGGGCTATGGTGAAAAAGGAAATATCTTCCGTTCAAAACTGGAAAGAAGCTTTCTGAGAAACTGCTCTGTGTTCTGTTAATTCATCTCACAGAGTTACATCTTTCCCTTCAAGAAGCCTTTCGCTAAGGCTGTTCTTGTGGAATTGGCAAAGGGATATTTGGAAGCCCATAGATGGCTATGGTGAAAAAGGAAATATCTTCCTTTCAAAACTGGAAAGAATCTTTCTGAGAAACTGCTCTGGGTTCTGTAAATTCATCTCACAGAGTTACATCTTTCCCTTCAAGAAGCCTTTCGCTAAGGCTGTTCTTGTGGAATTGGCAAAGGGATATTTGGAAACCCATAGAGGGCTATGGTGAAAAAGGAAATATCTTCCGTTCAAAACTGGAAAGAAGCTTTCTGAGAAACTGCTCTGTGTTCTGTTAATTCATCTCACAGAGTTACATCTTTCCCTTCAAGAAGCCTTTCGCTAAGGCTGTTCTTGTGGAATTGGCAAAGGGATATTTGGAAGCCCATAGAGGGCTATGGTGAAAAAGGAAATATCTTCCGTTCAAAACTGGAAAGAAGCTTTCTGAGAAACTGCTCTGAGTTCTGTTAATTCATCTCACAGAGTTACATCTTTCCCGTCAAGAAGCCTTTCGCTAAGGCTGTTCTTGTGGAATTGGCAAAGGGATATTTGGAAGCCCATAGAGGGTTATGGTGAAAAAGGAAATATCTTCCGTTCAAAACTGGAAGTAATCTTTCTGAGAAACTGCTCTGTGTTCTGTTAATTCATCTCACAGAGTTACATCTTTCCCTTTTAAAAGCCTTTCGCTAATGCTGTTCTTGTGGAATTGGCAAAGGGATATTTGGAAGCTCATAGAGGGCTATGGTGAAAAAGGAAATATCTTCCGTTCAAAACTGGAAAGAAGCTTTCTGAGAAACTGCTCTGTGTTCTGTTAATTCATCTCACAGAGTTACATCTTTCCCTTCAAGAAGCCTTTGGCTAAGGCTGTTCTTGTGGAATTGGCAAAGGGATATTTGGACGCCCATAGATGGCTATGGTGAAAAAGGAAATATCTTCCGTTCAAAACTGGAAAGAAGCTTTCCGAGAAACTGCTGTGTGTACTGTAAATTCATCTCACAGATTACATCTTTCCCCTCAAGAATCCTTTCGCTAAGCTGTTCTTGTGGAATTGGCAAAGGGATATTTGGAAGCCCATGGAGGGCTATGGTGAAAAAGGAAATATCTTCCGTTCAAAACTGGAAGGAATCTTTCTGAGAAACTGCTCGGTATTATGTTGATTCATCTCACAGGGTTAAATCTTTCCCTTCAAGAAGCCTTTCCCTATGGCTGTTCTTGTGGAATTGGCAAAGGGATATTTGGAAGCCCTTAGAGGGCTATGGTGAAAAAGGAAATATCTTCCGTTCAAAACTGGAAGGAATCTTTCTGAGAAACTGCTGTGTGTTCTGTTAATTCATCTAAAAGAGTTACATCTTTCCATTCAAGAAGCCTTTCGCTAAGGCTATTCTTGTGGAATTGGCAAAGGGATATTTGGAAGCCCATAGAGGGCTATGGTGAAAAAGGAAATATCTTCCGTTCAAAACTGGAAAGAAGCTTTCTGAGAAACTGCTCTCTGTCCTGTTAATTCATCACACAGAGTTACATCTTTCCCTTCAAGAAGCCTTTCGCTACGGCTGTTCTTGTGGAATTGGCAAAGGGATATTTGGAAGCCCATAGAGGGCTATGGTGAAAAAAGAAATATCTTCCGTTCAAAACTGAAAAAAAAGAAGCTTTCTGAGAAACTGCTCTGTGTTCTGTTAATTCATCTCACAGAGATACATCTTTCCCTTCAAGAAGCCTTTCGCTAAGGCTGTTCTTGTGGAATTGGCAAAGGGATATTTGCAATCCCTTAGAGGGCTATGGTGAAAAAGGAAATTTCTTCCATTCAAAACGGGAAAGAAGCTTTCTGAGAAACTGCTCTGTGTTCTGTTAATTCATCTCACAGAGTTACATCTTGCCCTTCAAGAAGCCTTTCGCTAAGGCTGTTCTTGTGGAATTGGCAAAGGGATATTTGGAAGCCCCCAGAGGGCTATGGTGAAAAAGGAAATATCTTCCGTTCAAAGCTGGAAAGAAGCTTTCTGAGAAACTGCTCTGTGTTCTGTTAATTCATCACACAGAGTTACATCTTTCCCTTCAAGAAGCCTTTCGCTACGGCTGTTCTTGTGGAATTGGCAAAGGGATATTTGGAAGCCCATAGAGGGCTATGGTGAAAAAAGAAATATCTTCCGTTCAATACTAGAAAGAAGCTTTCTGAGAAACTGCTCTGTGTTCTGTTAATTCATCTCACAGAGTTACATCTTTCCCTTCAAGAAGCCTTTCGCTAAGGCTGTTCTTGTGGAATTGGCAAAGGGATATTTGGAAGCCCCTAGAGGGCTATGGTGAAAAAGGAAATATCTTCCGTTCAAAACGGGAAAGAAGCTTTCTGAGAAACTGCTCTGTGTTCTGTTAATTCATCTCACAGAGTTACATCTTTCCCCTCAAGAAGCCTTTCGCTTAGGCGGTTCTTGTGGAATTGGCAAAGGGATATTTGGAAGCCCATAGAGGGCTATGGTGAAAAAGGAAATACCTTCCGTTCAAAACTGGAAAGAAGCCTTCTGAGAAACTGCTCTGTGTTCTGTTAATTCATCTCACAGAGTTACATCTTTCCCTTTTAAAAGCCTTTCGCTAATGCTGTTCTTGTGGAATTGGCAAAGGGGTATTTGGAAGCCCATAGAGGGCTATGGTGAAAAAGGAAATATCTTCCGTTCAAAACTGGAATGAATCTTTCTGAGAAACTGCTCGGTGTTATGTTAATTCATCTCACAGTGTTACATCTTTCCCTTCAAGAAGCCTTCGCTAAGGCTGTTCTTGTGGAATTGGCAAAGGGATATTTGGAAGCCCATAGAGGGCTATGGTGAAAAAAGAAATATCTTCCGTTCAAAACTGGAAAGAAGCTTTCTGAGAAACTGCTCTGTGTTCTTTGAATTCATCTCACAGAGTTACATCTTTCCCTTCAAGAAGCCTTTCGCTAAGGCTGTTGTTGTGGAATTGGCAAAGGGATATTTGGAAGCCCATAGAGGGCTATGGTGAAAAAGGAAATACCTTCCGTTCTAAACTGGAAAGAAGCTTTCTGAGAAACTGCTCTGAGTTCTGTTAATTCATCTCACAGAGTTACATCTTTCCCGTCAAGAAGCCTTTCGCTAAGGCTGTTCTTGTGAAATTGGCAAAGGGATATTTGGAAGCCCATAGAGGGCTATGGTGAAAAAGGAAATATCTTCCGTTCAAAACTGGAAAGAAGCTTTCTGAGAAACTGCTCTGTGTTCTGTTAATTCATCTCACAGAGTTACATCTTTCCCTTCAAGAAGCCTTTCGCTAAGGCTGTTCTTGTGGAATTGGCAAAGGGATATTTGGAAGCCCATAGATGGCTATGGTGAAAAAGGAAATATCTTCCTTTCAAAACTGGAAAGAATCTTTCTGAGAAACTGCTCTGGGTTCTGTAAATTCATCTCACAGAGTTACATCTTTCCCTTCAAGAAGCCTTTCGCTAAGGCTGTTCTTGTGGAATTGGCAAAGGGATGTTTGGAAACCCTTAGAGGGCTATGGTGAAAAAGGAAATATCTTCCGTTCAAAACTGGAAAGAAGCTTTCTGAGAAACTGCTCTGTGTTCTGTTAATTCATCTCACAGAGTTACATCTTTCCCTTCAAGAAGCCTTTCGCTAAGGCTGTTCTTGTGGAATTGGCAAAGGGATATTTGGAAGCCCATAGAGGGCTATGGTGAAAAAGGAAATATCTTCCGTTCAAAACTGGAAAGAAGCTTTCTGAGAAACTGCTCTGAGTTCTGTTAATTCATCTCACAGAGTTACATCTTTCCCGTCAAGAAGCCTTTCGCTAAGGCTGTTCTTGTGGAATTGGCAAAGGGATATTTGGAAGCCCATAGAGGGTTATGGTGAAAAAGGAAATATCTTCCGTTCAAAACTGGAAGTAATCTTTCTGAGAAACTGCTCTGTGTTCTGTTAATTCATCTCACAGAGTTACATCTTTCCCTTTTAAAAGCCTTTCGCTAATGCTGTTCTTGTGGAATTGGCAAAGGGATATTTGGAAGCTCATAGAGGGCTATGGTGAAAAAGGAAATATCTTCCGTTCAAAACTGGAAAGAAGCTTTCTGAGAAACTGCTCTGTGTTCTGTTAATTCATCACACAGAGTTACATCTTTCCCTTCAAGAAGCCTTTCGCTACGGCTGTTCTTGTGGAATTGGCAAAGGGATATTTGGAAGCCCATAGAGGGCTATGGTGAAAAAAGAAATATCTTCCGTTCAAAACTGAAAAAAAAGAAGCTTTCTGAGAAACTGCTCTGTGTTCTGTTAATTCATCTCACAGAGATACATCTTTCCCTTCAAGAAGCCTTTCGCTAAGGCTGTTCTTGTGGAATTGGCAAAGGGATATTTGCAATCCCATAGAGGGCTATGGTGAAAAAGGAAATTTCTTCCATTCAAAACGGGAAAGAAGCTTTCTGAGAAACTGCTCTGTGTTCTGTTAATTCATCTCACAGAGTTACATCTTGCCCTTCAAGAAGCCTTTCGCTAAGGCTGTTCTTGTGGAATTGGCAAAGGGATATTTGGAAGCCCCCAGAGGGCTATGGTGAAAAAGGAAATATCTTCCGTTCAAAGCTGGAAAGAAGCTTTCTGAGAAACTGCTCTGTGTTCTGTTAATTCATCACACAGAGTTACATCTTTCCCTTCAAGAAGCCTTTCGCTACGGCTGTTCTTGTGGAATTGGCAAAGGGATATTTGGAAGCCCATAGAGGGCTATGGTGAAAAAAGAAATATCTTCCGTTCAATACTAGAAAGAAGCTTTCTGAGAAACTGCTCTGTGTTCTGTTAATTCATCTCACAGAGTTACATCTTTCCCTTCAAGAAGCCTTTCGCTAAGGCTGTTCTTGTGGAATTGGCAAAGGGATATTTGGAAGCCCCTAGAGGGCTATGGTGAAAAAGGAAATATCTTCCGTTCAAAACGGGAAAGAAGCTTTCTGAGAAACTGCTCTGTGTTCTGTTAATTCATTTCACAGAGTTACATCTTTCCCCTCAAGAAGCCTTTCGCTTAGGCGGTTCTTGTGGAATTGGCAAAGGGATATTTGGAAGCCCATAGAGGGCTATGGTGAAAAAGGAAATACCTTCCGTTCAAAACTGGAAAGAAGCCTTCTGAGAAACTGCTCTGTGTTCTGTTAATTCATCTCACAGAGTTACATCTTTCCCTTTTAAAAGCCTTTCGCTAATGCTGTTCTTGTGGAATTGGCAAAGGGGTATTTGGAAGCCCATAGAGGGCTATGGTGAAAAAGGAAATATCTTCCGTTCAAAACTGGAATGAATCTTTCTGAGAAACTGCTCGGTGTTATGTTAATTCATCTCACAGTGTTTCATCTTTCCCTTCAAGAAGCCTTCGCTAAGGCTGTTCTTGTGGAATTGGCAAAGGGATATTTGGAAGCCCATAGAGGGCTATGGTGAAAAAAGAAATATCTTCCGTTCAAAACTGGAAAGAAGCTTTCTGAGAAACTGCTCTGTGTTCTTTGAATTCATCTCACAGAGTTACATCTTTCCCTTCAAGAAGCCTTTCGCTAAGGCTGTTGTTGTGGAATTGGCAAAGGGATATTTGGAAGCCCATAGAGGGCTATGGTGAAAAAGGAAATACCTTCCGTTCTAAACTGGAAAGAAGCTTTCTGAGAAACTGCTCTGAGTTCTGTTAATTCATCTCACAGAGTTACATCTTTCTCGTCAAGAAGCCTTTCGCTAAGGCTGTTCTTGTGAAATTGGCAAAGGGATATTTGGAAACCCATAGAGGGCTATGGTGAAAAAGGAAATATCTTCCGTTCAAAACTGGAAAGAAGCTTTCTGAGAAACTGCTCTGTGTTCTGTTAATTCATCTCACAGAGTTACATCTTTCCCTTCAAGAAGCCTTTCGCTAAGGCTGTTCTTGTGGAATTGGCAAAGGGATATTTGGAAGCCCATAGATGGCTATGGTGAAAAAGGAAATATCTTCCTTTCAAAACTGGAAAGAATCTTTCTGAGAAACTGCTCTGGGTTCTGTAAATTCATCTCACAGAGTTACATCTTTCCCTTCAAGAAGCCTTTCGCTAAGGCTGTTCTTGTGGAATTGGCAAAGGGATATTTGGAAACCCATAGAGGGCTATGGTGAAAAAGGAAATATCTTCCGTTCAAAACTGGAAAGAAGCTTTCTGAGAAACTGCTCTGTGTTCTGTTAATTCATCTCACAGAGTTACATCTTTCCCTTCAAGAAGCCTTTCGCTAAGGCTGTTCTTGTGGAATTGGCAAAGGGATATTTGGAAGCCCATAGAGGGCTATGGTGAAAAAGGAAATATCTTCCGTTCAAACCTGGAAAGAAGCTTTCTGAGAAACTGCTCTGAGTTCTGTTAATTCATCTCACAGAGTTACATCTTTCCCGTCAAGAAGCCTTTCGCTAAGGCTGTTCTTGTGGAATTGGCAAAGGGATATTTGGAAGCCCATAGAGGGTTATGGTGAAAAAGGAAATATCTTCCGTTCAAAACTGGAAGTAATCTTTCTGAGAAACTGCTCTGTGTTCTGTTAATTCATCTCACAGAGTTACATCTTTCCCTTTTAAAAGCCTTTCGCTAATGCTGTTCTTGTGGAATTGGCAAAGGGATATTTGGAAGCTCATAGAGGGCTATGGTGAAAAAGGAAATATCTTCCGTTCAAAACTGGAAAGAAGCTTTCTGAGAAACTGCTCTGTGTTCTGTTAATTCATCTCACAGAGTTACATCTTTCCCTTCAAGAAGCCTTTGGCTAAGGCTGTTCTTGTGGAATTGGCAAAGGGATATTTGGACGCCCATAGATGGCTATGGTGAAAAAGGAAATATCTTCCGTTCAAAACTGGAAAGAAGCTTTCCGAGAAACTGCTGTGTGTACTGTAAATTCATCTCACAGATTACATCTTTCCCCTCAAGAATCCTTTCGCTAAGCTGTTCTTGTGGAATTGGCAAAGGGATATTTGGAAGCCCATGGAGGGCTATGGTGAAAAAGGAAATATCTTCCGTTCAAAACTGGAAGGAATCTTTCTGAGAAACTGCTCGGTATTATGTTGATTCATCTCACAGGGTTAAATCTTTCCCTTCAAGAAGCCTTTCCCTATGGCTGTTCTTGTGGAATTGGCAAAGGGATATTTGGAAGCCCTTAGAGGGCTATGGTGAAAAAGGAAATATCTTCCGTTCAAAACTGGAAGGAATCTTTCTGAGAAACTGCTGTGTGTTCTGTTAATTCATCTAAAAGAGTTACATCTTTCCATTCAAGAAGCCTTTCGCTAAGGCTATTCTTGTGGAATTGGCAAAGGGATATTTGGAAGCCCATAGAGGGCTATGGTGAAAAAGGAAATATCTTCCGTTCAAAACTGGAAAGAAGCTTTCTGAGAAACTGCTCTCTGTCCTGTTAATTCATCACACAGAGTTACATCTTTCCCTTCAAGAAGCCTTTCGCTACGGCTGTTCTTGTGGAATTGGCAAAGGGATATTTGGAAGCCCATAGAGGGCTATGGTGAAAAAAGAAATATCTTCCGTTCAAAACTGAAAAAAAAGAAGCTTTCTGAGAAACTGCTCTGTGTTCTGTTAATTCATCTCACAGAGATACATCTTTCCCTTCAAGAAGCCTTTCGCTAAGGCTGTTCTTGTGGAATTGGCAAAGGGATATTTGCAATCCCTTAGAGGGCTATGGTGAAAAAGGAAATTTCTTCCATTCAAAACGGGAAAGAAGCTTTCTGAGAAACTGCTCTGTGTTCTGTTAATTCATCTCACAGAGTTACATCTTGCCCTTCAAGAAGCCTTTCGCTAAGGCTGTTCTTGTGGAATTGGCAAAGGGATATTTGGAAGCCCCCAGAGGGCTATGGTGAAAAAGGAAATATCTTCCGTTCAAAGCTGGAAAGAAGCTTTCTGAGAAACTGCTCTGTGTTCTGTTAATTCATCACACAGAGTTACATCTTTCCCTTCAAGAAGCCTTTCGCTACGGCTGTTCTTGTGGAATTGGCAAAGGGATATTTGGAAGCCCATAGAGGGCTATGGTGAAAAAAGAAATATCTTCCGTTCAATACTAGAAAGAAGCTTTCTGAGAAACTGCTCTGTGTTCTGTTAATTCATCTCACAGAGTTACATCTTTCCCTTCAAGAAGCCTTTCGCTAAGGCTGTTCTTGTGGAATTGGCAAAGGGATATTTGGAAGCCCCTAGAGGGCTATGGTGAAAAAGGAAATATCTTCCGTTCAAAACGGGAAAGAAGCTTTCTGAGAAACTGCTCTGTGTTCTGTTAATTCATCTCACAGAGTTACATCTTTCCCCTCAAGAAGCCTTTCGCTTAGGCGGTTCTTGTGGAATTGGCAAAGGGATATTTGGAAGCCCATAGAGGGCTATGGTGAAAAAGGAAATACCTTCCGTTCAAAACTGGAAAGAAGCCTTCTGAGAAACTGCTCTGTGTTCTGTTAATTCATCTCACAGAGTTACATCTTTCCCTTTTAAAAGCCTTTCGCTAATGCTGTTCTTGTGGAATTGGCAAAGGGGTATTTGGAAGCCCATAGAGGGCTATGGTGAAAAAGGAAATATCTTCCGTTCAAAACTGGAATGAATCTTTCTGAGAAACTGCTCGGTGTTATGTTAATTCATCTCACAGTGTTACATCTTTCCCTTCAAGAAGCCTTCGCTAAGGCTGTTCTTGTGGAATTGGCAAAGGGATATTTGGAAGCCCATAGAGGGCTATGGTGAAAAAAGAAATATCTTCCGTTCAAAACTGGAAAGAAGCTTTCTGAGAAACTGCTCTGTGTTCTTTGAATTCATCTCACAGAGTTACATCTTTCCCTTCAAGAAGCCTTTCGCTAAGGCTGTTGTTGTGGAATTGGCAAAGGGATATTTGGAAGCCCATAGAGGGCTATGGTGAAAAAGGAAATACCTTCCGTTCTAAACTGGAAAGAAGCTTTCTGAGAAACTGCTCTGAGTTCTGTTAATTCATCTCACAGAGTTACATCTTTCCCGTCAAGAAGCCTTTCGCTAAGGCTGTTCTTGTGAAATTGGCAAAGGGATATTTGGAAGCCCATAGAGGGCTATGGTGAAAAAGGAAATATCTTCCGTTCAAAACTGGAAAGAAGCTTTCTGAGAAACTGCTCTGTGTTCTGTTAATTCATCTCACAGAGTTACATCTTTCCCTTCAAGAAGCCTTTCGCTAAGGCTGTTCTTGTGGAATTGGCAAAGGGATATTTGGAAGCCCATAGATGGCTATGGTGAAAAAGGAAATATCTTCCTTTCAAAACTGGAAAGAATCTTTCTGAGAAACTGCTCTGGGTTCTGTAAATTCATCTCACAGAGTTACATCTTTCCCTTCAAGAAGCCTTTCGCTAAGGCTGTTCTTGTGGAATTGGCAAAGGGATATTTGGAAACCCTTAGAGGGCTATGGTGAAAAAGGAAATATCTTCCGTTCAAAACTGGAAAGAAGCTTTCTGAGAAACTGCTCTGTGTTCTGTTAATTCATCTCACAGAGTTACATCTTTCCCTTCAAGAAGCCTTTCGCTAAGGCTGTTCTTGTGGAATTGGCAAAGGGATATTTGGAAGCCCATAGAGGGCTATGGTGAAAAAGGAAATATCTTCCGTTCAAAACTGGAAAGAAGCTTTCTGAGAAACTGCTCTGAGTTCTGTTAATTCATCTCACAGAGTTACATCTTTCCCGTCAAGAAGCCTTTCGCTAAGGCTGTTCTTGTGGAATTGGCAAAGGGATATTTGGAAGCCCATAGAGGGTTATTGTGAAAAAGGAAATATCTTCCGTTCAAAACTGGAAGTAATCTTTCTGAGAAACTGCTCTGTGTTCTGTTAATTCATCTCACAGAGTTACATCTTTCCCTTTTAAAAGCCTTTCGCTAATGCTGTTCTTGTGGAATTGGCAAAGGGATATTTGGAAGCTCATAGAGGGCTATGGTGAAAAAGGAAATATCTTCCGTTCAAAACTGGAAAGAAGCTTTCTGAGAAACTGCTCTGTGTTCTGTTAATTCATCACACAGAGTTACATCTTTCCCTTCAAGAAGCCTTTCGCTACGGCTGTTCTTGTGGAATTGGCAAAGGGATATTTGGAAGCCCATAGAGGGCTATGGTGAAAAAAGAAATATCTTCCGTTCAAAACTGAAAAAAAAGAAGCTTTCTGAGAAACTGCTCTGTGTTCTGTTAATTCATCTCACAGAGATACATCTTTCCCTTCAAGAAGCCTTTCGCTAAGGCTGTTCTTGTGGAATTGGCAAAGGGATATTTGCAATCCCATAGAGGGCTATGGTGAAAAAGGAAATTTCTTCCATTCAAAACGGGAAAGAAGCTTTCTGAGAAACTGCTCTGTGTTCTGTTAATTCATCTCACAGAGTTACATCTTGCCCTTCAAGAAGCCTTTCGCTAAGGCTGTTCTTGTGGAATTGGCAAAGGGATATTTGGAAGCCCCCAGAGGGCTATGGTGAAAAAGGAAATATCTTCCGTTCAAAGCTGGAAAGAAGCTTTCTGAGAAACTGCTCTGTGTTCTGTTAATTCATCACACAGAGTTACATCTTTCCCTTCAAGAAGCCTTTCGCTACGGCTGTTCTTGTGGAATTGGCAAAGGGATATTTGGAAGCCCATAGAGGGCTATGGTGAAAAAAGAAATATCTTCCGTTCAATACTAGAAAGAAGCTTTCTGAGAAACTGCTCTGTGTTCTGTTAATTCATCTCACAGAGTTACATCTTTCCCTTCAAGAAGCCTTTCGCTAAGGCTGTTCTTGTGGAATTGGCAAAGGGATATTTGGAAGCCCCTAGAGGGCTATGGTGAAAAAGGAAATATCTTCCGTTCAAAACGGGAAAGAAGCTTTCTGAGAAACTGCTCTGTGTTCTGTTAATTCATTTCACAGAGTTACATCTTTCCCCTCAAGAAGCCTTTCGCTTAGGCGGTTCTTGTGGAATTGGCAAAGGGATATTTGGAAGCCCTTAGAGGGCTATGGTGAAAAAGGAAATACCTTCCGTTCAAAACTGGAAAGAAGCCTTCTGAGAAACTGCTCTGTGTTCTGTTAATTCATCTCACAGAGTTACATCTTTCCCTTTTAAAAGCCTTTCGCTAATGCTGTTCTTGTGGAATTGGCAAAGGGGTATTTGGAAGCCCATAGAGGGCTATGGTGAAAAAGGAAATATCTTCCGTTCAAAACTGGAATGAATCTTTCTGAGAAACTGCTCGGTGTTATGTTAATTCATCTCACAGTGTTACATCTTTCCCTTCAAGAAGCCTTCGCTAAGGCTGTTCTTGTGGAATTGGCAAAGGGATATTTGGAAGCCCATAGAGGGCTATGGTGAAAAAAGAAATATCTTCCGTTCAAAACTGGAAAGAAGCTTTCTGAGAAACTGCTCTGTGTTCTTTGAATTCATCTCACAGAGTTACATCTTTCCCTTCAAGAAGCCTTTCGCTAAGGCTGTTGTTGTGGAATTGGCAAAGGGATATTTGGAAGCCCATAGAGGGCTATGGTGAAAAAGGAAATACCTTCCGTTCTAAACTGGAAAGAAGCTTTCTGAGAAACTGCTCTGAGTTCTGTTAATTCATCTCACAGAGTTACATCTTTCCCGTCAAGAAGCCTTTCGCTAAGGCTGTTCTTGTGAAATTGGCAAAGGGATATTTGGAAGCCCATAGAGGGCTATGGTGAAAAAGGAAATATCTTCCGTTCAAAACTGGAAAGAAGCTTTCTGAGAAACTGCTCTGTGTTCTGTTAATTCATCTCACAGAGTTACATCTTTCCCTTCAAGAAGCCTTTCGCTAAGGCTGTTCTTGTGGAATTGGCAAAGGGATATTTGGAAGCCCATAGATGGCTATGGTGAAAAAGGAAATATCTTCCTTTCAAAACTGGAAAGAATCTTTCTGAGAAACTGCTCTGGGTTCTGTAAATTCATCTCACAGAGTTACATCTTTCCCTTCAAGAAGCCTTTCGCTAAGGCTGTTCTTGTGGAATTGGCAAAGGGATATTTGGAAACCCTTAGAGGGCTATGGTGAAAAAGGAAATATCTTCCGTTCAAAACTGGAAAGAAGCTTTCTGAGAAACTGCTCTGTGTTCTGTTAATTCATCTCACAGAGTTACATCTTTCCCTTCAAGAAGCCTTTCGCTAAGGCTGTTCTTGTGGAATTGGCAAAGGGATATTTGGAAGCCCATAGAGGGCTATGGTGAAAAAGGAAATATCTTCCGTTCAAAACTGGAAAGAAGCTTTCTGAGAAACTGCTCTGAGTTCTGTTAATTCATCTCACAGAGTTACATCTTTCCCGTCAAGAAGCCTTTCGCTAAGGCTGTTCTTGTGGAATTGGCAAAGGGATATTTGGAAGCCCATAGAGGGTTATGGTGAAAAAGGAAATATCTTCCGTTCAAAACTGGAAGTAATCTTTCTGAGAAACTGCTCTGTGTTCTGTTAATTCATCTCACAGAGTTACATCTTTCCCTTTTAAAAGCCTTTCGCTAATGCTGTTCTTGTGGAATTGGCAAAGGGATATTTGGAAGCTCATAGAGGGCTATGGTGAAAAAGGAAATATCTTCCGTTCAAAACTGGAAAGAAGCTTTCTGAGAAACTGCTCTGTGTTCTGTTAATTCATCACACAGAGTTACATCTTTCCCTTCAAGAAGCCTTTCGCTACGGCTGTTCTTGTGGAATTGGCAAAGGGATATTTGGAAGCCCATAGAGGGCTATGGTGAAAAAAGAAATATCTTCCGTTCAAAACTGAAAAAAAAGAAGCTTTCTGAGCAACTGCTCTGTGTTCTGTTAATTCATCTCACAGAGATACATCTTTCCCTTCAAGAAGCCTTTCGCTAAGGCTGTTCTTGTGGAATTGGCAAAGGGATATTTGCAATCCCATAGAGGGCTATGGTGAAAAAGGAAATTTCTTCCATTCAAAACGGGAAAGAAGCTTTCTGAGAAACTGCTCTGTGTTCTGTTAATTCATCTCACAGAGTTACATCTTGCCCTTCAAGAAGCCTTTCGCTAAGGCTGTTCTTGTGGAATTGGCAAAGGGATATTTGGAAGCCCCCAGAGGGCTATGGTGAAAAAGGAAATATCTTCCGTTCAAAGCTGGAAAGAAGCTTTCTGAGAAACTGCTCTGTGTTCTGTTAATTCATCACACAGAGTTACATCTTTCCCTTCAAGAAGCCTTTCGCTACGGCTGTTCTTGTGGAATTGGCAAAGGGATATTTGGAAGCCCATAGAGGGCTATGGTGAAAAAAGAAATATCTTCCGTTCAATACTAGAAAGAAGCTTTCTGAGAAACTGCTCTGTGTTCTGTTAATTCATCTCACAGAGTTACATCTTTCCCTTCAAGAAGCCTTTCGCTAAGGCTGTTCTTGTGGAATTGGCAAAGGGATATTTGGAAGCCCCTAGAGGGCTATGGTGAAAAAGGAAATATCTTCCGTTCAAAACGGGAAAGAAGCTTTCTGAGAAACTGCTCTGTGTTCTGTTAATTCATTTCACAGAGTTACATCTTTCCCCTCAAGAAGCCTTTCGCTTAGGCGGTTCTTGTGGAATTGGCAAAGGGATATTTGGAAGCCCATAGAGGGCTATGGTGAAAAAGGAAATACCTTCCGTTCAAAACTGGAAAGAAGCCTTCTGAGAAACTGCTCTGTGTTCTGTTAATTCATCTCACAGAGTTACATCTTTCCCTTTTAAAAGCCTTTCGCTAATGCTGTTCTTGTGGAATTGGCAAAGGGGTATTTGGAAGCCCATAGAGGGCTATGGTGAAAAAGGAAATATCTTCCGTTCAAAACTGGAATGAATCTTTCTGAGAAACTGCTCGGTGTTATGTTAATTCATCTCACAGTGTTACATCTTTCCCTTCAAGAAGCCTTCGCTAAGGCTGTTCTTGTGGAATTGGCAAAGGGATATTTGGAAGCCCATAGAGGGCTATGGTGAAAAAAGAAATATCTTCCGTTCAAAACTGGAAAGAAGCTTTCTGAGAAACTGCTCTGTGTTCTTTGAATTCATCTCACAGAGTTACATCTTTCCCTTCAAGAAGCCTTTCGCTAAGGCTGTTGTTGTGGAATTGGCAAAGGGATATTTGGAAGCCCATAGAGGGCTATGGTGAAAAAGGAAATACCTTCCGTTCTAAACTGGAAAGAAGCTTTCTGAGAAACTGCTCTGAGTTCTGTTAATTCATCTCACAGAGTTACATCTTTCTCGTCAAGAAGCCTTTCGCTAAGGCTGTTCTTGTGAAATTGGCAAAGGGATATTTGGAAGCCCATAGAGGGCTATGGTGAAAAAGGAAATATCTTCCGTTCAAAACTGGAAAGAAGCTTTCTGAGAAACTGCTCTGTGTTCTGTTAATTCATCTCACAGAGTTACATCTTTCCCTTCAAGAAGCCTTTCGCTAAGGCTGTTCTTGTGGAATTGGCAAAGGGATATTTGGAAGCCCATAGATGGCTATGGTGAAAAAGGAAATATCTTCCTTTCAAAACTGGAAAGAATCTTTCTGAGAAACTGCTCTGGGTTCTGTAAATTCATCTCACAGAGTTACATCTTTCCCTTCAAGAAGCCTTTCGCTAAGGCTGTTCTTGTGGAATTGGCAAAGGGATATTTGGAAACCCATAGAGGGCTATGGTGAAAAAGGAAATATCTTCCGTTCAAAACTGGAAAGAAGCTTTCTGAGAAACTGCTCTGTGTTCTGTTAATTCATCTCACAGAGTTACATCTTTCCCTTCAAGAAGCCTTTGGCTAAGGCTGTTCTTGTGGAATTGGCAAAGGGATATTTGGACGCCCATAGATGGCTATGGTGAAAAAGGAAATATCTTCCGTTCAAAACTGGAAAGAAGCTTTCCGAGAAACTGCTGTGTGTACTGTAAATTCATCTCACAGATTACATCTTTCCCCTCAAGAATCCTTTCGCTAAGCTGTTCTTGTGGAATTGGCAAAGGGATATTTGGAAGCCCATGGAGGGCTATGGTGAAAAAGGAAATATCTTCCGTTCAAAACTGGAAGGAATCTTTCTGAGAAACTGCTCGGTATTATGTTGATTCATCTCACAGGGTTAAATCTTTCCCTTCAAGAAGCCTTTCCCTATGGCTGTTCTTGTGGAATTGGCAAAGGGATATTTGGAAGCCCTTAGAGGGCTATGGTGAAAAAGGAAATATCTTCCGTTCAAAACTGGAAGGAATCTTTCTGAGAAACTGCTGTGTGTTCTGTTAATTCATCTAAAAGAGTTACATCTTTCCATTCAAGAAGCCTTTCGCTAAGGCTATTCTTGTGGAATTGGCAAAGGGATATTTGGAAGCCCATAGAGGGCTATGGTGAAAAAGGAAATATCTTCCGTTCAAAACTGGAAAGAAGCTTTCTGAGAAACTGCTCTCTGTCCTGTTAATTCATCACACAGAGTTACATCTTTCCCTTCAAGAAGCCTTTCGCTACGGCTGTTCTTGTGGAATTGGCAAAGGGATATTTGGAAGCCCATAGAGGGCTATGGTGAAAAAAGAAATATCTTCCGTTCAAAACTGAAAAAAAAGAAGCTTTCTGAGAAACTGCTCTGTGTTCTGTTAATTCATCTCACAGAGATACATCTTTCCCTTCAAGAAGCCTTTCGCTAAGGCTGTTCTTGTGGAATTGGCAAAGGGATATTTGCAATCCCTTAGAGGGCTATGGTGAAAAAGGAAATTTCTTCCATTCAAAACGGGAAAGAAGCTTTCTGAGAAACTGCTCTGTGTTCTGTTAATTCATCTCACAGAGTTACATCTTGCCCTTCAAGAAGCCTTTCGCTAAGGCTGTTCTTGTGGAATTGGCAAAGGGATATTTGGAAGCCCCCAGAGGGCTATGGTGAAAAAGGAAATATCTTCCGTTCAAAGCTGGAAAGAAGCTTTCTGAGAAACTGCTCTGTGTTCTGTTAATTCATCACACAGAGTTACATCTTTCCCTTCAAGAAGCCTTTCGCTACGGCTGTTCTTGTGGAATTGGCAAAGGGATATTTGGAAGCCCATAGAGGGCTATGGTGAAAAAAGAAATATCTTCCGTTCAATACTAGAAAGAAGCTTTCTGAGAAACTGCTCTGTGTTCTGTTAATTCATCTCACAGAGTTACATCTTTCCCTTCAAGAAGCCTTTCGCTAAGGCTGTTCTTGTGGAATTGGCAAAGGGATATTTGGAAGCCCCTAGAGGGCTATGGTGAAAAAGGAAATATCTTCCGTTCAAAACGGGAAAGAAGCTTTCTGAGAAACTGCTCTGTGTTCTGTTAATTCATCTCACAGAGTTACATCTTTCCCCTCAAGAAGCCTTTCGCTTAGGCGGTTCTTGTGGAATTGGCAAAGGGATATTTGGAAGCCCATAGAGGGCTATGGTGAAAAAGGAAATACCTTCCGTTCAAAACTGGAAAGAAGCCTTCTGAGAAACTGCTCTGTGTTCTGTTAATTCATCTCACAGAGTTACATCTTTCCCTTTTAAAAGCCTTTCGCTAATGCTGTTCTTGTGGAATTGGCAAAGGGGTATTTGGAAGCCCATAGAGGGCTATGGTGAAAAAGGAAATATCTTCCGTTCAAAACTGGAATGAATCTTTCTGAGAAACTGCTCGGTGTTATGTTAATTCATCTCACAGTGTTACATCTTTCCCTTCAAGAAGCCTTCGCTAAGGCTGTTCTTGTGGAATTGGCAAAGGGATATTTGGAAGCCCATAGAGGGCTATGGTGAAAAAAGAAATATCTTCCGTTCAAAACTGGAAAGAAGCTTTCTGAGAAACTGCTCTGTGTTCTTTGAATTCATCTCACAGAGTTACATCTTTCCCTTCAAGAAGCCTTTCGCTAAGGCTGTTGTTGTGGAATTGGCAAAGGGATATTTGGAAGCCCATAGAGGGCTATGGTGAAAAAGGAAATACCTTCCGTTCTAAACTGGAAAGAAGCTTTCTGAGAAACTGCTCTGAGTTCTGTTAATTCATCTCACAGAGTTACATCTTTCCCGTCAAGAAGCCTTTCGCTAAGGCTGTTCTTGTGAAATTGGCAAAGGGATATTTGGAAGCCCATAGAGGGCTATGGTGAAAAAGGAAATATCTTCCGTTCAAAACTGGAAAGAAGCTTTCTGAGAAACTGCTCTGTGTTCTGTTAATTCATCTCACAGAGTTACATCTTTCCCTTCAAGAAGCCTTTCGCTAAGGCTGTTCTTGTGGAATTGGCAAAGGGATATTTGGAAGCCCATAGATGGCTATGGTGAAAAAGGAAATATCTTCCTTTCAAAACTGGAAAGAATCTTTCTGAGAAACTGCTCTGGGTTCTGTAAATTCATCTCACAGAGTTACATCTTTCCCTTCAAGAAGCCTTTCGCTAAGGCTGTTCTTGTGGAATTGGCAAAGGGATATTTGGAAACCCTTAGAGGGCTATGGTGAAAAAGGAAATATCTTCCGTTCAAAACTGGAAAGAAGCTTTCTGAGAAACTGCTCTGTGTTCTGTTAATTCATCTCACAGAGTTACATCTTTCCCTTCAAGAAGCCTTTCGCTAAGGCTGTTCTTGTGGAATTGGCAAAGGGATATTTGGAAGCCCATAGAGGGCTATGGTGAAAAAGGAAATATCTTCCGTTCAAAACTGGAAAGAAGCTTTCTGAGAAACTGCTCTGAGTTCTGTTAATTCATCTCACAGAGTTACATCTTTCCCGTCAAGAAGCCTTTCGCTAAGGCTGTTCTTGTGGAATTGGCAAAGGGATATTTGGAAGCCCATAGAGGGTTATGGTGAAAAAGGAAATATCTTCCGTTCAAAACTGGAAGTAATCTTTCTGAGAAACTGCTCTGTGTTCTGTTAATTCATCTCACAGAGTTACATCTTTCCCTTTTAAAAGCCTTTCGCTAATGCTGTTCTTGTGGAATTGGCAAAGGGATATTTGGAAGCTCATAGAGGGCTATGGTGAAAAAGGAAATATCTTCCGTTCAAAACTGGAAAGAAGCTTTCTGAGAAACTGCTCTGTGTTCTGTTAATTCATCACACAGAGTTACATCTTTCCCTTCAAGAAGCCTTTCGCTACGGCTGTTCTTGTGGAATTGGCAAAGGGATATTTGGAAGCCCATAGAGGGCTATGGTGAAAAAAGAAATATCTTCCGTTCAAAACTGAAAAAAAAGAAGCTTTCTGAGAAACTGCTCTGTGTTCTGTTAATTCATCTCACAGAGATACATCTTTCCCTTCAAGAAGCCTTTCGCTAAGGCTGTTCTTGTGGAATTGGCAAAGGGATATTTGCAATCCCATAGAGGGCTATGGTGAAAAAGGAAATTTCTTCCATTCAAAACGGGAAAGAAGCTTTCTGAGAAACTGCTCTGTGTTCTGTTAATTCATCTCACAGAGTTACATCTTGCCCTTCAAGAAGCCTTTCGCTAAGGCTGTTCTTGTGGAATTGGCAAAGGGATATTTGGAAGCCCCCAGAGGGCTATGGTGAATAAGGAAATATCTTCCGTTCAAAGCTGGAAAGAAGCTTTCTGAGAAACTGCTCTGTGTTCTGTTAATTCATCACACAGAGTTACATCTTTCCCTTCAAGAAGCCTTTCGCTACGGCTGTTCTTGTGGAATTGGCAAAGGGATATTTGGAAGCCCATAGAGGGCTATGGTGAAAAAAGAAATATCTTCCGTTCAATACTAGAAAGAAGCTTTCTGAGAAACTGCTCTGTGTTCTGTTAATTCATCTCACAGAGTTACATCTTTCCCTTCAAGAAGCCTTTCGCTAAGGCTGTTCTTGTGGAATTGGCAAAGGGATATTTGGAAGCCCCTAGAGGGCTATGGTGAAAAAGGAAATATCTTCCGTTCAAAACGGGAAAGAAGCTTTCTGAGAAACTGCTCTGTGTTCTGTTAATTCATTTCACAGAGTTACATCTTTCCCCGCAAGAAGCCTTTCGCTTAGGCGGTTCTTGTGGAATTGGCAAAGGGATATTTGGAAGCCCATAGAGGGCTATGGTGAAAAAGGAAATACCTTCCGTTCAAAACTGGAAAGAAGCCTTCTGAGAAACTGCTCTGTGTTCTGTTAATTCATCTCACAGAGTTACATCTTTCCCTTTTAAAAGCCTTTCGCTAATGCTGTTCTTGTGGAATTGGCAAAGGGGTATTTGGAAGCCCATAGAGGGCTATGGTGAAAAAGGAAATATCTTCCGTTCAAAACTGGAATGAATCTTTCTGAGAAACTGCTCGGTGTTATGTTAATTCATCTCACAGTGTTACATCTTTCCCTTCAAGAAGCCTTCGCTAAGGCTGTTCTTGTGGAATTGGCAAAGGGATATTTGGAAGCCCATAGAGGGCTATGGTGAAAAAAGAAATATCTTCCGTTCAAAACTGGAAAGAAGCTTTCTGAGAAACTGCTCTGTGTTCTTTGAATTCATCTCACAGAGTTACATCTTTCCCTTCAAGAAGCCTTTCGCTAAGGCTGTTGTTGTGGAATTGGCAAAGGGATATTTGGAAGCCCATAGAGGGCTATGGTGAAAAAGGAAATACCTTCCGTTCTAAACTGGAAAGAAGCTTTCTGAGAAACTGCTCTGAGTTCTGTTAATTCATCTCACAGAGTTACATCTTTCTCGTCAAGAAGCCTTTCGCTAAGGCTGTTCTTGTGAAATTGGCAAAGGGATATTTGGAAGCCCATAGAGGGCTATGGTGAAAAAGGAAATATCTTCCGTTCAAAACTGGAAAGAAGCTTTCTGAGAAACTGCTCTGTGTTCTGTTAATTCATCTCACAGAGTTACATCTTTCCCTTCAAGAAGCCTTTCGCTAAGGCTGTTCTTGTGGAATTGGCAAAGGGATATTTGGAAGCCCATAGATGGCTATGGTGAAAAAGGAAATATCTTCCTTTCAAAACTGGAAAGAATCTTTCTGAGAAACTGCTCTGGGTTCTGTAAATTCATCTCACAGAGTTACATCTTTCCCTTCAAGAAGCCTTTCGCTAAGGCTGTTCTTGTGGAATTGGCAAAGGGATATTTGGAAACCCATAGAGGGCTATGGTGAAAAAGGAAATATCTTCCGTTCAAAACTGGAAAGAAGCTTTCTGAGAAACTGCTCTCTGTTCTGTTAATTCATCACACAGAGTTACATCTTTCCCTTCAGGAAGCCTTTCGCTAAGGCTGTTCTTGTGGAATTGGCAAAGGGATATTTGGAAGCCCATAGAGGGCTATGGTGAAAAAGGAAATATCTTCCGTTCAAAACTGGAAGTAATCTTTCTGAGAAACTGCTCTGTGTTCTGTTAATTCATCTCACAGAGTTACATCTTTCCCTTTTAAAAGCCTTTCGCTAAGGCTGTTCTTGTGGAATTGGCAAAGGGATATTTGGAAGCCCATAGAGGGCTATGGTGAAAAAGGAAATATCTTCCGTTCAAAACTGGAAAGAAGCTTTCTGAGAAACTGCTCTGAGTTCTGTTAATTCATCTCACAGAGTTACATCTTTCCCGTCAAGAAGCCTTTCGCTAAGGCTGTTCTTGTGGAATTGGCAAAGGGATATTTGGAAGCCCATAGAGGGTTATGGTGAAAAAGGAAATATCTTCCGTTCAAAACTGGAAGTAATCTTTCTGAGAAACTGCTCTGTGTTCTGTTAATTCATCTCACAGAGTTACATCTTTCCCTTTTAAAAGCCTTTCGCTAATGCTGTTCTTGTGGAATTGGCAAAGGGATATTTGGAAGCTCATAGAGGGCTATGGTGAAAAAGGAAATATCTTCCGTTCAAAACTGGAAAGAAGCTTTCTGAGAAACTGCTCTGTGTTCTGTTAATTCATCACACAGAGTTACATCTTTCCCTTCAAGAAGCCTTTCGCTACGGCTGTTCTTGTGGAATTGGCAAAGGGATATTTGGAAGCCCATAGAGGGCTATGGTGAAAAAAGAAATATCTTCCGTTCAAAACTGAAAAAAAAGAAGCTTTCTGAGCAACTGCTCTGTGTTCTGTTAATTCATCTCACAGAGATACATCTTTCCCTTCAAGAAGCCTTTCGCTAAGGCTGTTCTTGTGGAATTGGCAAAGGGATATTTGCAATCCCATAGAGGGCTATGGTGAAAAAGGAAATTTCTTCCATTCAAAACGGGAAAGAAGCTTTCTGAGAAACTGCTCTGTGTTCTGTTAATTCATCTCACAGAGTTACATCTTGCCCTTCAAGAAGCCTTTCGCTAAGGCTGTTCTTGTGGAATTGGCAAAGGGATATTTGGAAGCCCCCAGAGGGCTATGGTGAAAAAGGAAATATCTTCCGTTCAAAGCTGGAAAGAAGCTTTCTGAGAAACTGCTCTGTGTTCTGTTAATTCATCACACAGAGTTACATCTTTCCCTTCAAGAAGCCTTTCGCTACGGCTGTTCTTGTGGAATTGGCAAAGGGATATTTGGAA
The DNA here is from genome assembly GCF_047675955.1 of Chlorocebus sabaeus. NCBI lineage: Eukaryota > Metazoa > Chordata > Mammalia > Primates > Cercopithecidae > Chlorocebus > Chlorocebus sabaeus. The sequence goes on along the minus strand of NW_027328147.1, from coordinate 1,519,050 downwards.
GCCCATAGAGGGCTATGGTGAAAAAAGAAATATCTTCCGTTCAATACTAGAAAGAAGCTTTCTGAGAAACTGCTCTGTGTTCTGTTAATTCATCTCACAGAGTTACATCTTTCCCTTCAAGAAGCCTTTCGCTAAGGCTGTTCTTGTGGAATTGGCAAAGGGATATTTGGAAGCCCCTAGAGGGCTATGGTGAAAAAGGAAATATCTTCCGTTCAAAACGGGAAAGAAGCTTTCTGAGAAACTGCTCTGTGTTCTGTTAATTCATTTCACAGAGTTACATCTTTCCCCTCAAGAAGCCTTTCGCTTAGGCGGTTCTTGTGGAATTGGCAAAGGGATATTTGGAAGCCCATAGAGGGCTATGGTGAAAAAGGAAATACCTTCCGTTCAAAACTGGAAAGAAGCCTTCTGAGAAACTGCTCTGTGTTCTGTTAATTCATCTCACAGAGTTACATCTTTCCCTTTTAAAAGCCTTTCGCTAATGCTGTTCTTGTGGAATTGGCAAAGGGGTATTTGGAAGCCCATAGAGGGCTATGGTGAAAAAGGAAATATCTTCCGTTCAAAACTGGAATGAATCTTTCTGAGAAACTGCTCGGTGTTATGTTAATTCATCTCACAGTGTTACATCTTTCCCTTCAAGAAGCCTTCGCTAAGGCTGTTCTTGTGGAATTGGCAAAGGGATATTTGGAAGCCCATAGAGGGCTATGGTGAAAAAAGAAATATCTTCCGTTCAAAACTGGAAAGAAGCTTTCTGAGAAACTGCTCTGTGTTCTTTGAATTCATCTCACAGAGTTACATCTTTCCCTTCAAGAAGCCTTTCGCTAAGGCTGTTGTTGTGGAATTGGCAAAGGGATATTTGGAAGCCCATAGAGGGCTATGGTGAAAAAGGAAATACCTTCCGTTCTAAACTGGAAAGAAGCTTTCTGAGAAACTGCTCTGAGTTCTGTTAATTCATCTCACAGAGTTACATCTTTCTCGTCAAGAAGCCTTTCGCTAAGGCTGTTCTTGTGAAATTGGCAAAGGGATATTTGGAAGCCCATAGAGGGCTATGGTGAAAAAGGAAATATCTTCCGTTCAAAACTGGAAAGAAGCTTTCTGAGAAACTGCTCTGTGTTCTGTTAATTCATCTCACAGAGTTACATCTTTCCCTTCAAGAAGCCTTTCGCTAAGGCTGTTCTTGTGGAATTGGCAAAGGGATATTTGGAAGCCCATAGATGGCTATGGTGAAAAAGGAAATATCTTCCTTTCAAAACTGGAAAGAATCTTTCTGAGAAACTGCTCTGGGTTCTGTAAATTCATCTCACAGAGTTACATCTTTCCCTTCAAGAAGCCTTTCGCTAAGGCTGTTCTTGTGGAATTGGCAAAGGGATATTTGGAAACCCATAGAGGGCTATGGTGAAAAAGGAAATATCTTCCGTTCAAAACTGGAAAGAAGCTTTCTGAGAAACTGCTCTGTGTTCTGTTAATTCATCTCACAGAGTTACATCTTTCCCTTCAAGAAGCCTTTGGCTAAGGCTGTTCTTGTGGAATTGGCAAAGGGATATTTGGACGCCCATAGATGGCTATGGTGAAAAAGGAAATATCTTCCGTTCAAAACTGGAAAGAAGCTTTCCGAGAAACTGCTGTGTGTACTGTAAATTCATCTCACAGATTACATCTTTCCCCTCAAGAATCCTTTCGCTAAGCTGTTCTTGTGGAATTGGCAAAGGGATATTTGGAAGCCCATGGAGGGCTATGGTGAAAAAGGAAATATCTTCCGTTCAAAACTGGAAGGAATCTTTCTGAGAAACTGCTCGGTATTATGTTGATTCATCTCACAGGGTTAAATCTTTCCCTTCAAGAAGCCTTTCCCTATGGCTGTTCTTGTGGAATTGGCAAAGGGATATTTGGAAGCCCTTAGAGGGCTATGGTGAAAAAGGAAATATCTTCCGTTCAAAACTGGAAGGAATCTTTCTGAGAAACTGCTGTGTGTTCTGTTAATTCATCTAAAAGAGTTACATCTTTCCATTCAAGAAGCCTTTCGCTAAGGCTATTCTTGTGGAATTGGCAAAGGGATATTTGGAAGCCCATAGAGGGCTATGGTGAAAAAGGAAATATCTTCCGTTCAAAACTGGAAAGAAGCTTTCTGAGAAACTGCTCTCTGTCCTGTTAATTCATCACACAGAGTTACATCTTTCCCTTCAAGAAGCCTTTCGCTACGGCTGTTCTTGTGGAATTGGCAAAGGGATATTTGGAAGCCCATAGAGGGCTATGGTGAAAAAAGAAATATCTTCCGTTCAAAACTGAAAAAAAAGAAGCTTTCTGAGAAACTGCTCTGTGTTCTGTTAATTCATCTCACAGAGATACATCTTTCCCTTCAAGAAGCCTTTCGCTAAGGCTGTTCTTGTGGAATTGGCAAAGGGATATTTGCAATCCCTTAGAGGGCTATGGTGAAAAAGGAAATTTCTTCCATTCAAAACGGGAAAGAAGCTTTCTGAGAAACTGCTCTGTGTTCTGTTAATTCATCTCACAGAGTTACATCTTGCCCTTCAAGAAGCCTTTCGCTAAGGCTGTTCTTGTGGAATTGGCAAAGGGATATTTGGAAGCCCCCAGAGGGCTATGGTGAAAAAGGAAATATCTTCCGTTCAAAGCTGGAAAGAAGCTTTCTGAGAAACTGCTCTGTGTTCTGTTAATTCATCACACAGAGTTACATCTTTCCCTTCAAGAAGCCTTTCGCTACGGCTGTTCTTGTGGAATTGGCAAAGGGATATTTGGAAGCCCATAGAGGGCTATGGTGAAAAAAGAAATATCTTCCGTTCAATACTAGAAAGAAGCTTTCTGAGAAACTGCTCTGTGTTCTGTTAATTCATCTCACAGAGTTACATCTTTCCCTTCAAGAAGCCTTTCGCTAAGGCTGTTCTTGTGGAATTGGCAAAGGGATATTTGGAAGCCCCTAGAGGGCTATGGTGAAAAAGGAAATATCTTCCGTTCAAAACGGGAAAGAAGCTTTCTGAGAAACTGCTCTGTGTTCTGTTAATTCATCTCACAGAGTTACATCTTTCCCCTCAAGAAGCCTTTCGCTTAGGCGGTTCTTGTGGAATTGGCAAAGGGATATTTGGAAGCCCATAGAGGGCTATGGTGAAAAAGGAAATACCTTCCGTTCAAAACTGGAAAGAAGCCTTCTGAGAAACTGCTCTGTGTTCTGTTAATTCATCTCACAGAGTTACATCTTTCCCTTTTAAAAGCCTTTCGCTAATGCTGTTCTTGTGGAATTGGCAAAGGGGTATTTGGAAGCCCATACAGGGCTATGGTGAAAAAGGAAATATCTTCCGTTCAAAACTGGAATGAATCTTTCTGAGAAACTGCTCGGTGTTATGTTAATTCATCTCACAGTGTTACATCTTTCCCTTCAAGAAGCCTTCGCTAAGGCTGTTCTTGTGGAATTGGCAAAGGGATATTTGGAAGCCCATAGAGGGCTATGGTGAAAAAAGAAATATCTTCCGTTCAAAACTGGAAAGAAGCTTTCTGAGAAACTGCTCTGTGTTCTTTGAATTCATCTCACAGAGTTACATCTTTCCCTTCAAGAAGCCTTTCGCTAAGGCTGTTGTTGTGGAATTGGCAAAGGGATATTTGGAAGCCCATAGAGGGCTATGGTGAAAAAGGAAATACCTTCCGTTCTAAACTGGAAAGAAGCTTTCTGAGAAACTGCTCTGAGTTCTGTTAATTCATCTCACAGAGTTACATCTTTCCCGTCAAGAAGCCTTTCGCTAAGGCTGTTCTTGTGAAATTGGCAAAGGGATATTTGGAAGCCCATAGAGGGCTATGGTGAAAAAGGAAATATCTTCCGTTCAAAACTGGAAAGAAGCTTTCTGAGAAACTGCTCTGTGTTCTGTTAATTCATCTCACAGAGTTACATCTTTCCCTTCAAGAAGCCTTTCGCTAAGGCTGTTCTTGTGGAATTGGCAAAGGGATATTTGGAAGCCCATAGATGGCTATGGTGAAAAAGGAAATATCTTCCTTTCAAAACTGGAAAGAATCTTTCTGAGAAACTGCTCTGGGTTCTGTAAATTCATCTCACAGAGTTACATCTTTCCCTTCAAGAAGCCTTTCGCTAAGGCTGTTCTTGTGGAATTGGCAAAGGGATATTTGGAAACCCTTAGAGGGCTATGGTGAAAAAGGAAATATCTTCCGTTCAAAACTGGAAAGAAGCTTTCTGAGAAACTGCTCTGTGTTCTGTTAATTCATCTCACAGAGTTACATCTTTCCCTTCAAGAAGCCTTTCGCTAAGGCTGTTCTTGTGGAATTGGCAAAGGGATATTTGGAAGCCCATAGAGGGCTATGGTGAAAAAGGAAATATCTTCCGTTCAAAACTGGAAAGAAGCTTTCTGAGAAACTGCTCTGAGTTCTGTTAATTCATCTCACAGAGTTACATCTTTCCCGTCAAGAAGCCTTTCGCTAAGGCTGTTCTTGTGGAATTGGCAAAGGGATATTTGGAAGCCCATAGAGGGTTATGGTGAAAAAGGAAATATCTTCCGTTCAAAACTGGAAGTAATCTTTCTGAGAAACTGCTCTGTGTTCTGTTAATTCATCTCACAGAGTTACATCTTTCCCTTTTAAAAGCCTTTCGCTAATGCTGTTCTTGTGGAATTGGCAAAGGGATATTTGGAAGCTCATAGAGGGCTATGGTGAAAAAGGAAATATCTTCCGTTCAAAACTGGAAAGAAGCTTTCTGAGAAACTGCTCTGTGTTCTGTTAATTCATCACACAGAGTTACATCTTTCCCTTCAAGAAGCCTTTCGCTACGGCTGTTCTTGTGGAATTGGCAAAGGGATATTTGGAAGCCCATAGAGGGCTATGGTGAAAAAAGAAATATCTTCCGTTCAAAACTGAAAAAAAAGAAGCTTTCTGAGAAACTGCTCTGTGTTCTGTTAATTCATCTCACAGAGATACATCTTTCCCTTCAAGAAGCCTTTCGCTAAGGCTGTTCTTGTGGAATTGGCAAAGGGATATTTGCAATCCCATAGAGGGCTATGGTGAAAAAGGAAATTTCTTCCATTCAAAACGGGAAAGAAGCTTTCTGAGAAACTGCTCTGTGTTCTGTTAATTCATCTCACAGAGTTACATCTTGCCCTTCAAGAAGCCTTTCGCTAAGGCTGTTCTTGTGGAATTGGCAAAGGGATATTTGGAAGCCCCCAGAGGGCTATGGTGAATAAGGAAATATCTTCCGTTCAAAGCTGGAAAGAAGCTTTCTGAGAAACTGCTCTGTGTTCTGTTAATTCATCACACAGAGTTACATCTTTCCCTTCAAGAAGCCTTTCGCTACGGCTGTTCTTGTGGAATTGGCAAAGGGATATTTGGAAGCCCATAGAGGGCTATGGTGAAAAAAGAAATATCTTCCGTTCAATACTAGAAAGAAGCTTTCTGAGAAACTGCTCTGTGTTCTGTTAATTCATCTCACAGAGTTACATCTTTCCCTTCAAGAAGCCTTTCGCTAAGGCTGTTCTTGTGGAATTGGCAAAGGGATATTTGGAAGCCCCTAGAGGGCTATGGTGAAAAAGGAAATATCTTCCGTTCAAAACGGGAAAGAAGCTTTCTGAGAAACTGCTCTGTGTTCTGTTAATTCATTTCACAGAGTTACATCTTTCCCCGCAAGAAGCCTTTCGCTTAGGCGGTTCTTGTGGAATTGGCAAAGGGATATTTGGAAGCCCATAGAGGGCTATGGTGAAAAAGGAAATACCTTCCGTTCAAAACTGGAAAGAAGCCTTCTGAGAAACTGCTCTGTGTTCTGTTAATTCATCTCACAGAGTTACATCTTTCCCTTTTAAAAGCCTTTCGCTAATGCTGTTCTTGTGGAATTGGCAAAGGGGTATTTGGAAGCCCATAGAGGGCTATGGTGAAAAAGGAAATATCTTCCGTTCAAAACTGGAATGAATCTTTCTGAGAAACTGCTCGGTGTTATGTTAATTCATCTCACAGTGTTACATCTTTCCCTTCAAGAAGCCTTCGCTAAGGCTGTTCTTGTGGAATTGGCAAAGGGATATTTGGAAGCCCATAGAGGGCTATGGTGAAAAAAGAAATATCTTCCGTTCAAAACTGGAAAGAAGCTTTCTGAGAAACTGCTCTGTGTTCTTTGAATTCATCTCACAGAGTTACATCTTTCCCTTCAAGAAGCCTTTCGCTAAGGCTGTTGTTGTGGAATTGGCAAAGGGATATTTGGAAGCCCATAGAGGGCTATGGTGAAAAAGGAAATACCTTCCGTTCTAAACTGGAAAGAAGCTTTCTGAGAAACTGCTCTGAGTTCTGTTAATTCATCTCACAGAGTTACATCTTTCTCGTCAAGAAGCCTTTCGCTAAGGCTGTTCTTGTGAAATTGGCAAAGGGATATTTGGAAGCCCATAGAGGGCTATGGTGAAAAAGGAAATATCTTCCGTTCAAAACTGGAAAGAAGCTTTCTGAGAAACTGCTCTGTGTTCTGTTAATTCATCTCACAGAGTTACATCTTTCCCTTCAAGAAGCCTTTCGCTAAGGCTGTTCTTGTGGAATTGGCAAAGGGATATTTGGAAGCCCATAGATGGCTATGGTGAAAAAGGAAATATCTTCCTTTCAAAACTGGAAAGAATCTTTCTGAGAAACTGCTCTGGGTTCTGTAAATTCATCTCACAGAGTTACATCTTTCCCTTCAAGAAGCCTTTCGCTAAGGCTGTTCTTGTGGAATTGGCAAAGGGATATTTGGAAACCCATAGAGGGCTATGGTGAAAAAGGAAATATCTTCCGTTCAAAACTGGAAAGAAGCTTTCTGAGAAACTGCTCTCTGTTCTGTTAATTCATCACACAGAGTTACATCTTTCCCTTCAGGAAGCCTTTCGCTAAGGCTGTTCTTGTGGAATTGGCAAAGGGATATTTGGAAGCCCATAGAGGGCTATGGTGAAAAAGGAAATATCTTCCGTTCAAAACTGGAAGTAATCTTTCTGAGAAACTGCTCTGTGTTCTGTTAATTCATCTCACAGAGTTACATCTTTCCCTTTTAAAAGCCTTTCGCTAAGGCTGTTCTTGTGGAATTGGCAAAGGGATATTTGGAAGCCCATAGAGGGCTATGGTGAAAAAGGAAATATCTTCCGTTCAAAACTGGAAAGAAGCTTTCTGAGAAACTGCTCTGAGTTCTGTTAATTCATCTCACAGAGTTACATCTTTCCCGTCAAGAAGCCTTTCGCTAAGGCTGTTCTTGTGGAATTGGCAAAGGGATATTTGGAAGCCCATAGAGGGTTATGGTGAAAAAGGAAATATCTTCCGTTCAAAACTGGAAGTAATCTTTCTGAGAAACTGCTCTGTGTTCTGTTAATTCATCTCACAGAGTTACATCTTTCCCTTTTAAAAGCCTTTCGCTAATGCTGTTCTTGTGGAATTGGCAAAGGGATATTTGGAAGCTCATAGAGGGCTATGGTGAAAAAGGAAATATCTTCCGTTCAAAACTGGAAAGAAGCTTTCTGAGAAACTGCTCTGTGTTCTGTTAATTCATCACACAGAGTTACATCTTTCCCTTCAAGAAGCCTTTCGCTACGGCTGTTCTTGTGGAATTGGCAAAGGGATATTTGGAAGCCCATAGAGGGCTATGGTGAAAAAAGAAATATCTTCCGTTCAAAACTGAAAAAAAAGAAGCTTTCTGAGCAACTGCTCTGTGTTCTGTTAATTCATCTCACAGAGATACATCTTTCCCTTCAAGAAGCCTTTCGCTAAGGCTGTTCTTGTGGAATTGGCAAAGGGATATTTGCAATCCCATAGAGGGCTATGGTGAAAAAGGAAATTTCTTCCATTCAAAACGGGAAAGAAGCTTTCTGAGAAACTGCTCTGTGTTCTGTTAATTCATCTCACAGAGTTACATCTTGCCCTTCAAGAAGCCTTTCGCTAAGGCTGTTCTTGTGGAATTGGCAAAGGGATATTTGGAAGCCCCCAGAGGGCTATGGTGAAAAAGGAAATATCTTCCGTTCAAAGCTGGAAAGAAGCTTTCTGAGAAACTGCTCTGTGTTCTGTTAATTCATCACACAGAGTTACATCTTTCCCTTCAAGAAGCCTTTCGCTACGGCTGTTCTTGTGGAATTGGCAAAGGGATATTTGGAAGCCCATAGAGGGCTATGGTGAAAAAAGAAATATCTTCCGTTCAATACTAGAAAGAAGCTTTCTGAGAAACTGCTCTGTGTTCTGTTAATTCATCTCACAGAGTTACATCTTTCCCTTCAAGAAGCCTTTCGCTAAGGCTGTTCTTGTGGAATTGGCAAAGGGATATTTGGAAGCCCCTAGAGGGCTATGGTGAAAAAGGAAATATCTTCCGTTCAAAACGGGAAAGAAGCTTTCTGAGAAACTGCTCTGTGTTCTGTTAATTCATTTCACAGAGTTACATCTTTCCCCTCAAGAAGCCTTTCGCTTAGGCGGTTCTTGTGGAATTGGCAAAGGGATATTTGGAAGCCCATAGAGGGCTATGGTGAAAAAGGAAATACCTTCCGTTCAAAACTGGAAAGAAGCCTTCTGAGAAACTGCTCTGTGTTCTGTTAATTCATCTCACAGAGTTACATCTTTCCCTTTTAAAAGCCTTTCGCTAATGCTGTTCTTGTGGAATTGGCAAAGGGGTATTTGGAAGCCCATAGAGGGCTATGGTGAAAAAGGAAATATCTTCCGTTCAAAACTGGAATGAATCTTTCTGAGAAACTGCTCGGTGTTATGTTAATTCATCTCACAGTGTTACATCTTTCCCTTCAAGAAGCCTTCGCTAAGGCTGTTCTTGTGGAATTGGCAAAGGGATATTTGGAAGCCCATAGAGGGCTATGGTGAAAAAAGAAATATCTTCCGTTCAAAACTGGAAAGAAGCTTTCTGAGAAACTGCTCTGTGTTCTTTGAATTCATCTCACAGAGTTACATCTTTCCCTTCAAGAAGCCTTTCGCTAAGGCTGTTGTTGTGGAATTGGCAAAGGGATATTTGGAAGCCCATAGAGGGCTATGGTGAAAAAGGAAATACCTTCCGTTCTAAACTGGAAAGAAGCTTTCTGAGAAACTGCTCTGAGTTCTGTTAATTCATCTCACAGAGTTACATCTTTCTCGTCAAGAAGCCTTTCGCTAAGGCTGTTCTTGTGAAATTGGCAAAGGGATATTTGGAAGCCCATAGAGGGCTATGGTGAAAAAGGAAATATCTTCCGTTCAAAACTGGAAAGAAGCTTTCTGAGAAACTGCTCTGTGTTCTGTTAATTCATCTCACAGAGTTACATCTTTCCCTTCAAGAAGCCTTTCGCTAAGGCTGTTCTTGTGGAATTGGCAAAGGGATATTTGGAAGCCCATAGATGGCTATGGTGAAAAAGGAAATATCTTCCTTTCAAAACTGGAAAGAATCTTTCTGAGAAACTGCTCTGGGTTCTGTAAATTCATCTCACAGAGTTACATCTTTCCCTTCAAGAAGCCTTTCGCTAAGGCTGTTCTTGTGGAATTGGCAAAGGGATATTTGGAAACCCATAGAGGGCTATGGTGAAAAAGGAAATATCTTCCGTTCAAAACTGGAAAGAAGCTTTCTGAGAAACTGCTCTGTGTTCTGTTAATTCATCTCACAGAGTTACATCTTTCCCTTCAAGAAGCCTTTGGCTAAGGCTGTTCTTGTGGAATTGGCAAAGGGATATTTGGACGCCCATAGATGGCTATGGTGAAAAAGGAAATATCTTCCGTTCAAAACTGGAAAGAAGCTTTCCGAGAAACTGCTGTGTGTACTGTAAATTCATCTCACAGATTACATCTTTCCCCTCAAGAATCCTTTCGCTAAGCTGTTCTTGTGGAATTGGCAAAGGGATATTTGGAAGCCCATGGAGGGCTATGGTGAAAAAGGAAATATCTTCCGTTCAAAACTGGAAGGAATCTTTCTGAGAAACTGCTCGGTATTATGTTGATTCATCTCACAGGGTTAAATCTTTCCCTTCAAGAAGCCTTTCCCTATGGCTGTTCTTGTGGAATTGGCAAAGGGATATTTGGAAGCCCTTAGAGGGCTATGGTGAAAAAGGAAATATCTTCCGTTCAAAACTGGAAGGAATCTTTCTGAGAAACTGCTGTGTGTTCTGTTAATTCATCTAAAAGAGTTACATCTTTCCATTCAAGAAGCCTTTCGCTAAGGCTATTCTTGTGGAATTGGCAAAGGGATATTTGGAAGCCCATAGAGGGCTATGGTGAAAAAGGAAATATCTTCCGTTCAAAACTGGAAAGAAGCTTTCTGAGAAACTGCTCTCTGTCCTGTTAATTCATCACACAGAGTTACATCTTTCCCTTCAAGAAGCCTTTCGCTACGGCTGTTCTTGTGGAATTGGCAAAGGGATATTTGGAAGCCCATAGAGGGCTATGGTGAAAAAAGAAATATCTTCCGTTCAAAACTGAAAAAAAAGAAGCTTTCTGAGAAACTGCTCTGTGTTCTGTTAATTCATCTCACAGAGATACATCTTTCCCTTCAAGAAGCCTTTCGCTAAGGCTGTTCTTGTGGAATTGGCAAAGGGATATTTGCAATCCCTTAGAGGGCTATGGTGAAAAAGGAAATTTCTTCCATTCAAAACGGGAAAGAAGCTTTCTGAGAAACTGCTCTGTGTTCTGTTAATTCATCTCACAGAGTTACATCTTGCCCTTCAAGAAGCCTTTCGCTAAGGCTGTTCTTGTGGAATTGGCAAAGGGATATTTGGAAGCCCCCAGAGGGCTATGGTGAAAAAGGAAATATCTTCCGTTCAAAGCTGGAAAGAAGCTTTCTGAGAAACTGCTCTGTGTTCTGTTAATTCATCACACAGAGTTACATCTTTCCCTTCAAGAAGCCTTTCGCTACGGCTGTTCTTGTGGAATTGGCAAAGGGATATTTGGAAGCCCATAGAGGGCTATGGTGAAAAAAGAAATATCTTCCGTTCAATACTAGAAAGAAGCTTTCTGAGAAACTGCTCTGTGTTCTGTTAATTCATCTCACAGAGTTACATCTTTCCCTTCAAGAAGCCTTTCGCTAAGGCTGTTCTTGTGGAATTGGCAAAGGGATATTTGGAAGCCCCTAGAGGGCTATGGTGAAAAAGGAAATATCTTCCGTTCAAAACGGGAAAGAAGCTTTCTGAGAAACTGCTCTGTGTTCTGTTAATTCATCTCACAGAGTTACATCTTTCCCCTCAAGAAGCCTTTCGCTTAGGCGGTTCTTGTGGAATTGGCAAAGGGATATTTGGAAGCCCATAGAGGGCTATGGTGAAAAAGGAAATACCTTCCGTTCAAAACTGGAAAGAAGCCTTCTGAGAAACTGCTCTGTGTTCTGTTAATTCATCTCACAGAGTTACATCTTTCCCTTTTAAAAGCCTTTCGCTAATGCTGTTCTTGTGGAATTGGCAAAGGGGTATTTGGAAGCCCATAGAGGGCTATGGTGAAAAAGGAAATATCTTCCGTTCAAAACTGGAATGAATCTTTCTGAGAAACTGCTCGGTGTTATGTTAATTCATCTCACAGTGTTACATCTTTCCCTTCAAGAAGCCTTCGCTAAGGCTGTTCTTGTGGAATTGGCAAAGGGATATTTGGAAGCCCATAGAGGGCTATGGTGAAAAAAGAAATATCTTCCGTTCAAAACTGGAAAGAAGCTTTCTGAGAAACTGCTCTGTGTTCTTTGAATTCATCTCACAGAGTTACATCTTTCCCTTCAAGAAGCCTTTCGCTAAGGCTGTTGTTGTGGAATTGGCAAAGGGATATTTGGAAGCCCATAGAGGGCTATGGTGAAAAAGGAAATACCTTCCGTTCTAAACTGGAAAGAAGCTTTCTGAGAAACTGCTCTGAGTTCTGTTAATTCATCTCACAGAGTTACATCTTTCCCGTCAAGAAGCCTTTCGCTAAGGCTGTTCTTGTGAAATTGGCAAAGGGATATTTGGAAGCCCATAGAGGGCTATGGTGAAAAAGGAAATATCTTCCGTTCAAAACTGGAAAGAAGCTTTCTGAGAAACTGCTCTGTGTTCTGTTAATTCATCTCACAGAGTTACATCTTTCCCTTCAAGAAGCCTTTCGCTAAGGCTGTTCTTGTGGAATTGGCAAAGGGATATTTGGAAGCCCATAGATGGCTATGGTGAAAAAGGAAATATCTTCCTTTCAAAACTGGAAAGAATCTTTCTGAGAAACTGCTCTGGGTTCTGTAAATTCATCTCACAGAGTTACATCTTTCCCTTCAAGAAGCCTTTCGCTAAGGCTGTTCTTGTGGAATTGGCAAAGGGATATTTGGAAACCCTTAGAGGGCTATGGTGAAAAAGGAAATATCTTCCGTTCAAAACTGGAAAGAAGCTTTCTGAGAAACTGCTCTGTGTTCTGTTAATTCATCTCACAGAGTTACATCTTTCCCTTCAAGAAGCCTTTCGCTAAGGCTGTTCTTGTGGAATTGGCAAAGGGATATTTGGAAGCCCATAGAGGGCTATGGTGAAAAAGGAAATATCTTCCGTTCAAAACTGGAAAGAAGCTTTCTGAGAAACTGCTCTGAGTTCTGTTAATTCATCTCACAGAGTTACATCTTTCCCGTCAAGAAGCCTTTCGCTAAGGCTGTTCTTGTGGAATTGGCAAAGGGATATTTGGAAGCCCATAGAGGGTTATGGTGAAAAAGGAAATATCTTCCGTTCAAAACTGGAAGTAATCTTTCTGAGAAACTGCTCTGTGTTCTGTTAATTCATCTCACAGAGTTACATCTTTCCCTTTTAAAAGCCTTTCGCTAATGCTGTTCTTGTGGAATTGGCAAAGGGATATTTGGAAGCTCATAGAGGGCTATGGTGAAAAAGGAAATATCTTCCGTTCAAAACTGGAAAGAAGCTTTCTGAGAAACTGCTCTGTGTTCTGTTAATTCATCACACAGAGTTACATCTTTCCCTTCAAGAAGCCTTTCGCTACGGCTGTTCTTGTGGAATTGGCAAAGGGATATTTGGAAGCCCATAGAGGGCTATGGTGAAAAAAGAAATATCTTCCGTTCAAAACTGAAAAAAAAGAAGCTTTCTGAGAAACTGCTCTGTGTTCTGTTAATTCATCTCACAGAGATACATCTTTCCCTTCAAGAAGCCTTTCGCTAAGGCTGTTCTTGTGGAATTGGCAAAGGGATATTTGGAAGCCCCCAGAGGGCTATGGTGAATAAGGAAATATCTTCCGTTCAAAGCTGGAAAGAAGCTTTCTGAGAAACTGCTCTGTGTTCTGTTAATTCATCACACAGAGTTACATCTTTCCCTTCAAGAAGCCTTTCGCTACGGCTGTTCTTGTGGAATTGGCAAAGGGATATTTGGAAGCCCATAGAGGGCTATGGTGAAAAAAGAAATATCTTCCGTTCAATACTAGAAAGAAGCTTTCTGAGAAACTGCTCTGTGTTCTGTTAATTCATCTCACAGAGTTACATCTTTCCCTTCAAGAAGCCTTTCGCTAAGGCTGTTCTTGTGGAATTGGCAAAGGGATATTTGGAAGCCCCTAGAGGGCTATGGTGAAAAAGGAAATATCTTCCGTTCAAAACGGGAAAGAAGCTTTCTGAGAAACTGCTCTGTGTTCTGTTAATTCATTTCACAGAGTTACATCTTTCCCCGCAAGAAGCCTTTCGCTTAGGCGGTTCTTGTGGAATTGGCAAAGGGATATTTGGAAGCCCATAGAGGGCTATGGTGAAAAAGGAAATACCTTCCGTTCAAAACTGGAAAGAAGCCTTCTGAGAAACTGCTCTGTGTTCTGTTAATTCATCTCACAGAGTTACATCTTTCCCTTTTAAAAGCCTTTCGCTAATGCTGTTCTTGTGGAATTGGCAAAGGGGTATTTGGAAGCCCATAGAGGGCTATGGTGAAAAAGGAAATATCTTCCGTTCAAAACTGGAATGAATCTTTCTGAGAAACTGCTCGGTGTTATGTTAATTCATCTCACAGTGTTACATCTTTCCCTTCAAGAAGCCTTCGCTAAGGCTGTTCTTGTGGAATTGGCAAAGGGATATTTGGAAGCCCATAGAGGGCTATGGTGAAAAAAGAAATATCTTCCGTTCAAAACTGGAAAGAAGCTTTCTGAGAAACTGCTCTGTGTTCTTTGAATTCATCTCACAGAGTTACATCTTTCCCTTCAAGAAGCCTTTCACTAAGGCTGTTGTTGTGGAATTGGCAAAGGGATATTTGGAAGCCCATAGAGGGCTATGGTGAAAAAGGAAATACCTTCCGTTCTAAACTGGAAAGAAGCTTTCTGAGAAACTGCTCTGAGTTCTGTTAATTCATCTCACAGAGTTACATCTTTCTCGTCAAGAAGCCTTTCGCTAAGGCTGTTCTTGTGAAATTGGCAAAGGGATATTTGGAAGCCCATAGAGGGCTATGGTGAAAAAGGAAATATCTTCCGTTCAAAACTGGAAAGAAGCTTTCTGAGAAACTGCTCTGTGTTCTGTTAATTCATCTCACAGAGTTACATCTTTCCCTTCAAGAAGCCTTTCGCTAAGGCTGTTCTTGTGGAATTGGCAAAGGGATATTTGGAAGCCCATAGATGGCTATGGTGAAAAAGGAAATATCTTCCTTTCAAAACTGGAAAGAATCTTTCTGAGAAACTGCTCTGGGTTCTGTAAATTCATCTCACAGAGTTACATCTTTCCCTTCAAGAAGCCTTTCGCTAAGGCTGTTCTTGTGGAATTGGCAAAGGGATATTTGGAAACCCATAGAGGGCTATGGTGAAAAAGGAAATATCTTCCGTTCAAAACTGGAAAGAAGCTTTCTGAGAAACTGCTCTCTGTTCTGTTAATTCATCACACAGAGTTACATCTTTCCCTTCAGGAAGCCTTTCGCTAAGGCTGTTCTTGTGGAATTGGCAAAGGGATATTTGGAAGCCCATAGAGGGCTATGGTGAAAAAGGAAATATCTTCCGTTCAAAACTGGAAGTAATCTTTCTGAGAAACTGCTCTGTGTTCTGTTAATTCATCTCACAGAGTTACATCTTTCCCTTTTAAAAGCCTTTCGCTAAGGCTGTTCTTGTGGAATTGGCAAAGGGATATTTGGAAGCCCATAGAGGGCTATGGTGAAAAAGGAAATATCTTCCGTTCAAAACTGGAAAGAAGCTTTCTGAGAAACTGCTCTGAGTTCTGTTAATTCATCTCACAGAGTTACATCTTTCCCGTCAAGAAGCCTTTCGCTAAGGCTGTTCTTGTGGAATTGGCAAAGGGATATTTGGAAGCCCATAGAGGGTTATGGTGAAAAACGAAATATCTTCCGTTCAAAACTGGAAGTAATCTTTCTGAGAAACTGCTCTGTGTTCTGTTAATTCATCTCACAGAGTTACATCTTTCCCTTTTAAAAGCCTTTCGCTAATGCTGTTCTTGTGGAATTGGCAAAGGGATATTTGGAAGCTCATAGAGGGCTATGGTGAAAAAGGAAATATCTTCCGTTCAAAACTGGAAAGAAGCTTTCTGAGAAACTGCTCTGTGTTCTGTTAATTCATCTCACAGAGTTACATCTTTCCCTTCAAGAAGCCTTTGGCTAAGGCTGTTCTTGTGGAATTGGCAAAGGGATATTTGGAAGCCCATAGATGGCTATGGTGAAAAAGGAAATATCTTCCGTTCAAAAATGGAAAGAAGCTTTCTGAGAAACTGCTCTGTGTTCTGTAAATTCATCTCACAGAGTTACATCTTTCCCTTCAAGAAGCCTTTCGCCAAGGCTGTTCTTGTGGAATTTGCAAAGGGATATTTGGAAACCCATAGAGGGCTATGGTGAAAAAGGAAATATCTTCCGTTCAAAACTGGAAAGAAGCTTTCTGAGAAACTGCTCTCTGTTCTGTTAATTCATCACACAGAGTTACATCTTTCCCTTCAAGAAGCCTTTCGCTAATGCTGTTCTTGTGGAATTGGCAAAGGGATATTTGGAAGCCCATAGAGGGCTATGGTGAAAAAGGAAATACCTTCCGTTCAAAACTGGAAAGAAGCCTTCTGAGAAACTGCTCTGTGTTCTGTTAATTCATCTCACAGAGTTACATCTTTCCCTTCAAGAAGCCTTTCTCTAATGCTGTTCTTGTGGAATTGGCAAAGGGATATTTGGAAGCCCATAGAGGGCTATGGTGAAAAAGGAAATATCTTCCGTTCAAAACTGGAAAGAAGCTTTCTGAGAAACTGCTCTGTGTTCTGTTAATTCATCTCACAGAGTTACATCTTTCCCTTCAAGAAGCCTTTCGCTAAGGCTGTTCTTGTGGAATTGGCAAAGGGATATTTGGAAGCCCATAGAGGGCTATGGTGAAAAAGGAAATATCTTCCGTGCAAAACTGGAAAGAAACTTTCTGAGAAACTACTCTGTGTTCTGTGAATTCATCTCACAGAGTTACATCTTTCCCTTCAAGAAGCCTTTCGCTAAGGCTGTTCTTGTGTAATTGGCAAAGGGATATTTGGACGCCCATAGATGGCTATGGTGAAAAAGGAAATATCTTCCGTTCAAAGCTGGAAAGAAGCTTTCCGAGAAACTGCTCTGTGTTCTGTAAATTCATCTCACAGAGTTACATCTTTCCCCTCAAGAAGCCTTTCGCTAAGCTGTTCTTGTGGAATTGGCAAAGGGATATTTGGAAGCCCATGGAGGGCTATGGTGAAAAAGGAAATATCTTCCGTTCAAAAATGGAAAGAAGCTTTCTGGGAAACTGCTCTGTGTTCTGTTAATTCATCTCACAGAGATACATCTTTCCCTTCAAGAAGCCTTTCCCTATGGCTGTTCTTGTGGAATTGGCAAAGGGATGTTTGGAAGCCCATAGAGGGCTACGGTGAAAAAGGAAATATCTTCCGTTAAAACCGGAAGGAATCTTTCTGAGAATCTGCTCGGTGTTATGTTAATTCATCTCACAGGGTTATATCTTTCCCTTCAAGAAGCCTTTCGCTAAGGCTGTTCTTGTGGAATAGGCAAAGGGATATTTGGAAGCCCATAGAGGGCTATGGTGAAAAAGGAAATATCTTCCGTTCAAAACTGGAAGTAATCTTTCTGAGAAACTGCTCTGTGTTCTGTTAATTCATCTCACAGAGTTACATCTTTCCCTTTTAAAAGCCTTTCGCTAAGGCTGTTCTTGTGGAATTGGCAAAGGGATATTTGGACGCCCATAGATGGCTATGGTGAAAAAGGAAATATCTTCCGTTCAAAACTGGAAAGAAGCTTTCCGAGAAACTGCTCTGTGTACTGTAAATTCATCTCACAGAGTTACATCTTTCCCCTCAAGAAGCCTTTCGCTAAGCTGTTCTTGTGGAATTGGCAAAGGGATATTTGGAAGCCCATGGAGGACTACGGTGAAAAAGGAAATATCTTCCGTTCAAAACTGGAAGGAATCTTTCTGAGAATCTGCTCGGTATTATGTTGATTCATCTCACAGGGTTACATCTTTCGCTTCAAGAAGCCTTTCGCTTAGGCTGTTCTTGTGGAATTGGCAAAGGGATATTTGGAAGCCCATAGATGGCTATGGTGAAAAAGGAAATATCTTCCGTTCAAAACTGGAAAGAAGCTTTCTGAGAAACTGCTCTGTGTTCTGTAAATTCATCTCACAGAGTTACATCTTTCCCTTCAAGAAGCCTTTCGCTAAGGCTGTTCTTGTGGAATTGGCAAAGGGATATTTGGAAACCCATAGAGGGCTATGGTGAAAAAGGAAATATCTTCCGTTCAAAACTGGAAAGAAGCTTTCTGAGAAACTGCTCTCTGTTCTGTTAATTCATCACACAGAGTTACATCTTTCCCTTCAAGAAGCCTTTCGCTAAGGCTGTTCTTGTGGAATTGGCAAAGGGATATTTGGAAGCCCATAGAGGGCTATGGTGAAAAAGGAAATACCTTCCGTTCAAAACTGGAAAGAAGCCTTCTGAGAAACTGCTCTGTGTTCTGTTAATTCATCTCACAGAGTTACATCTTTCCCTTTTAAAAGCCTTTCGCTAATGCTGTTCTTGTGGAATTGGCAAAGGGATATTTGGAAGCCCATAGAGGGCTATGGTGAAAAAGGAAATATCTTCCGTTCAAAACTGGAAAGAAGCTTTCTGAGAAACTGCTCTGTGTTCTGTTAATTCATCTCACAGAGTTACATCTTTCCCTTCAAGAAGCCTTTCGCTAAGGCTGTTCTTGTGGAATTGGCAAAGGGATATTTGGAAGCCCATAGAGGGCTATGGTGAAAAAGGAAATATCTTCCGTGCAAAACTGGAAAGAAGCTTTCTGAGAAACTACTCTGTGTTCTGTGAATTCATCTCACAGAGTTACATCTTTCCCTTCAAGAAGCCTTTCGCTAAGGCTGTTCTTGTGTAATTGGCAAAGGGATATTTGGACGCCCATAGATGGCTATGGTGAAAAAGGAAATATCTTCCGTTCAAAACTGGAAAGAAGCTTTCCGAGAAACTGCTCTGTGTTCTGTAAATTCATCTCACAGAGTTACATCTTTCCCCTCAAGAAGCCTTTCGCTAAGCTGTTCTTGTGGAATTGGCAAAGGGATATTTGGAAGCCCATGGAGGGCTTTTTGAAAAAGGAAATATCTTCCGTTCAAAAATGGAAAGTAGCTTTCTGGGAAACTGCTCTGTGTTCTGTTAATTCATCTCACAGAGATACATCTTTCCCTTCAAGAAGCCTTTCCCTATGGCTGTTCTTGTTGAATTCGCAAAGGGATATTTGGAAGCCCATGGAGGGCTATGGTGAAAAAGGAAATATCTTCCGTTCAAATCTGGAAGGAATCTTTCTGAGAAACTGCTCGGTGTTATGTTAATTCATCTCACAGGGTTACATCTTTCCCTTCAAGAAGCCTTTCGCTAAGGCTGTTCTTGGGGAATTGGCAAAGGGATATTTGGAAGCCCATAGAGGGCTATGGTGAAAAAGGAAATATCTTAAGTTCAAAACTGGAAAGAAGATTTCTGAGAAACTGCTCTGTGTTCTGTGAATTCATCTCACAGAGTTACATCTTTCCCTTCAAGAAACCTTTCGCTAAGGCTGTTTTTGTGGAATTGGGAAAGGGATATTAGGAAGCCAATAGAGGGCTATGGTGAAAAAGGAAATATCTTCCGTTCAAAACTGGAAAGAAGCGTTCTGAGAAACTGCTGTGTGTTCTGTTAATTCATCTCACGGAGTTACATCTTTCCATTCAAGAAGCCTTTCGCTAAGGCTGTTCTTGTGGAATTGGCAAAGGGATATTTGGAAGCCCATAGAGAGCTATGGTGAAAAAGGAAATATCTTCCGTTCAAAACTGGAAAGAAGCTTTCTGAGAAACTGCTCTGTGTTCTGTTAATTCATCTCACAGAGTTACATCTTTCCCGTCAGGAAGCCTTTCGCTAAGGCTGTTCTTGTGGAATTGGCAAAGGGATATTTGGAAGCCCATAGAGGGCTATGGTGGAAAAGGAAATATCTTCCGTTCAAAACTTGAAAGAAGCTTTCTGAGAAACTGATCTGTGTTCTGTTAATTCATCTCACAGAGTTACATCTTTCCCTTCAAGAAGCCTTTCGCTAAACCTGTTCTTGTGGAATTGGCAAAGGGATATTGGAAGCCCATAGAGGGTTATGGTGAAAAAGGAAATAACTTCCGTTCAAAACTGGAAAGAAGCCTTCTGAGAAACTGCTCTGTGTTCTGTTAATTCATCTGACAGAGTTACATCTTTCCCTTCAAGAAGCCTTTCGCTAAGGCTGTTCTTGTGGAATTGGCAAAGGGATATTTAGAAGCCCATAGAGGGCTATGGTGAAAAAGGAAATACCTTCCGTTCAAAACTGGAAAGAAGCTTTCTGAGAAACTGCTCTGTGTTCTGTTAATTCATCTCACAGAGTTACATCTTTCCCTTCAAGAAGCCTTTCGCTAAGGCTGTTCTTGTGGAATTGGCAAAGGGATATTTGGAATCCCATGGAGGGCTATGGTGAAAAAGGAAATATCTTCCATTCAAAACTGGAAAGAAGCTTTCTGAGAAACTGCTCTGTGTTCTGTAAATTCATCTCACAGAGTTACATCTTTCCCTTCAAGAAGCCTTTCGCTAAGGCTGTTCTTGTGGAATTGGCAAAGGGATATTTGGAAACCCATAGAGGGCTATGGTGAAAAAGGAAATATCTTCCGTTCAAAACTGGAAAGAAGCTTTCTGAGAAACTGCTCTCTGTTCTGTTAATTCATCACACAGAGTTACATCTTTCCCTTCAGGAAGCCTTTCGCTAAGGCTGTTCTTGTGGAATTGGCAAAGGGATATTTGGAAGCCCATAGAGGGCTATGGTGAAAAAGGAAATATCTTCCGTTCAAAACGGGAAAGAAGCTTTCTGTAAAACTGCTCTGTGTTCTGTTAATTCATCTCACAGAGTTACATCATTCCCTTCAAGAAAGCCTTTCGCTAAGGCTGTTCTTGTGGAATTGGCAAAGGGATATTTGGAAGACCATAGAGGGCTATGGTGAAAAAGGAAATATCTTCCGTTCAAAACAGAAAAGAAGCTTTCTGAGAAACTGCTCTGAGTTCTGTTAATTCATCTCACCGAGTTACATCTTTCCTGTCAAGAAGCCTTTCGCTAAGGCTGTTCTTGTGAAATTGGCAAAGGGATATTTGGAAGCCCATAGAGGGCGATGGTGAAAAAGGAAATATCTTCCGTTCAAAACTGGAAAGAAGCTTTCTGAGAAACTGCTCTGTGTTCTGTTAATTCATCTCACAGAGTTACATCTTTCCCTTCAAGAAGCTTTCGCTAAGGCTGTTCTTGTGGAATTGGCAAAGGGATATTTGGAAGCCCATAGATGGCTATGGTGAAAAAGGAAATATCTTCCGTTCAAAACTGGAAAGAAGCCTTCTGAGAAACTGCTCTGTGTTCTGTTAATTCATCTCACAGAGTTACATCTTTCCCTTTTAAAAGCCTTTCGCTAAGGCTGTTCTTGTGGAATTGGCAAAGGGATATTTGGAAGCCCATAGAGGGCTATGGTGAAAAAGGAAATATCTTCCGTTCAAAACTGGAAAGAAGCTTTCTGAGAAACTGCTCTGTGTTCTGTTAATTCATCTCACAGAGTTACATCTTTCCCTTCAAGAAGCCTTTCGCTAAGGCTGTTCTTGTGGAATTGGCAAAGGGATATTTGGAAGCCCATAGAGGGCTATGGTGAAAAAGGAAATATCTTCCGTGCAAAACTGGAAAGAAACTTTCTGAGAAACTACTCTGTGTTCTGTGAATTCATCTCACAGAGTTACATCTTTCCCTTCAAGAAGCCTTTCGCTAAGGCTGTTCTTGTGTAATTGGCAAAGGGATATTTGGACGCCCATAGATGGCTATGGTGAAAAAGGAAATATCTTCCGTTCAAAGCTGGAAAGAAGCTTTCCGAGAAACTGCTCTGTGTTCTGTAAATTCATCTCACAGAGTTACATCTTTCCCCTCAAGAAGCCTTTCGCTAAGCTGTTCTTGTGGAATTGGCAAAGGGATATTTGGAAGCCCATGGAGGGCTATGGTGAAAAAGGAATTATCTTCCGTTCAAAAATGGAAAGAAGCTTTCTGGGAAACTGCTCTGTGTTCTGTTAATTCATCTCACAGAGATACATCTTTCCCTTCAAGAAGCCTTTCCCTATGGCTGTTCTTGTGGAATTGGCAAAGGGATGTTTGGAAGCCCATAGAGGGCTACGGTGAAAAAGGAAATATCTTCCGTTCAAAACCGGAAGGAATCTTTCTGAGAATCTGCTCGGTGTTATGTTAATTCATCTCACAGGGTTATATCTTTCCCTTCAAGAAGCCTTTCGCTAAGGCTGTTCTTGTGGAATAGGCAAAGGGATATTTGGAAACCCCTAGAGGGCTATGGAGAAAAAGGAAATATCTTCCGTTCAAAACTGGAAAGAAGCTTTCTGAGAAACTGCTCTCTGTTCTGTTAATTCATCACACAGAGTTACATCTTTCCCCTCAAGAAGCCTTTCGCTAAGGCTGTTCTTGTGGAATTGGCAAAGGGATATTTGGAAGCCCATAGAGGGCTATGGTGAAAAAGGAAATATCTTCCGTTCAAAACTGGAAGTAATCTTTCTGAGAAACTGCTCTGTGTTCTGTTAATTCATCTCACAGAGTTACATCTTTCCCTTTTAAAAGCCTTTCGCTAAGGCTGTTCTTGTGGAATTGGCAAAGGGATATTTGGACGCCCATAGATGGCTATGGTGAAAAAGGAAATATCTTCCGTTCAAAACTGGAAAGAAGCTTTCCGAGAAACTGCTCTGTGTACTGTAAATTCATCTCACAGAGTTACATCTTTCCCCTCAAGAAGCCTTTCGCTAAGCTGTTCTTGTGGAATTGGCAAAGGGATATTTGGAAGCCCATGGAGGACTACGGTGAAAAAGGAAATATCTTCCGTTCAAAACTGGAAGGAATCTTTCTGAGAATCTGCTCGGTATTATGTTGATTCATCTCACAGGGTTACATCTTTCGCTTCAAGAAGCCTTTCGCTTAGGCTGTTCTTGTGGAATTGGCAAAGGGATATTTGGAAGCCCATAGATGGCTATGGTGAAAAAGGAAATATCTTCCGTTCAAAACTGGAAAGAAGCTTTCTGAGAAACTGCTCTGTGTTCTGTAAATTCATCTCACAGAGTTACATCTTTCCCTTCAAGAAGCCTTTCGCTAAGGCTGTTCTTGTGGAATTGGCAAAGGGATATTTGGAAACCCATAGAGGGCTATGGTGAAAAAGGAAATATCTTCCGTTCAAAACTGGAAAGAAGCTTTCTGAGAAACTGCTCTCTGTTCTGTTAATTCATCACACAGAGTTACATCTTTCCCTTCAAGAAGCCTTTCGCTAAGGCTGTTCTTGTGGAATTGGCAAAGGGATATTTGGAAGCCCATAGAGGGCTATGGTGAAAAAGGAAATACCTTCCGTTCAAAACTGGAAAGAAGCCTTCTGAGAAACTGCTCTGTGTTGTGTTAATTCATCTCACAGAGTTACATCTTTCCCTTTTAAAAGCCTTTCGCTAATGCTGTTCTTGTGGAATTGGCAAAGGGATATTTGGAAGCCCATAGAGGGCTATGGTGAAAAAGGAAATATCTTCCGTTCAAAACTGGAAAGAAGCTTTCTGAGAAACTGCTCTGTGTTCTGTTAATTCATCTCACAGAGTTACATCTTTCCCTTCAAGAAGCCTTTCGCTAAGGCTGTTCTTGTGGAATTGGCAAAGGGATATTTGGAAGCCCATAGAGGGCTATGGTGAAAAAGGAAATATCTTCCGTGCAAAACTGGAAAGAAGCTTTCTGAGAAACTACTCTGTGTTCTGTGAATTCATCTCACAGAGTTACATCTTTCCCTTCAAGAAGCCTTTCGCTAAGGCTGTTCTTGTGTAATTGGCAAAGGGATATTTGGACGCCCATAGATGGCTATGGTGAAAAAGGAAATATCTTCCGTTCAAAACTGGAAAGAAGCTTTCCGAGAAACTGCTCTGTGTTCTGTAAATTCATCTCACAGAGTTACATCTTTCCCCTCAAGAAGCCTTTCGCTAAGCTGTTCTTGTGGAATTGGCAAAGGGATATTTGGAAGCCCATGGAGGGCTTTTTGAAAAAGGAAATATCTTCCGTTCAAAAATGGAAAGTAGCTTTCTGGGAAACTGCTCTGTGTTCTGTTAATTCATCTCACAGAGATACATCTTTCCCTTCAAGAAGCCTTTCCCTATGGCTGTTCTTGTTGAATTCGCAAAGGGATATTTGGAAGCCCATGGAGGGCTATGGTGAAAAAGGAAATATCTTCCGTTCAAATCTGGAAGGAATCTTTCTGAGAAACTGCTCGGTGTTATGTTAATTCATCTCACAGGGTTACATCTTTCCCTTCAAGAAGCCTTTCGCTAAGGCTGTTCTTGGGGAATTGGCAAAGGGATATTTGGAAGCCCATAGAGGGCTATGGTGAAAAAGGAAATATCTTAAGTTCAAAACTGGAAAGAAGATTTCTGAGAAACTGCTCTGTGTTCTGTGAATTCATCTCACAGAGTTACATCTTTCCCTTCAAGAAACCTTTCGCTAAGGCTGTTTTTGTGGAATTGGGAAAGGGATATTAGGAAGCCAATAGAGGGCTATGGTGAAAAAGGAAATATCTTCCGTTCAAAACTGGAAAGAAGCGTTCTGAGAAACTGCTGTGTGTTCTGTTAATTCATCTCACGGAGTTACATCTTTCCATTCAAGAAGCCTTTCGCTAAGGCTGTTCTTGTGGAATTGGCAAAGGGATATTTGGAAGCCCATAGAGAGCTATGGTGAAAAAGGAAATATCTTCCGTTCAAAACTGGAAAGAAGCTTTCTGAGAAACTGCTCTGTGTTCTGTTAATTCATCTCACAGAGTTACATCTTTCCCGTCAGGAAGCCTTTCGCTAAGGCTGTTCTTGTGGAATTGGCAAAGGGATATTTGGAAGCCCATAGAGGGCTATGGTGGAAAAGGAAATATCTTCCGTTCAAAACTTGAAAGAAGCTTTCTGAGAAACTGATCTGTGTTCTGTTAATTCATCCCACAGAGTTACATCTTTCCCTTCAAGAAGCCTTTCGCTAAACCTGTTCTTGTGGAATTGGCAAAGGGATATTGGAAGCCCATAGAGGGTTATGGTGAAAAAGGAAATACCTTCCGTTCAAAACTGGAAAGAAGCCTTCTGAGAAACTGCTCTGTGTTCTGTTAATTCATCTGACAGAGTTACATCTTTCCCTTCAAGAAGCCTTTCGCTAAGGCTGTTCTTGTGGAATTGGCAAAGGGATATTTAGAAGCCCATAGAGGGCTATGGTGAAAAAGGAAATACCTTCCGTTCAAAACTGGAAAGAAGCTTTCTGAGAAACTGCTCTGTGTTCTGTTAATTCATCTCACAGAGTTACATCTTTCCCTTCAAGAAGCCTTTCGCTAAGGCTGTTCTTGTGGAATTGGCAAAGGGATATTTGGAATCCCATGGAGGGCTATGGTGAAAAAGGAAATATCTTCCATTCAAAACTGGAAAGAAGCTTTCTGAGAAACTGCTCTGTGTTCTGTAAATTCATCTCACAGAGTTACATCTTTCCCTTCAAGAAGCCTTTCGCTAAGGCTGTTCTTGTGGAATTGGCAAAGGGATATTTGGAAACCCATAGAGGGCTATGGTGAAAAAGGAAATATCTTCCGTTCAAAACTGGAAAGAAGCTTTCTGAGAAACTGCTCTCTGTTCTGTTAATTCATCACACAGAGTTACATCTTTCCCTTCAGGAAGCCTTTCGCTAAGGCTGTTCTTGTGGAATTGGCAAAGGGATATTTGGAAGCCCATAGAGGGCTATGGTGAAAAAGGAAATATCTTCCGTTCAAAACGGGAAAGAAGCTTTCTGTAAAACTGCTCTGTGTTCTGTTAATTCATCTCACAGAGTTACATCATTCCCTTCAAGAAAGCCTTTCGCTAAGGCTGTTCTTGTGGAATTGGCAAAGGGATATTTGGAAGCCCATAGAGGGCTATGGTGAAAAAGGAAATATCTTCCGTTCAAAACAGAAAAGAAGCTTTCTGAGAAACTGCTCTGAGTTCTGTTAATTCATCTCACCGAGTTACATCTTTCCTGTCAAGAAGCCTTTCGCTAAGGCTGTTCTTGTGAAATTGGCAAAGGGATACTTGGAAGCCCATAGAGGGCGATGGTGAAAAAGGAAATATCTTCCGTTCAAAACTGGAAAGAAGCTTTCTGAGAAACTGCTCTGTGTTCTGTTAATTCATCTCACAGAGTTACATCTTTCCCTTCAAGAAGCTTTCGCTAAGGCTGTTCTTGTGGAATTGGCAAAGGGATATTTGGAAGCCCATAGATGGCTATGGTGAAAAAGGAAATATCTTCCGTTCAAAACTGGAAAGAAGCTTTCTGAGAAACTGCTCTGTGTTCTGTAAATTCATCTCACAGAGTTACATCTTTCCCTTCAATAAGCCTTTCGCCAAGGCTGTTCTTGTGGAATTTGCAAAGGGATATTTGGAAACCCATAGAGGGCTATGGTGAAAAAGGAAATATCTTCCGTTCAAAACTGGAAAGAAGCTTTCTGAGAAACTGCTCTCTGTTCTGTTAATTCATCACACAGAGTTACATCTTTCCCTTCAAGAAGCCTTTCGCTAATGCTGTTTTTGTGGAATTGGCAAAGGGATATTTGGAAGCCCATAGAGGGCTATGGTGAAAAAGGAAATACCTTCCGTTCAAAACTGGAAAGAAGCCTTCTGAGAAACTGCTCTGTGTTCTGTTAATTCATCTCACAGAGTTACATCTTTCCCTTTTAAAAGCCTTTCGCTAATGCTGTTCTTGTGGAATTGGCAAAGGGATATTTGGAAGCCCATAGAGGGCTATGGTGAAAAAGGAAATATCTTCCGTTCAAAACTGGAAAGAAGCTTTCTGAGAAACTGCTCTGTGTTCTGTTAATTCATCTCACAGAGTTACATCTTTCCCTTCAAGAAGCCTTTCGCTAAGGCTGTTCTTGTGGAATTGGCAAAGGGATATTTGGAAGCCCATAGAGGGCTATGGTGAAAAAGGAAATATCTTCCGTGCAAAACTGGAAAGAAGCTTTCTGAGAAACTACTCTGTGTTCTGTGAATTCATCTCACAGAGTTACATCTTTCCCTTCAAGAAGCCTTTCGCTAAGGCTGTTCTTGTGTAATTGGCAAAGGGATATTTGGACGCCCATAGATGGCTATGGTGAAAAAGGAAATATCTTCCGTTCAAAGCTGGAAAGAAGCTTTCCGAGAAACTGCTCTGTGTTCTGTAAATTCATCTCACAGAGTTACATCTTTCCCCTCAAGAAGCCTTTCGCTAAGCTGTTCTTGTGGAATTGGCAAAGGGATATTTGGAAGCCCATGGAGGGCTATGGTGAAAAAGGAAATATCTTCCGTTCAAAAATGGAAAGAAGCTTTCTGGGAAACTGCTCTGTGTTCTGTTAATTCATCTCACAGAGATACATCTTTCCCTTCAAGAAGCCTTTCCCTATGGCTGTTCTTGTGGAATTGGCAAAGGGATATTTGGAAGCCCATAGAGGGCTATAGTGAAAAAGGAAATATCTTCCGTTCAAAACCGGAAGGAATCTTTCTGAGAATCTGCTCGGTGTTATGTTAATTCATCTCACAGGGTTACATCTTTCCCTTCAAGAAGCCTTTCGCTAAGGCTGTTCTTGTGGAATTGGCAAAGGGATATTTGGAAACCCCTAGAGGGCTATGGAGAAAAAGGAAATATCTTCCGTTCAAAACTGGAAAGAAGCTTTCTGAGAAACTGCTCTCTGTTCTGTTAATTCATCACACAGAGTTACATCTTTCCCTTCAAGAAGCCTTTCGCTAAGGCTGTTCTTGTGGAATTGGCAAAGGGATATTTGGAAGCCCATAGAGGGCTATGGTGAAAAAGGAAATATCTTCCGTTCAAAACTGGAAGTAATCTTTCTGAGAAACTGCTCTGTGTTCTGTTAATTCATCTCACAGAGTTACATCTTTCCCTTTTAAAAGCCTTTCGCTAAGGCTGTTCTTGTGGAATTGGTAAAGGGATATTTGGACGCCCATAGATGGCTATGGTGAAAAAGGAAATATCTTCCGTTCAAAACTGGAAAGAAGCTTTCCGAGAAACTGCTCTGTGTACTGTAAATTCATCTCACAGAGTTACATCTTTCCCCTCAAGAATCCTTTCGCTAAGCTGTTCTTGTGGAATTGGCAAAGGGATATTTGGAAGCCCATGGAGGACTACGGTGAAAAAGGAAATATCTTCCGTTCAAAACTGGAAGGAATCTTTCTGAGAATCTGCTCGGTATTATGTTGATTCATCTCACAGGTTTACATCTTTCGCTTCAAGAAGCCTTTCGCTTAGGCTGTTCTTGTGGGATTGGCAAAGGGATATTTGGAAGCCCATAGAGGGCTACGGTGAAAAAGGAAATACCTTCCGTTCTAAACAGGAAAGAAGCTTTCTGAGAAACTTCTCTGAGTTCTGTTAATTCATCTCACAGAGTTACATCTTTCCCGTCAAGAAGCCTTTCGCTAAGGCTGTTCTTGTGAAATTGGCAAAGGGATATTTGGAAGCCCATAGAGGGCTATGGTGAAAAAGGAAATATCTTCCGTTCAAAACTGGAAAGAAGCTTTCTGAGAAACTGCTCTGTGTTCTGTTAATTCATCTCACAGAGTTACATCTTTCCCTTCAAGAAGCCTTTCGCTAAGGCTGTTCTTGTGGAATTGGCAAAGGGATATTTGGAAGCCCATAGATGGCTATGGTGAAAAAGGAAATATCTTCCGTTCAAAACTGGAAAGAAGCTTTCTGAGAAACTGCTCTGTGTTCTGTAAATTCATCTCACAGAGTTACATCTTTCCCTTCAAGAAGCCTTTCGCTAAGGCTGTTCTTGTGGAATTGGCAAAGGGATATTTGGAAACCCATAGAGGGCTATGGTGAAAAAGGAAATATCTTCCGTTCAAAACTGCAAAGAAGCTTTCTGAGAAACTGCTCTCTGTTCTGTTAATTCATCACACAGAGTTACATCTTTCCCTTCAAGAAGCCTTTCGCTAAGGCTGTTCTTGTGGAATTGGCAAAGGGATATTTGGAAGCCCATAGAGGGCTATGGTGAAAAAGGAAATACCTTCCGTTCAAAACTGGAAAGAAGCCTTCTGAGAAACTGCTCTGTGTTCTGTTAATTCATCTCACAGAGTTACATCTTTCCCTTTTAAAAGCCTTTCGCTAATGCTGTTCTTGTGGAATTGGCAAAGGGATATTTGGAAGCCCATAGAGGGCTATGGTGAAAAAGGAAATATCTTCCGTTCAAAACTGGAAAGAAGCTTTCTGAGAAACTGCTCTGTGTTCTGTTAATTCATCTCACAGAGTTACATCTTTCCCTTCAAGAAGCCTTTCGCTAAGGCTGTTCTTGTGGAATTGGCAAAGGGATATTTGGAAGCCCATAGAGGGCTATGGTGAAAAAGGAAATATCTTCCGTTCAAAACTGGAAAGAAGCTTTCTGAGAAACTACTCTGTGTTCTGTGAATTCATCTCACAGAGTTACATCTTTCCCTTCAAGAAGCCTTTCGCTAAGGCTGTTCTTGTGTAATTGGCAAAGGGATATTTGGACGCCCATAGATGGCTATGGTGAAAAAGGAAATATCTTCCGTTCAAAACTGGAAAGAAGCTTTCCGAGAAACTGCTCTGTGTTCTGTAAATTCATCTCACAGAGTTACAGCTTTCCCCTCAAGAAGCCTTTCGCTAAGCTGTTCTTGTGGAATTGGCAAAGGGATATTTGGAATCCCATGGAGGGCTTTTTGAAAAACGAAATATCTTCCGTTCAAAAATGGAAAGTAGCTTTCTGGGAAACTGCTCTGTGTTCTGTTAATCCATCTCACAGAGATACATCTTTCCCTTCAAGAAGCCTTTCCCTATGGCTGTTCTTGTTGAATTGGCAAAGGGATATTTGGAAGCCCATGGAGGGCTATGGTGAAAAAGGAAATATCTTCCGTTCAAATCTGGAAGGAATCTTTCTGAGAAACTGCTCGGTGATATGTTAATTCATCTCACAGGGTTACATCTTTCCCTTCAAGAAGCCTTTCGCTAAGGCTGTTCTTGGGGAATTGGCAAAGGGATATTTGGAAGCCCATAGAGGGCTATGGTGAAAAAGGAAATATCTTAAGTTCAAAACTGGAAAGAAGATTTCTGAGAAACTGCTCTGTGTTCTGTGAATTCATCTCACAGAGTTACATCTTTCCCTTCAAGAAACCTTTCGCTAAGGCTGTTCTTGTGGAATTGGGAAAGGGATATTAGGAAGCCAATAGAGGGCTATGGTGAAAAAGGAAATATCTTCCGTTCAAAACTGGAAAGAAGCGTTCTGAGAAACTGCTGTGTGTTCTGTTAATTCATCTCACAGAGTTACATCATTCCATTCAAGAAGCCTTTCGCTAAGGCTGTTCTTGTGGAATTGGCAAAGGGATATTTGGAAGCCCATAGAGAGCTATGGTGAAAAAGGAAATATCTTCCGTTCAAAACTGGAAAGAAGCTTTCTGAGAAACTGCTCTGTGTTCTGTTAATTCATCTCACAGAGTTACATCTTTCCCGTCAAGAAGCCTTTCGCTAAGGCTGTTCTTGTGGAATTGGCAAAGGGATATTTGGAAGCCCATAGAGGGCTATGGTGGAAAAGGAAATATCTTCCGTTCAAAACTTGAAAGAAGCTTTCTGAGAAACTCATCTGTGTTCTGTTAATTCATCTCACAGAGTTACATCTTTCCCTTCAAGAAGCCTTTCGCTAAACCTGTTCTTGTGGAATTGGCAAAGGGATATTGGAAGCCCATAGAGGGTTATGGTGAAAAAGGAAATACCTTCCGTTCAAAACTGGAAAGAAGCCTTCTGAGAAACTGCTCTGTGTTCTGTTAATTCATCTGAGAGAGTTACATCTTTCCCTTCAAGAAGCCTTTCGCTAAGGCTGTTCTTGTGGAATTGGCAAAGGGATATTTAGAAGCCCATAGAGGGCTATGGTAAAAAAGGAAATACCTTCCGTTCAAAACTGGAAAGAAGCTTTCTGAGAAACTGCTCTGTGTTCTGTTAATTCATCTCACAGAGTTACATCTTTCCCTTCAAGAAGCCTTTCGCTAAGGCTGTTCTTGTGGAATTGGCAAAGGGATATTTGGAATCCCATAGAGGGCTATGGTGAAAAAGGAAATATCTTCCATTCAAAACTGGAAAGAAGCTTTCTGAGAAACTGCTCTGTGTTCTGTAAATTCATCTCACAGAGTTACATATTTCCCTTCAAGAAACCTTTCGCTAAGGCTGTTCTTGTGGAATTGGCAAAGGGATATTTGGAAGCCCCTAGAGGGCTATGGTGAAAAAGGAAATATCTTCCGTTCAAAACTGGAAAGAAGCTTTCTGAGAAACTGCTCTGTGTTCTGTTAATTCATCACACAGAGTTACATCTTTCCATTCAAGAAGCCTTTCGCTAAGGCTGTTCTTGTGGAATTGGCAAAGGGATATTTGGAAGCCCATAGAGGGCTATGGTGAAAAAAGAAATATCTTCCGTTCAAAACTAGAAAGAAGCTTTCTGAGAAACTGCTCTGTGTTCTGTTAATTCATCTCACAGAGTTACATCTTTCCCTTCAAGAAGCCTTTCGCTACGGCTGTTCTTGTGGAATTGGCAAAGGGATATTTGGAAGCCCATAGAGGGCTATGGTGAAAAAGGAAATATCTTCCGTTCAAAACGGGAAAGAAGCTTTCTGAGAAACTGCTCTGTGTTCTGTTAATTCATCTCACAGAGTTACATCTTTCCCTTCAAGAAGCCTTTCGCTAAGGCTGTTCTTGTGGAATTGGCAAAGGGATATTTGGAAGCCCATAGAAGGCTATGGTGAAAAAGGAAATATCTTCCGTTCAAAACTGGATAGAAGCTTTCTGTAAAACTGCTCTGTGTTCTGTTAATTCATCTCACAGAGTTACATCATTCTCTTCAAGAAGCCTTTCGGTAAGGCTGTTCTTGTGGAATTGGCAAAGGGATATTTGGAAGCCCATAGAGGGCTATGGTGAAAAAGGAAATATCTTCCGTTCAAAACTGGAAAGAAGCTTTCTGAGAAACTGCTCTGAGTTCTGTTAATTCATCTCACAGAGTTACATCTTTCCCGTCAAGAAGCCTTTCGCTAAGGCTGTTCTTGTGGAATTGGCAAAGGGATATTTGGAAGCCCATAGAGGGTTATGGTGAAAAAGGAAATATCTTCCGTTCAAAACTGGAAGTAATCTTTCTGAGAAACTGCTCTGTGTTCTGTTAATTCATCTCACAGTGTTACATCTTTCCCTTTTAAAAGCCTTTCGCTAATGCTGTTCTTGTGGAATTGGCAAAGGGATAGTTGGAAGCCCATAGAGGGCTATGGTGAAAAAGGAAATATCTTCCGTTCAAAATTGGAAGGAATCTTTCTGAGAAACTGCTCGGTATTATGTTGATTCATCTCACAGGGTTACATCTTTCCCTTCAAGAAGCCTTTCGCTAAGGCTGTTCTTGTGGAATTGGCAGAGGGATATTTGGAAGTCCATAGAGGGCTATGGTGAAAAAGGAAATATCTTCCGTTCAAAATTGGAAAGAAGCTTTCTGAGAAAATGCTCTGTGTTCTGTGAATTCATCTCACAGAGTTACATCTTTCCCTTCAAGAAGCCTTTCGCTACGGCTGTTCTTGTGGAATTGGCAAAGGGATATTTGGAAGCCCATAGAGGGCTATGGTGAAAAAGGAAATATCTTCCGTTCAAAACGGGAAAGAAGCTTTCTGTAAAACTGCTCTGTGTTCTGTTAATTCATCTCACAGAGTTACATCTTTCCCTTCAAGAAGCCTTTCGCTAAGGCCGTTCTTGTGTAATTGGCAAAGGGATATTTGGACGCCCATAGAGGGATATGGTGAAAAAGAAATATCTTCCGTTCAAAACTGGAAGGAATCTTTCTGAGAAACTGCTCGGTATTATGTTAATTCATCTCACAGGGTTACATCTTTCCCTTCAAGAAGCCTTTCGCTAAGGCTGTTCTTGTGGAATTGGCAAAGGGATATTTGGAAGTCCATAGAGGGCTATGGTGAAAAAGGAAATATCTTCCGTTCAAAATTGGAAAGAAGCTTTCTGAGAAACTGCTCTGTGTTCTGTGAATTCATCTCACAGATTTACATCTTTCCCTTCAGGAAACCTTTCGCTAAGGCTGTTCTTGTGGAATTGGGAAATGGATAGTTGGAAGCCAATAGAGGGCTAAGGTGAAAAAGGAAATATCTTCCGTTCAAAACTGGAAAGAAGCGTTCTGAGAAACTGCTGTGTGTTCTGTTAATTCATCACACAGAGTTACATCTTTCCATTCAAGAAGCCTTTCGCTAAGGCTGTTCTTGTGGAATTGGCAAAGGGATATTTGGAAACCCTTAGAGGGCTATGGTGAAAAAGGAAATATCTTCCTTTCAAAACTGGAAAGAAGCATTCTGAGAAACTGCTCTCTGTTCTGTTAATTCATCACACAGAGTTACATCTTTCCCTTCAAGAAGCCTTTCGCTAAGTCTGTTCTTGTGGAATTGGCAAAGGGATATTTGGAAGCCCATAGAGAGCTATGGTGAAAAAGGAAATATCTTCCGTTCAAAACTGGAAGTAATCTTTCTGAGAAACTGCTCTGTGTTCTGTTAATTCATCTCACAGAGTTACATCTTTCCCTTTTAAAAGCCTTTCGCTAATGCTGTTCTTGTGGAATTGGCAAAGGGATATTTGGAAGCCCATAGAGGGCTATGGTGAAAAAGGAAATATCTTCCGTTCAAAACTGGAAAGAAGCTTTCTGAGAAACGGCTCTGTGTTCTGTTAATTCATCTCACAGAGTTACATCTTTCCCTTCAAGAAGCCTTTCGCTAAGGCTGTTCTTGTGGAATTGGCAAATTGATATTTGGAAGCCCATAGAGGGCTATGGTGAAAAAGGAAATATCTTCCGTGCAAAACTGGAAAGAAGCTTTCTGAGAAACTACTCTGTGTTCTGTGAATTCATCTCACAGAGTTACATCTTTCCCTTCAAGAAGCCTTTCGCTAAGGCTGTTCTTGTGTAATTGGCAAAGGGATATTTGGACGCCCATAGATGGCTATGGTGAAAAAGGAAATATCTTCCGTTCAAAACTGGAAAGAAGCTTTCCGAGAAACTGCTCTGTGTTCTGTAAATTCATCTCACACAGTTACATCTTTCCCCTCAAGAAGCCTTTCGCTAAGCTGTTCTTGTGGAATTGGCAAAGGGATATTTGGAAGCCCATGCAGGGCTATGGTGAAAAAGGAATTATCTTCCGTTCAAAAATGGAAAGAAGCTTTCTGGGAAACTGCTCTGTGTTCTGTTAATTCATCTCACAGAGATACATCTTTCCCTTCAAGAAGCCTTCACCTATGGCTGTTCTTGAGGAATTGGCAAAGGGATATTTGGAAGCCCATAGAGGGCTATGGTGAAAAAGGAAATAGCTTCCGTTAAAAACTGGAAGGAATCTTTCTGAGAAACTGCTCGGTGTTATGTTAATTCATCTCACAGGGTTACATCTTTCCCTTCAAGAAGCCTTTCGCTAAGGCTGTTCTTGTGGAATTGGCAAAGGGATATTTGGAAGCCCATAGAGGGCTATGGTGAAAAAGGAAATATCTTCCGTTCAAAATTGGAAAGAAGATTTCTGAGAAACTGCTCTGTGTTCTGTGAATTCATCTCACAGAGTTACATCTTTCCCTTTAAGAAACCTTTCGCTAACGCTGTTCTTGTGGAATTGGGAAAGGGATATTTGGAAGCCAATAGAGGGCTATGGTGAAAAAGGAAATATCTTCCGTTCAAAATTGGAAAGAAGCTTTCTGAGAAACAGCTCTGTGTTCTGTTAATTCATCACACAGAGTTACATCTTTCTCTTCAAGAAGCCTTTCGCTAAGGCTGTTCTTGTGGAATTGGCAAAGGGATATTTGGAAGCCCATAGAGGGCTATGGTGAAAAAAGAAATATCTTCCGTTCAAAACTAGAAAGAAGCTTTCTGAGAAACTGCTCTGTGTTCTGTTAATTCATCTCACAGAGTTACATCTTTCCCTTCAAGAAGCCTTTCGCTACGGCTGTTCTTGTGGAATTGGCAAAGGGATATTTGGAAGCCCATAATGGGCTATGGTGAAAAAGGAAATATCTTCCGTTCAAAACGGGAAAGAAGCTTTCTGAGAAACTGCTCTGTGTTGTGTTAATTCATCTCACAGAGTTACATCTTTCCCTTCAAGAAGCCTTTCTCTAAGGCTGTTCTTGTGGAATTGGCAAAGGGATATTTGGAAGCCCATAGAAGGCTGTGGTGAAAAAGGAAATATCTTCCGTTTAAAACTGGAAAGAAGCCTTCTGAGAAACTGCTCTGTGTTCTGTTAATTCATCTCACAGAGTTACATCTTTCCCTTTTAAAAGCCTTTCGCTAATGCTGTTCTTGTGGAATTGGCAAAGGGATATTTGGAAGCCCATAGAGGGCTATGGTGAAAAAGGAAATATCTTCCGTTCAAAACTGGAAAGAAGCTTTCTGAGAAACTGCTCTGTGTTCTGTTAATTCATCTCACAGAGTTACATCTTTCCCTTCAAGAAGCCTTTCGCTAAGGCTGTTCTTGTGGAATTGGCAAAGGGATATTTGGAAGCCCATAGAGGGCTATGGTGAAAAAGGAAATATCTTCCGTGCAAAACTGGAAAGAAGCTTTCTGAGAAACTACTCTGTGTTCTGTGAATTCATCTCACAGAGTTACATCTTTCCCTTCAAGAAGCCTTTCGCTAAGGCTGTTCTTGTGTAATTGGCAAAGGGATATTTGGACGCCCATAGATGGCTATGGTGAAAAAGGAAATATCTTCCGTTCAAAACTGGAAAGAAGCTTTCCGAGAAACTGCTCTGTGTTCTGTAAATTCATCTCACAGAGTTACATCTTTCCCCTCAAGAAGCCTTTCGCTAAGCTGTTCTTGTGGAATTGGCAAAGGGATATTTGGAATCCCATGGAGGGCTTTTTGAAAAAGGAAATATCTTCCGTTCAAAAATGTAAAGTAGCTTTCTGGGAAACTGCTCTGTGTTCTGTTAATTCATCTCACAGAGATACATCTTTCCCTTCAAGAAGCCTTTCCCTATGGCTGTTCTTGTTGAATTGGCAAAGGGATATTTGGAAGCCCATGGAGGGCTATGGTGAAAAAGGAAATATCTTCCGTTCAAATCTGGAAGGAATCTTTCTGAGAAACTGCTCTGTGTTCTGTTAATTCATCTCACAGAGTTACATCTTTCCCTTCAAGAAGCCTTTCGCTAAGGCTGTTCTTGTGGAATTGGCAAAGGGATATTTGGAAGCCCATAGAAGGCTATGGTGAAAAAGGAAATATCTTCCGTTCAAAACTGGATAGAAGCTTTCTGTAAAACTGCTCTGTGTTCTGTTAATTCATCTCACAGAGTTACATCATTCTCTTCAAGAAGCCTTTCGGTAAGGCTGTTCTTGTGGAATTGGCAAAGGGATATTTGGAAGCCCATAGAGGGCTATGGTGAAAAAGGAAATATCTTCCGTTCAAAACTGGAAAGAAGCTTTCTGAGAAACTGCTCTGAGTTCTGTTAATTCATCTCACAGAGTTACATCTTTCCCGTCAAGAAGCCTTTCGCTAAGGCTGTTCTTGTGGAATTGGCAAAGGGATATTTGGAAGCCCATAGAGGGTTATGGTGAAAAAGGAAATATCTTCCGTTCAAAACTGGAAGTAATCTTTCTGAGAAACTGCTCTGTGTTCTGTTAATTCATCTCACAGTGTTACATCTTTCCCTTTTAAAAGCCTTTCGCTAATGCTGTTCTTGTGGAATTGGCAAAGGGATATTTGGAAGCCCATAGAGGGCTATGGTGAAAAAGGAAATATCTTCCGTTCAAAACTGGAAGGAATCTTTCTGAGAAACTGCTCGGTATTATGTTGATTCATCTCACAGGGTTACATCTTTCCCTTCAAGAAGCCTTTCGCTAAGGCTGTTCTTGTGGAATTGGCAGAGGGATATTTGGAAGTCCATAGAGGGCTATGGTGAAAAAGGAAATATCTTCCGTTCAAAATTGGAAAGAAGCTTTCTGAGAAAATGCTCTGTGTTCTGTGAATTCATCTCACAGAGTTACATCTTTCCCTTCAAGAAGCCTTTCGCTAAGGCTGTTGCTGTGGAATTGGCAAAGGGATATTTGGAAGCCCATAGAGGGCTATGGTGAAAAAGGAAATACCTTCCGTTCTAAACTGGAAGGCAGCTTTCTGAGAAACTGCTCCGAGTTCTGTTAATTCATCTCACAGAGTTACATCTTTCCCGTCAAAAGCCTTTCGCTAAGGCTGTTCTTGTGAAATTGGCAAAGGGATATTTGGAAGCCCATAGAGGGCTATGGTGAAAAAAGAAATATCTTCCGTTCAAAACTAGAAAGAAGTTTTCTGAGAAACTGCTCTGTGTTCTGTTAATTCATCTCACAGAGTTACATCTTTCCCTTCAAGAAGCCTTTCGCTACGGCTGTTCTTGTGGAATTGGCAAAGGGATATTTGGAAGCCCATAGAGGGCTATGGTGAAAAAGGAAATATCTTCCGTTCAAAACTGGAAAGAAGCTTTCTGTAAAACTGCTCTGTGTTCTGTTAATTCATCTCACAGAGTTACATCTTTCCCTTCAAGAAGCCTTTCGCTAAGGCCGTTCTTGTGTAATTGGCAAAGGGATATTTGGACGCCCATAGATGGCTATGGTGAAAAAGGAAATATCTTCCGTTCAAAACTGGAAAGAAGCTTTCCGAGAAACTGCTCTGTGTACTGTAAATTCATCTCACAGAGTTACATCTTTCCCCTCAAGAAGCCTTTCGCTAAGCTGTTCTTGTGGAATTGGCAAAGGGATATTTGGGAGCCCATGGAGGGCTATGGTGAAAAAGGAAACACCTTCCGTTCAAAAATGGAAAGAAGCTTTCTGGGAAACTGCTCTGTGTTCTGTTAATTCATCTCACAGAGATACATCTTTCCCTTCAAGAAGCCTTTCCCTATGGTTGTTCTTGTGGAATTGGCAAAGGGATATTTGGAAGCCCATAGAGGGATATGGTGAAAAAGAAATATCTTCCGTTCAAAACTGGAAGGAATCTTTCTGAGAAACTGCTCGGTATTATGTTAATTCATCTCACAGGGTTACATCTTTCCCTTCAAGAAGCCTTTCGCTAAGGCTGTTCTTGTGGAATTGGCAAAGGGATATTTGGAAGTCCATAGAGGGCTATGGTGAAAAAGGAAATATCTTCCGTTCAAAATTGGAAAGAAGCTTTCTGAGAAACTGCTCTGTGTTCTGTGAATTCATCTCACAGATTTACATCTTTCCCTTCAGGAAACCTTTCGCTAAGGCTGTTCTTGTGGAATTGGGAAATGGATACTTGGAAGCCAATAGAGGGCTAAGGTGAAAAAGGAAATATCTTCCGTTCAAAACTGGAAAGAAGCGTTCTGAGAAACTGCTGTGTGTTCTGTTAATTCATCACACAGAGTTACATCTTTCCATTCAAGAAGCCTTTCGCTAAGGCTGTTCTTGTGGAATTGGCAAAGGGATATTTGGAAACCCTTAGAGGGCTATGGTGAAAAAGGAAATATCTTCCTTTCAAAACTGGAAAGAAGCATTCTGAGAAACTGCTCTCTGTTCTGTTAATTCATCACACAGAGTTACATCTTTCCCTTCAAGAAGCCTTTCGCTAAGTCTGTTCTTGTGGAATTGGCAAAGGGATATTTGGAAGCCCATAGAGAGCTATGGTGAAAAAGGAAATATCTTCCGTTCAAAACTGGAAGTAATCTTTCTGAGAAACTGCTCTGTGTTCTGTTAATTCATCTCACAGAGTTACATCTTTCCCTTTTAAAAGCCTTTCGCTAATGCTGTTCTTGTGGAATTGGCAAAGGGATATTTGGAAGCCCATAGAGGGCTATGGTGAAAAAGGAAATATCTTCCGTTCAAAACTGGAAAGAAGCTTTCTGAGAAACGGCTCTGTGTTCTGTTAATTCATCTCACAGAGTTACATCTTTCCCTTCAAGAAGCCTTTCGCTAAGGCTGTTCTTGTGGAATTGGCAAATTGATATTTGGAAGCCCATAGAGGGCTATGGTGAAAAAGGAAATATCTTCCGTTCAAAACTGGAAAGAAGCTTTCCGAGAAACTGCTCTGTGTTCTGTAAATTCATCTCACACAGTTACATCTTTCCCCTCAAGAAGCCTTTCGCTAAGCTGTTCTTGTGGAATTGGCAAAGGGATATTTGGAAGCCCATGCAGGGCTATGGTGAAAAAGGAATTATCTTCCGTTCAAAAATGGAAAGAAGCTTTCTGGGAAACTGCTCTGTGTTCTGTTAATTCATCTCACAGAGATACATCTTTCCCTTCAAGAAGCCTTCACCTATGGCTGTTCTTGAGGAATTGGCAAAGGGATATTTGTAATCCCATAGAGGGCTATGGTGAAAAAGGAAATATCTTCGGTTAAAAACTGGAAGGAATCTTTTTGAGAAACTGCTCGGTGTTATGTTAATTCATCTCACAGGGTTACATCTTTCCCTTCAAGAAGCCTTTCGCTAAGGCTGTTCTTGTGGAATTGGCAAAGGGATATTTGGAAGCCCATAGAGGGCTATGGTGAAAAAGGAAATATCTTCCGTTCAAAATTGGAAAGAAGATTTCTGAGAAACTGCTCTGTGTTCTGTGAATTCATCTCACAGAGTTACATCTTTCCCTTTAAGAAACCTTTCGCTAACGCTGTTCTTGTGGAATTGGGAAAGGGATATTTGGAAGCCAATAGAGGGCTATGGTGAAAAAGGAAATATCTTCCGTTCAAAATTGGAAAGAAGCTTTCTGAGAAACTGCTCTCTGTTCTGTTAATTCATCTCACAGAGTTACATCTTTCCCTTCAAGAAGCCTTTCGCTAAGGCTGTTCTTGTGGAATTGGCAAAGGGATATTTGGAAGCCCCTAGAGGGCTATGGTGAAAAAGGAAATATCTTCCGTTCAAAACTGGAAAGAAGCTTTCTGAGAAACAGCTCTGTGTTCTGTTAATTCATCACACAGAGTTACATCTTTCTCTTCAAGAAGCCTTTCGCTAAGGCTGTTCTTGTGGAATTGGCAAAGGGATATTTGGAAGCCCATAGAGGGCTATGGTGAAAAAGGAAATATCTTCCGTTCAAAACTAGAAAGAAGCTTTCTGAGAAACTGCTCTGTGTTCTTTGAATTCATCTCACAGAGTTACATCTTTCCCTTCAAGAAGCCTTTCGCTAAGTCTGTTCTTGTGGAATTGGCAAAGGGATATTTGGAAGCCCATAGAGGGCTATGGTGAAAAAGGAAATACCTTCCGTTCTAAACTGGAAAGAAGCTTTCTGAGAAACTGCTCTGAGTTCTGTTAATTCATCTCACACAGTTACATCTTTCCCGTCAAGAAGCCTTTCGCTGAGGCTGTTCTTGTGAAATTGGCAAAGGGATATTTGGAAGCCCATAGAGGGCTATGGTGAAAAAGGAAATATCTTCCGTTCAAAACTGGAAAGAAGCTTTCGGAGAAACTGCTCTGTGTTCTGTTAATTCATCTCACAGAGTTACATCTTTCCCTTCAAGAAGCCTTTCGCTAAGGCTGTTCTTTTGGAATTGGTAAAGGGATATTTGGAAGCCCATAGTGGGCTATGGTGAAAAAGGAAATACCTTACGTTCAAAACTGGAAAGAAGCCTTCTGAGAAACTGCTCTGTGTTCTGTTAATTCATCTGACAGAGTTACATCTATCCCTTCAAGAAGCCTTTCGCTAAGGCTGTTCTTGTGGAATTGGCAAAGGGATATTTGGAAGCCCATAGAGGGCTATGATGAAAAAGGAAATATCTTTAGCTGAAAACTGGAAAGAAGCTTTCTGAGAAACTGCTCTGTGTTCTGTTAATTCATCTCACAGAGATACATCTTTCCCTTCAAGAAGCCTTTCGCTAAGGCTGTTCTTGTGGAATTGGCAAAGGGATATTTGGAATCCCATAGAGGGCTATGGTGAAAAAGGAAGTATCTTCCATTCAAAACGGGAAAGAAGCTGTCTGAGAAACTGCTCTGTGTTCTGTTAATTTATCTCACAGAGTTACATCTTGCCCTTCAAGAAGCCTTTCGCTAAGGCTGTTCTTGTGGAATTGGCAAAGGGATATTTGGAAGCCCCAGAGGGCTATGGTGAAAAAGGAAATATCTTCCGTTCAAAACTGGAAAGAAGCTTTCTGAGAAACTGCTCTGTGTTCTGTTAATTCATCACACAGAGTTACATCTTTCCCTTCAAGAAGCCTTTCGCTACGGCTGTTCCTGTGGAATTGGCAAAGGGATATTTGGAAGCCCATAGAGGGCTATGGTGAAAAAAGAAATATCTTCCGTTCAATACTAGAAAGAAGCTTTCTGAGAAACTGCTCTGTGTTCTGTTAATTCATCTCACAGAGTTACATCTTTCCCTTCAAGAAGCCTTTCGCTAAGGCTGTTCTTGTGGAATTGGCAAAGGGATATTTGGAAGCCCCTAGAGGGCTATGGTGAAAAAGGAAATATCTTCCGTTCAAAACGGGAAAGAAGCTTTCTGAGAAACTGCTCTGTGTTCTGTTAATTCATCTCACAGGGTTACATCTTTCCCTTCAAGAAGCCTTTCGCTAAGGCGGTTCTTGTGGAATTGGCAAAGGGATATTTGGAAGCCCATAGAGGGCTATGGTGAAAAAAGAAATATCTTCCGTTCAATACTAGAAAGAAGCTTTCTGAGAAACTGCTCTGTGTTCTGTTAATTCATCTCACAGAGTTACATCTTTCCCTTCAAGAAGCCTTTCGCTAAGGCTGTTCTTGTGGAATTGGCAAAGGGATATTTGGAAGCCCCTAGAGGGCTATGGTGAAAAAGGAAATATCTTCCGTTCAAAACGGGAAAGAAGCTTTCTGAGAAACTGCTCTGTGTTCTGTTAATTCATCTCACAGAGTTACATCTTTCCCCTCAAGAAGCCTTTCGCTTAGGCGGTTCTTGTGGAATTGGCAAAGGGATATTTGGAAGCCCATAGAGGGCTATGGTGAAAAAGGAAATACGTTCCGTTCAAAACTGGAAAGAAGCCTTCTGAGAAACTGCTCTGTGTTCTGTTAATTCATCTCACAGAGTTACATCTTTCCCTTTTAAAAGCCTTTCGCTAATGCTGTTCTTGTGGAATTGGCAAAGGGGTATTTGGAAGCCCTTAGAGGGCTATGGTGAAAAAGGAAATATCTTCCGTTCAAAACTGGAATGAATCTTTCTGAGAAACTGCTCGGTGTTATGTTAATTCATCTCACAGTGTTACATCTTTCCTTTCAAGAAGCCTTCGCTAAGGCTGTTCTTGTGGAATTGGCAAAGGGATATTTGGAAGCCCATAGAGGGCTATGGTGAAAAAAGAAATATCTTCCGTTCAAAACTGGAAAGAAGCTTTCTGAGAAACTGCTCTGTGTTCTTTGAATTCATCTCACAGAGTTACATCTTTCCCTTCAAGAAGCCTTTCGCTAAGGCTGTTGTTGTGGAATTGGCAAAGGGATATTTGGAAGCCCATAGAGGGCTATGGTGAAAAAGGAAATACCTTCCGTTCTAAACTGGAAAGAAGCTTTCTGAGAAACTGCTCTGAGTTCTGTTAATTCATCTCACAGAGTTACATCTTTCCCGTCAAGAAGCCTTTCGCTAAGGCTGTTCTTGTGAAATTGGCAAAGGGATATTTGGAAGCCCATAGAGGGCTATGGTGAAAAAGGAAATATCTTCCGTTCAAAACTGGAAAGAAGCTTTCTGAGAAACTGCTCTGTGTTCTTTGAATTCATCTCACAGAGTTACATCTTTCCCTTCAAGAAGCCTTTCGCTAAGGCTGTTCTTGTGGAATTGGCAAAGGGATATTTGGAAGCCCATAGATGGCTATGGTGAAAAAGGAAATATCTTCCTTTCAAAACTGGAAAGAATCTTTCTGAGAAACTGCTCTGGGTTCTGTAAATTCATCTCACAGAGTTACATCTTTCCCTTCAAGAAGCCTTTCGCTAAGGCTGTTCTTGTGGAATTGGCAAAGGGATATTTGGAAACCCATAGAGGGCTATGGTGAAAAAGGAAATATCTTCCGTTCAAAACTGGAAAGAAGCTTTCTGAGAAACTGCTCTCTGTTCTGTTAATTCATCACACAGAGTTACATCTTTCCCTTCAGGAAGCCTTTCGCTAAGGCTGTTCTTGTGGAATTGGCAAAGGGATATTTGGAAGCCCATAGAGGGCTATGGTGAAAAAGGAAATATCTTCCGTTCAAAACTGGAAGTAATCTTTCTGAGAAACTGCTCTGTGTTCTGTTAATTCATCTCACAGAGTTACATCTTTCCCTTTTAAAAGCCTTTCGCTAATGCTGTTCTTGTGGAATTGGCAAAGGGATATTTGGAAGCCCATAGAGGGCTATGGTGAAAAAGGAAATATCTTCCGTTCAAAACTGGAAGGAATCTTTCTGAGAAAATGCTCGGTGTTATGTTAATTCATCTCACATTGTTACATATTTCCCTTCAAGAAGCCTTTCGCTAAGGCTGTTCTTGTGGAATTGGCAAAGGGATATTTGGAAGCCCATAGAGGGCTAT
The DNA here is from genome assembly GCF_047675955.1 of Chlorocebus sabaeus. Classification (NCBI taxonomy): domain Eukaryota; kingdom Metazoa; phylum Chordata; class Mammalia; order Primates; family Cercopithecidae; genus Chlorocebus; species Chlorocebus sabaeus. Next base: position 1,476,222 of record NW_027328147.1, on the reverse strand, counting down.
GTTGAAAAAGGAAATATCTTCCGTTCAAAACTTGAAAGAAGATTTCTGAGAAACTGCTCTGTGTTCTGTGAATTCATCTCACAGAGTTACATCTTTCCCTTCAAGAAACCTTTCGCTAAGGCTGTTCTTGTGGAATTGGGAAAGGGATATTTGGAAGCCTATAGAGGGCTATGGTGAAAAAGGAAATACCTTCCGTTCAAAATTGGAAAGAAGCTTTCTGAGAAACTGCTCTGTGTTCTGTTAATTCATCTCACAGAGTTACATCTTGCCCTTCAAGAAGCCTTTCGCTAAGGCTGTTCTTGTGGAATTGGCAAAGGGATATTTGGAAGCCCCTAGAGGGCTACGGTGAAAAAGGAAATATCTTCCGTTCAAAACTGGAAAGAAGCTTTCTGAGAAACAGCTCTGTGTTCTGTTAATTCATCACACAGAGTTACATCTTTCCCTTCAAGAAGCCTTTCCCTAAGGCTGTTCTTGTGGAATTGGCAAAGGGATATTTGGAAGCCCTTAGAGGGCTTTGGTGAAAAAAGAAATATCTTCCGTTCAAAACTAGAAAGAATCTTTCTGAGAAACTGCTCTGTGTTCTGTTAATTCATCTCACAGAGTTACATCTTTCCCTTCAAGAAGCCTTTCGCTACGGCTGTTCTTGTGGAATTGGCAAAGGGATATTTGGAAGCCCATAGAGGGCTATGGTGAAAAAGGAAATATCTTCCGTTCAAAACGGGAAAGAAGCTTTCTGTAAAACTGCTCTGTGTTCTGTTAATTCATCTCACAGAGTTACATCATTCCCTTCAAGAAAGCCTTTCGCTAAGGCTGTTCTTGTGGAATTGGCAAAGGGATATTTGGAAGCCCATAGAGGGCTATGGTGAAAAAGGAAATATCTTCCGTTCAAAACAGAAAAGAAGCTTTCTGAGAAACTGCTCTGAGTTCTGTTAATTCATCTCACAGAGTTACATCTTTCCTGTCAAGAAGCCTTTCGCTAAGGCTGTTCTTGTGAAATTGGCAAAGGGATATTTGGAAGCCCATAGAGGGCGATGGTGAAAAAGGAAATATCTTCCGTTCAAAACTGGAAAGAAGTTTTCTGAGAAACTGCTCTGTGTTCTGTTAATTCATCTCACAGAGTTACATCTTTCCCTTCAAGAATCCTTTCGCTAAGGCTGTTCTTGTGGAATTGGCAAAGGGATATTTGGAAGCCCATAGATGGCTATGGTGAAAAAGGAAATATCTTCCGTTCAAAACTGGAAAGAAGCTTTCTGAGAAACTGCTCTGTGTTCTGTAAATTCATCTCACAGAGTTACATCTTTCCCTTCAAGAAGCCTTTCGCCAAGGCTGTTCTTGTGGAATTTGCAAAGGGATATTTGGAAACCCATAGAGGGCTATGGTGAAAAAGGAAATATCTTCCGTTCAAAACTGGAAAGAAGCTTTCTGAGAAACTGCTCTCTGTTCTGTTAATTCATCACACAGAGTTACATCTTTCCCTTCAAGAAGCCTTTCGCTAATGCTGTTCTTGTGGAATTGGCAAAGGGATATTTGGAAGCCCATAGAGGGCTACGGTGAAAAAGGAAATACCTTCCGTTCAAAACTGGAAAGAAGCCTTCTGAGAAACTGCTCTGTGTTCTGTTAATTCATCTCACAGAGTTACATCTTTCCCTTTTAAAAGCCTTTCGCTAATGCTGTTCTTGTGGAATTGGCAAAGGGATATTTGGAAGCCCATAGAGGGCTATGGTGAAAAAGGAAATATCTTCCGTTCAAAACTGGAAAGAAGCTTTCTGAGAAACTGCTCTGTGTTCTGTTAATTCATCTCACAGAGTTACATCTTTCCCTTCAAGAAGCCTTTCGCTAAGGCTGTTCTTGTGGAATTGGCAAAGGGATATTTGGAAGCCCATAGAGGGCTATGGTGAAAAAGGAAATATCTTCCGTGCAAAACTGGAAAGAAGCTTTCTGAGAAACTACTCTGTGTTCTGTGAATTCATCTCACAGAGTTACATCTTTCCCTTCAAGAAGCCTTTCGCTAAGGCTGTTCTTGTGTAATTGGCAAAGGGATATTTGGACGCCCATAGATGGCTATGGTGAAAAAGGAAATATCTTCCGTTCAAAGCTGGAAAGAAGCTTTCCGAGAAACTGCTCTGTGTTCTGTAAATTCATCTCACAGAGTTACATCTTTCCCCTCAAGAAGCCTTTCGCTAAGCTGTTCTTGTGGAATTGGCAAAGGGATATTTGGAAGCCCATGGAGGGCTATGGTGAAAAAGGAAATATCTTCCGTTCAAAAATGGAAAGAAGCTTTCTGGGAAACTGCTCTGTGTTCTGTTAATTCATCTCACAGAGATACATCTTTCCCTTCAAGAAGCCTTTCCCTATGGCTGTTCTTGTGGAATTGGCAAAGGGATATTTGGAAGCCCATAGAGGGCTATGGTGAAAAAGGAAATATCTTCCGTTCAAAACCGGAAGGAATCTTTCTGAGAATCTGCTCGGTGTTATGTTAATTCATCTCACAGGGTTACATCTTTCCCTTCAAGAAGCCTTTCGCTAAGGCTGTTCTTGTGGAATTGGCAAAGGGATATTTGGAAACCCCTAGAGGGCTATGGAGAAAAAGGAAATATCTTCCGTTCAAAACTGGAAAGAAGCTTTCTGAGAAACTGCTCTCTGTTCTGTTAATTCATCACACAGAGTTACATCTTTCCCCTCAAGAAGCCTTTCGCTAAGGCTGTTCTTGTGGAATTGGCAAAGGGATATTTGGAAGCCCATAGAGGGCTATGGTGAAAAAGGAAATATCTTCCGTTCAAAACTGGAAGTAATCTTTCTGAGAAACTGCTCTGTGTTCTGTTAATTCATCTCACAGAGTTACATCTTTCCCTTTTAAAAGCCTTTCGCTAAGGCTGTTCTTGTGGAATTGGCAAAGGGATATTTGGACGCCCATAGATGGCTATGGTGAAAAAGGAAATATCTTCCGTTCAAAACTGGAAAGAAGCTTTCCGAGAAACTGCTCTGTGTACTGTAAATTCATCTCACAGAGTTACATCTTTCCCCTCAAGAAGCCTTTCGCTAAGCTGTTCTTGTGGAATTGGCAAAGGGATATTTGGAAGCCCATGGAGAACTACGGTGAAAAAGGAAATATCTTCCGTTCAAAACTGGAAGGAATCTTTCTGAGAATCTGCTCGGTATTATGTTGATTCATCTCACAGGGTTACATCTTTCGCTTCAAGAAGCCTTTCGCTTAGGCTGTTCTTGTGGAATTGGCAAAGGGATATTTGGAAGCCCATAGAGGGCTACGGTGAAAAAGGAAATACCTTCCGTTCTAAACAGGAAAGAAGCTTTCTGAGAAACTTCTCTGAGTTCTGTTAATTCATCTCACAGAGTTACATCTTTCCCGTCAAGAAGCCTTTCGCTAAGGCTGTTCTTGTGAAATTGGCAAAGGGATATTTGGAAGCCCATAGAGGGCTATGGTTAAAAAGGAAATATCTTCCGTTCAAAACTGGAAAGAAGCTTTCTGAGAAACTGCTCTGTGTTCTGTTAATTCATCTCACAGAGTTACATCTTTCCCTTCAAGAAGCCTTTCGCTAAGGCTGTTCTTGTGGAATTGGCAAAGGGATATTTGGAAGCCCATAGATGGCTATGGTGAAAAAGGAAATATCTTCCGTTCAAAACTGGAAAGAAGCTTTCTGAGAAACTGCTCTGTGTTCTGTAAATTCATCTCACAGAGTTACATCTTTCCCTTCAAGAAGCCTTTCGCTAAGGCTGTTCTTGTGGAATTGGCAAAGGGATATTTGGAAACCCATAGAGGGCTATGGTGAAAAAGGAAATATCTTCCGTTCAAAACTGCAAAGAAGCTTTCTGAGAAACTGCTCTCTGTTCTGTTAATTCATCACACAGAGTTACATCTTTCCCTTCAAGAAGCCTTTCGCTAAGGCTGTTCTTGTGGAATTGGCAAAGGGATATTTGGAAGCCCATAGAGGGCTATGGTGAAAAAGGAAATACCTTGGGTTCAAAACTGGAAAGAAGCCTTCTGAGAAACTGCTCTGTGTTCTGTTAATTCATCTCACAGAGTTACATCTTTCCCTTTTAAAAGCCTTTCGCTAATGCTGTTCTTGTGGAATTGGCAAAGGGATATTTGGAAGCCCATAGAGGGCTATGGTGAAAAAGGAAATATCTTCCGTTCAAAACTGGAAAGAAGCTTTCTGAGAAACTGCTCTGTGTTCTGTTAATTCATCTCACAGAGTTACATCTTTCCCTTCAAGAAGCCTTTCGCTAAGGCTGTTCTTGTGGAATTGGCAAAGGGATATTTGGAAGCCCATAGAGGGCTATGGTGAAAAAGGAAATATCTTCCGTGCAAAACTGGAAAGAAGCTTTCTGAGAAACTACTCTGTGTTCTGTGAATTCATCTCACAGAGTTACATCTTTCCCTTCAAGAAGCCTTTCGCTAAGGCTGTTCTTGTGTAATTGGCAAAGGGATATTTGGACGCCCATAGATGGCTATGGTGAAAAAGGAAATATCTTCCGTTCAAAATTGGAAAGAAGCTTTCCGAGAAACTGCTCTGTGTTCTGTAAATTCATCTCACAGAGTTACATCTTTCCCCTCAAGAAGCCTTTCGCTAAGCTGTTCTTGTGGAATTGGCAAAGGGATATTTGGAAGCCCATGGAGGGCTATGGTGAAAAAGGAAATATCTTCCGTTCAAAAATGGAAAGTAGCTTTCTGGGAAACTGCTCTGTGTTCTGTTAATTCATCTCACAGAGATACATCTTTCCCTTCAAGAAGCCTTTCCCTATGGCTGTTCTTGTTGAATTGGCAAAGGGATATTTGGAAGCCCATGGAGGGCTATGGTGAAAAAGGAAATATCTTCCGTTCAAATCTGGAAGGAATCTTTCTGAGAAACTGCTCGGTGTTATGTTAATTCATCTCACAGGGTTACATCTTTCCCTTCAAGAAGCCTTTCGCTAAGGCTGTTCTTGGGGAATTGGCAAAGGGATATTTGGAAGCCCATAGAGAGCTTTGGTGAAAAAGGAAATATCTTCCGTTCAAAACTGGAAAGAAGCTTTCTGAGAAACTGCTCTGTGTTCTGTTCATTCATCTCACAGAGTTACATCTTTCCCGTCAAGAAGCCTTTCGCTAAGGCTGTTCTTGTGGAATTGGCAAAGGGATATTTGGAAGCCCATAGAGGGCTATGGTGGAAAAGGAAATATCTTCCGTTCAAAACTTGAAAGAAGCTTTCTGAGAAACTGATCTGTGTTCTGTTATTTCATCTCACAGAGTTACATCTTTCCCTTCAAGAAGCCTTTCGCTAAACCTGTTCTTGTGGAATTGGCAAAGGGATATTGGAAGCCCATAGAGGGTTATGGTGAAAAAGGAAATACCTTCCGTTCAAAACTGGAAAGAAGCCTTCTGAGAAACTGCTCTGTGTTCTGTTAATTCATCTGACAGAGTTACATCTTTCCCTTCAAGAAGCCTTTCGCTAAGGCTGTTCTTGTGGAATTGGCAAAGGGATATTTAGAAGCCCATAGAGGGCTATGGTGAAAAAGGAAATACCTTCCGTTCAAAACTGGAAAGAAGCTTTCTGAGAAACTGCTCTGTGTTCTGTTAATTCATCTCACAGAGTTACATCTTTCCCTTCAAGAAGCCTTTCGCTAAGGCTGTTCTTGTGGAATTGGCAAAGGGATATTTGGAATCCCATAGAGGGCTATGGTGAAAAAGGAAATATCTTCCATTCAAAACTGGAAAGAAGCTTTCTGAGAAACTGCTCTGTGTTCTGTAAATTCATCTCACAGAGTTACATCTTTCCCTTCAAGAAGCCTTTCGCTAAGGCTGTTCTTGTGGAATTGGCAAAGGGATATTTGGAAACCCATAGAGGGCTATGGTGAAAAAGGAAATATCTTCCGTTCAAAACTGGAAAGAAGCTTTCTGAGAAACTGCTCTCTGTTCTGTTAATTCATCACACAGAGTTACATCTTTCCCTTCCGGAAGCCTTTCGCTAAGGCTGTTCTTGTGGAATTGGCAAAGGGATATTTGGAAGCCCATAGAGGGCTATGGTGAAAAGGGAAATATCTTCCGTTCAAAACTGGAAGTAATCTTTCTGAGAAACTGCTCTGTGTTCTGTTAATTCATCTCACAGAGTTACATCTTTCCCTTTTAAAAGCCTTTCGCTAATGCTGTTCTTGTGGAATTGGCAAAGGGATATTTGGAAGCCCATAGAGGGCTATGGTGAAAAAGGAAATATCTTCCGTTCAAAACTGCAAAGAAGCTTTCTGAGAAACTGCTCTGTGTTCTGTTAATTCATCTCACAGAGTTACATCTTTCCCTTCAAGAAGCCTTTCGCTAAGGCTGTTCTTGTGGAATTGGCAAAGGGATATTTAGAAGCCCATAGAGGGCTATGGTGAAAAAGGAAATACCTTCCGTTCAAAACTGGAAAGAAGCTTTCTGAGAAACTGCTCTGTGTTCTGTTAATTCATCTCACAGAGTTACATCTTTCCCTTCAAGAAGCCTTTCGCTAAGGCTGTTCTTGTGGAATTGGCAAAGGGATATTTGGAATCCCATAGAGGGCTATGGTGAAAAAGGAAATATCTTCCATTCAAAACTGGAAAGAAGCTTTCTGAGAAACTGCTCTGTGTTCTGTAAATTCATCTCACAGAGTTACATCTTTCCCTTCAAGAAGCCTTTCGCTAAGGCTGTTCTTGTGGAATTGGCAAAGGGATATTTGGAAACCCATAGAGGGCTATGGTGAAAAAGGAAATATCTTCCGTTCAAAACTGGAAAGAAGCTTTCTGAGAAACTGCTCTCTGTTCTGTTAATTCATCACACAGAGTTACATCTTTCCCTTCCGGAAGCCTTTCGCTAAGGCTGTTCTTGTGGAATTGGCAAAGGGATATTTGGAAGCCCATAGAGGGCTATGGTGAAAAGGGAAATATCTTCCGTTCAAAACTGGAAGTAATCTTTCTGAGAAACTGCTCTGTGTTCTGTTAATTCATCTCACAGAGTTACATCTTTCCCTTTTAAAAGCCTTTCGCTAATGCTGTTCTTGTGGAATTGGCAAAGGGATATTTGGAAGCCCATAGAGGGCTATGGTGAAAAAGGAAATATCTTCCGTTCAAAACTGGAAGGAATCTTTCTGAGAAAATGCTCGGTGTTATGTTAATTCATCTCACAGGGTTACATATTTCCCTTCAAGAAGCCTTTCGCTAAGGCTGTTCTTGTGGAATTGGCAAAGGGATATTTGGAAGCCCATAGATGGCTATGTTGAAAAAGGAAATATCTTCCGTTCAAAACTTGAAAGAAGATTTCTGAGAAACTGCTCTGTGTTCTGTGAATTCATCTCACAGAGTTACATCTTTCCCTTCAAGAAACCTTTCGCTAAGGCTGTTCTTGTGGAATTGGGACAGGGATATTTGGAAGCCTATAGAGGGCTATGGTGAAAAAGGAAATACCTTCCGTTCAAAATTGGAAAGAAGCTTTCTGAGAAACTGCTCTGTGTTCTGTTAATTCATCTCACAGAGTTACATCTTGCGCTTCAAGAAGCCTTTCGCTAAGGCTGTTCTTGTGGAATTGGCAAAGGGATATTTGGAAGCCCCTAGAGGGCTATGGTGAAAAAGGAAATATCTTCCGTTCAAAACTGGAAAGAAGCTTTCTGAGAAACAGCTCTGTGTTCTGTTAATTCATCACACAGAGTTACATCTTTCCCTTCAAGAAGCCTTTCCCTAAGGCTGTTCTTGTGGAATTGGCAAAGGGATATTTGGAAGCCCATAGAGGGCTATGGTGAAAAAGGAAATATCTTCCGTTCAAAACAGAAAAGAAGCTTTCTGAGAAACTGCTCTGAGTTCTGTTAATTCATCTCACAGAGTTACATCTTTCCTGTCAAGAAGCCTTTCGCTAAGGCTGTTCTTGTGAAATTGGCAAAGGGATATTTGGAAGCCCATAGAGGGCGATGGTGAAAAAGGAAATATCTTCCATTCAAAACTGGAAAGAAGCTTTCTGAGAAACTGCTCTGTGTTCTGTTAATTCATCTCACAGAGTTACATCTTTCCCTTCAAGAAGCCTTTCGCTAAGGCTGTTCTTGTGGAATTGGCAAAGGGATATTTGGAAGCCCATAGATGGCTATGGTGAAAAAGGAAATATCTTCCGTTCAAAACTGGAAAGAAGCTTTCTGAGAAACTGCTCTGTGTTCTGTAAATTCATCTCACAGAGTTACATCTTTCCCTTCAAGAAGCCTTTCGCCAAGGCTGTTCTTGTGGAATTTGCAAAGGGATATTTGGAAACCCATAGAGGGCTATGGTGAAAAAGGAAATATCTTCCGTTCAAAACTGGAAAGAAGCTTTCGGAGAAACTGCTCTCTGTTCTGTTAATTCATCACACAGAGTTACATCTTTCCCTTCAAGAAGCCTTTCGCTAATGCTGTTTTTGTGGAATTGGCAAAGGGATATTTGGAAGCCCATAGAGGGCTATGGTGAAAAAGGAAATACCTTCCGTTCAAAACTGGAAAGAAGCCTTCTGAGAAACTGCTCTGTGTTCTGTTAATTCATCTCACAGAGTTACATCTTTCCCTTTTAAAAGCCTTTCGCTAATGCTGTTCTTGTGGAATTGGCAAAGGGATATTTGGAAGCCCATAGAGGGCTATGGTGAAAAAGGAAATATCTTCCGTTCAAAACTGGAAAGAAGCTTTCTGAGAAACTGCTCTGTGTTCTGTTAATTCATCTCACAGAGTTACATCTTTCCCTTCAAGAAGCCTTTCGCTAAGGCTGTTCTTGTGGAATTGGCAAAGGGATATTTGGAAGCCCATAGAGGGCTATGGTGAAAAAGGAAATATCTTCCGTGCAAAACTGGAAAGAAGCTTTCTGAGAAACTACTCTGTGTTCTGTGAATTCATCTCACAGAGTTACATCTTTCCCTTCAAGAAGCCTTTCGCTAAGGCTGTTCTTGTGTAATTGGCAAAGGGATATTTGGACGCCCATAGATGGCTATGGTGAAAAAGGAAATATCTTCCGTTCAAAGCTGGAAAGAAGCTTTACGAGAAACTGCTCTGTGTTCTGTAAATTCATCTCACAGAGTTACATCTTTCCCCTCAAGAAGCCTTTCGCTAAGCTGTTCTTGTGGAATTGGCAAAGGGATATTTGGAAGCCCATGGAGGGCTATGGTGAAAAAGGAAATATCTTCCGTTCAAAAATGGAAAGAAGCTTTCTGGGAAACTGCTCTGTGTTCTGTTAATTCATCTCACAGAGATACATCTTTCCCTTCAAGAAGCCTTTCCCTATGGCTGTTCTTGTGGAATTGGCAAAGGGATATTTGGAAGCCCATAGAGGGCTATGGTGAAAAAGGAAATATCTTCCGTTCAAAACCGGAAGGAATCTTTCTGAGAATCTGCTCGGTGTTATGTTAATTCATCTCACAGGGTTACATCTTTCCCTTCAAGAAGCCTTTCGCTAAGGCTGTTCTTGTGGAATTGGCAAAGGGATATTTGGAAACCCCTAGAGGGCTATGGAGAAAAAGGAAATATCTTCCGTTCAAAACTGGAAAGAAGCTTTCTGAGAAACTGCTCTCTGTTCTGTTAATTCATCACACAGAGTTACATCTTTCCCTTCAAGAAGCCTTTCGCTAAGGCTGTTCTTGTGGAATTGGCAAAGGGATATTTGGAAGCCCATAGAGGGCTATGGTGAAAAAGGAAATATCTTCCGTTCAAAACTGGAAGTAATCTTTCTGAGAAACTGCTCTGTGTTCTGTTAATTCATCTCACAGAGTTACATCTTTCCCTTTTAAAAGCCTTTCGCTAAGGCTGTTCTTGTGGAATTGGCAAAGGGATATTTGGACGCCCATAGATGGCTATGGTGAAAAAGGAAATATCTTCCGTTCAAAACTGGAAAGAAGCTTTCCGAGAAACTGCTCTGTGTACTGTAAATTCATCTCACAGAGTTACATCTTTCCCCTCAAGAAGCCTTTCGCTAAGCTGTTCTTGTGGAATTGGCAAAGGGATATTTGGAAGCCCATGGAGGACTACGGTGAAAAAGGAAATACCTTCCGTTCAAAACTGGAAGGAATCTTTCTGAGAATCTGCTCGGTATTATGTTGATTCATTGCACAGGGTTACATCTTTCGCTTCAAGAAGCGTTTCGCTTAGGCTGTTCTTGTGGGATTGGCAAAGGGATATTTGGAAGCCCATAGAGGGCTACGGTGAAAAAGGAAATACCTTCCGTTCTAAACAGGAAAGAAGCTTTCTGAGAAACTTCTCTGAGTTCTGTTAATTCATCTCACAGAGTTACATCTTTCCCGTCAAGAAGCCTTTCGCTAAGGCTGTTCTTGTGAAATTGGCAAAGGGATATTTGGAAGCCCATAGAGGGCTATGGTGAAAAAGGAAATATCTTCCGTTCAAAACTGGAAAGAAGCTTTCTGAGAAACTGCTCTGTGTTCTGTTAATTCATCTCACAGAGTTACATCTTTCCCTTCAAGAAGCCTTTCGCTAAGGCTGTTCTTGTGGAATTGGCAAAGGGATATTTGGAAGCCCATAGATGGCTATGGTGAAAAAGGAAATATCTTCCGTTCAAAACTGGAAAGAAGCTTTCTGAGAAACTGCTCTGTGTTCTGTAAATTCATCTCACAGAGTTACATCTTTCCCTTCAAGAAGCCTTTCGCTAAGGCTGTTCTTGTGGAATTGGCAAAGGGATATTTGGAAGCCCATAGAGGGCTATGGTGAAAAAGGAAATACCTTCCGTTCAAAACTGGAAAGAAGCCTTCTGAGAAACTGCTCTGTGTTCTGTTAATTCATCTCACAGAGTTACATCTTTCCCTTTTAAAATCCTTTCGCTAATGCTGTTCTTGTGGAATTGGCAAAGGGATATTTGGAAGCCCATAGAGGGCTATGGTGAAAAAGGAAATATCTTCCGTTCAAAACTGGAAAGAAGCTTTCTGAGAAACTGCTCTGTGTTCTGTTAATTCATCTCACAGAGTTACATCTTTCCCTTCAAGAAGCCTTTCGCTAAGGCTGTTCTTGTGGAATTGGCAAAGGGATATTTGGAAGCCCATAGAGGGCTATGGTGAAAAAGGAAATATCTTCCGTGCAAAACTGGAAAGAAGCTTTCTGAGAAACTGCTCTGTGTTCTGTGAATTCATCTCACAGAGTTACATCTTTCCCTTCAAGAAGCCTTTCGCTAAGGCTGTTCTTGTGTAATTGGCAAAGGGATATTTGGACGCCCATAGATGGCTATGGTGAAAAAGGAAATATCTTCCGTTCAAAACTGGAAAGAAGCTTTCCGAGAAACTGCTCTGTGTTCTGTAAATTCATCTCACAGAGTTACATCTTTCCCCTCAAGAAGCCTTTCGCTAAGCTGTTCTTGTGGAATTGGCAAAGGGATATTTGGAATCCCATGGAGGGCTTTTTGAAAAAGGAAATATCTTCCGTTCAAAAATGGAAAGTAGCTTTCTGGGAAACTGCTCTGTGTTCTGTTAATTCATCTCACAGAGATACATCTTTCCCTTCAAGAAGCCTTTCCCTATGGCTGTTCTTGTTGAATTGGCAAAGGGATATTTGGAAGCCCATGGAGGGCTATGGTGAAAAAGGAAATATCTTCCGTTCAAATCTGGAAGGAATCTTTCTGAGAAACTGCTCGGTGTTATGTTAATTCATCTCACAGGGTTACAACTTTCCCTTCAAGAAGCCTTTCGCTAAGGCTGTTCTTGGGGAATTGGCAAAGGGATATTTGGAAGCCCATAGAGGGCTATGGTGAAAAAGGAAATATCTTAAGTTCAAAACTGGAAAGAAGATTTCTGAGAAACTGCTCTGTGTTCTGTGAATTCATCTCACAGAGTTACATCTTTCCCTTCAAGAAACCTTTCGCTAAGGCTGTTCTTGTGGAATTGGGAAAGGGATATTAGGAAGCCAATAGAGGGCTATGGTGAAAAAGGAAATATCTTCCGTTCAAAACTGGAAAGAAGCGTTCTGAGAAACTGCTGTGTGTTCTGTTAATTCATCTCACAGAGTTACATCTTTCCATTCAAGAAGCCTTTCGCTAAGGCTGTTCCTGTGGAATTGGCAAAGGGATATTTGGAAGCCCATAGAGAGCTATGGTGAAAAAGGAAATATCTTCCGTTCAAAACTGGAAAGAAGCTTTCTGAGAAACTGCTCTGTGTTCTGTTAATTCATCTCACAGAGTTACATCTTTCCCGTCAAGAAGCCTTTCGCTAAGGCTGTTCTTGTGGAATTGGCAAAGGGATATTTGGAAGCCCATAGAGGGCTATGGTGGAAAAGGAAATATCTTCCGTTCAAAACTTGAAAGAAGCTTTCTGAGAAACTGATCTGTGTTCTGTTAATTCATCTCACAGAGTTACATCTTTCCCTTCAAGAAGCCTTTCGCTAAACCTGTTCTTGTGGAATTGGCAAAGGGATATTGGAAGCCCATAGAGGGTTATGGTGAAAAAGGAAATACTTTCCGTTCAAAACTGGAAAGAAGCCTTCTGAGAAACTGCTCTGTGTTCTGTTAATTCACCTGACAGAGTTACATCTTTCCCTTCAAGAAGCCTTTCGCTAAGGCTGTTCTTGTGGAATTGGCAAAGGGATATTTAGAAGCCCATAGAGGGCTATGGTGAAAAAGGAAATACCTTCCGTTCAAAACTGGAAAGAAGCTTTCTGAGAAACTGCTCTGTGTTCTGTTAATTCATCTCACAGAGTTACATCTTTCCCTTCAAGAAGCCTTTCGCTAAGGCTGTTCTTGTGGAATTGGCAAAGGGATATTTGGAATCCCATAGAGGGCTATGGTGAAAAAGGAAATATCTTCCATTCAAAACTGGAAAGAAGCTTTCTGAGAAACTGCTCTGTGTTCTGTAAATTCATCTCACAGAGTTACATCTTTCCCTTCAAGAAACCTTTCGCTAAGGCTGTTCTTGTGGAATTGGCAAAGGGATATTTGGAAGCCCCTAGAGGGCTATGGTGAAAAAGGAAATATCTTCCGTTCAAAACTGGAAAGAAGCTTTCTGAGAAACTGCTCTGTGTTCTGTTAATTCATCACACAGAGTTACATCTTTCCCTTCAAGAAGCCTTTCGCTAAGGCTGTTCTTGTGGAATTGGCAAAGGGATATTTGGAAGCCCATAGAGGGCTATGGTGAAAAAAGAAATATCTTCCGTTCAAAACTAGAAAGAAGCTTTCTGAGAAACTGCTCTGTGTTCTGTTAATTCATCTCACAGAGTTACATCTTTCCCTTCAAGAAGCCTTTCGCTACGGCTGTTCTTGTGGAATTGGCAAAGGGATATTTGGAAGCCCATAGAGGGCTATGGTGAAAAAGGAAATATCTTCCGTTCAAAACGGGAAAGAAGCTTTCTGAGAAACTGCTCTGTGTTCTGTTAATTCATCTCACAGAGTTACATCTTTCCCTTCAAGAAGCCTTTCGCTAAGGTTGTTCTTGTGGAATTGGCAAAGGGATATTTGGAAGCCCATAGAAGGCTATGGTGAAAAAGGAAATATCTTCCGTTCAAAACTGAATAGAAGCTTTCTGTAAAACTGCTCTGTGTTCTGTTAATTCATCTCACAGAGTTACATCATTCTCTTCAAGAAGCCTTTCGGTAAGGCTGTTCTTGTGGAATTGGCAAAGGGATATTTGGAAGCCCATAGAGGGCTATGGTGAAAAAGGAAATATCTTCCGTTCAAAACTGGAAAGAAGCTTTCTGAGAAACTGCTCTGAGTTCTGTTAATTCATCTCACAGAGTTACATCTTTCCCGTCAAGAAGCCTTTCGCGAAGGCTGTTCTTGTGGAATTGGCAAAGGGATATTTGGAAGCCCATAGAGGGTTATGGTGAAAAAGGAAATATCTTCCGTTCAAAACTGGAAGTAATCTTTCTGAGAAACTGCTCTGTGTTCTGTTAATTCATCTCACAGAGTTACATCTTTCCCTTTTAAAAGCCTTTCGCTAATGCTGTTCTTGTGGAATTGGCAAAGGGATATTTGGAAGCCCATAGAGGGCTATGGTGAAAAAGGAAATATCTTCCGTTCAAAACTGGAAGGAATCTTTCTGAGAAACTGCTCGGTATTATGTTGATTCATCTCACAGGGTTACATCTTTCCCTTCAAGAAGCCTTTCGCTAAGGCTGTTCTTGTGGAATTGGCAGAGGGATATTTGGAAGTCCATAGAGGGCTATGGTGAAAAAGGAAATATCTTCCGTTCAAAATTGGAAAGAAGCTTTCTGAGAAAATGCTCTGTGTTCTGTGAATTCATCTCACAGAGTTACATCTTTCCCTTCAAGAAGCCTTTCGCTAAGGCTGTTGCTGTGGAATTGGCAAAGGGATATTTGGAAGCCCATAGAGGGCTATGGTGAAAAAGGAAATACCTTCCGTTCTAAACTGGAAGGCAGCTTTCTGAGAAACTGCTCTGAGTTCTGTTAATTCATCTCACCGAGTTACATCTTTCCCGTCAAGAAGCCTTTCGCTAAGGCTGTTCTTGTGAAATTGGCAAAGGGATATTTGGAAGCCCATAGAGGGCTATGGTGAAAAAAGAAATATCTTCCGTTCAAAACTAGAAAGAAGTTTTCTGAGAAACTGCTCTGTGTTCTGTTAATTCATCTCACAGAGTTACATCTTTCCCTTCAAGAAGCCTTTCGCTACGGCTGTTCTTGTGGAATTGGCAAAGGGATATTTGGAAGCCCATAGAGGGCTATGGTGAAAAAGGAAATATCTTCCGTTCAAAACGGGAAAGAAGCTTTCTGTAAAACTGCTCTGTGTTCTGTTAATTCATCTCACAGAGTTACATCATTCCCTTCAAGAAAGCCTTTCGCTAAGGCTGTTCTTGTGGAATTGGCAAAGGGATATTAGGAAGCCCATAGAGGGCTATGGTGAAAAAGGAAATATCTTCCGTTCAAAACTGGAAAGAAGCTTTCTGAGAAACTGCTCTGAGTTCTGTTAATTCATCTCACAGAGTTACATCTTTCCCGTCAAGAAGCCTTTCGCTAAGGCTGTTCTTGTGAAATTGGCAAAGGGATATTTGGAAACCCATAGAGGGCGATGGTGAAAAAGGAAATATCTTCCGTTCAAAACTGGAAAGAAGCTTTCTGAGAAACTGCTCTGTGTTCTGTTAATTCATCTCACAGAGTTACATCTTTCCCTTCAAGAAGCCTTTCGCTAAGGCTGTTCTTGTGGAATTGGCAAAGGGATATTTGGAAGCCCATAGATGGCTATGGTGAAAAAGGAAATATCTTCCGTTCAAAGCTGGAAAGAAGCTTTCTGAGAAACTGCTCTGTGTTCTGTTAATTCATCTCACAGAGTTACATCTTTCCCTTCAAGAAGCCTTTCGCTAAGGCTGTTCTTGTGGAATTGGCAAAGGGATATTTGGAAACCCATAGCGGGCTATGATGAAAAAGGAAATATCTTCCGTTCAAAACTGGAAAGAAGCTTTCTGAGAAACTGCTCTCTGTTCTGTTAATTCATCACACAGAGTTACATCTTTCCCTTCAAGAAGCCTTTCGCTAAGGCTGTTCTTGTGGAATTGGCAAAGGGATATTTGGAAGCCCATAGAGGGCTATGGTGAAAAAGGAAATACCTTCCGTTCAAAACTGGAAAGAAGCCTTCTGAGAAACTGCTCTGTGTTCTGTTAATTCATCTCACAGAGTTACATCTTTCCCTTTTAAAAGCCTTTCGCTAATGCTGTTCTTGTGGAATTCGCAAAGGGATATTTGGAAGCCCACAGAGGGCTATGGTGAAAAAGGAAATATCTTCCGTTCAAAACTGGAAAGAAGCTTTCTGAGAAACTGCTCTGTGTTCTGTTAATTCATCTCACAGAGTTACATCTTTCCCTTCAAGAAGCCTTTCGCTAAGGCTGTTCTTGTGGAATTGGCAAAGGGATATTTGGAAGCCCATAGAGGGCTATGGTGAAAAAGGAAATATCTTCCTTGCAAAACTGGAAAGAAGCTTTCTGAGAAACTACTCTGTGTTCTGTGAATTCATCTCACAGAGATACATCTTTCCCTTCAAGAAGCCTTTAGCTAAGGCTGTTCTTGTGGAATTGGCAAAGGGATATTTGGAAGCCCATGGAGGGCTATGGTGAAAAAGGAAATACCTTCCGTTCAAAAATGGAAAGAAGCTTTCTGGGAAACTGCTCTGTGTTCTGTTAATTCATCTCACAGAGATACATCTTTCACTTCAAGAAGCCTTTCCCTATGGCTGTTCTTGTGGAATTGGCAAAGGGATATTTGGAAGCCCATAGAGGGCTATGGTGAAAAAGGAAATATCTTCCGTTCAAAACTGGAAAGAAGCTTTCTGAGAAACTGCTCTCTGTTCTGTTAATTCATCACACAGAGTTACATCTTTCCCTTCAAGAAGCCTTTCGCTAAGGCTGTTCTTGTGGAATTGGCAAAGGGATATTTGGAAGCCCATTGAGGGCTATGGTGAAAAAGGAAATATCTTCCGTTCAAAACTGGAAGTAATCTTTCTGAGAAACTGCTCTGTGTTCTGTTAATTCATCTCACAGAGTTACATCTTTCCCTTTTAAAAGCCTTTCGCTAATGCTGTTCTTGTGGAATTGGCAAAGGGATATTTGGAAGCCCATACAGGGCTATGGTGAAAAAGGAAATATCTTCCGTTCAAAACTGGAAAGAAGCTTTCTGAGAAACTGCTCTGTGTTCTGTTAATTCATCTCACAGAGTTACATCTTTCCCTTCAAGAAGCCTTTCGCTAAGGCTTTTCTTGTGGAATTGGCAAAGGGATATTTGGAAGCCCTTAGAGGGCTATGGTGAAAAAGGAAATATCTTCCGTGCAAAACTGGAAAGAAGCTTTCTGAGAAACTGCTCTGTGTTCTGTTAATTCATCTCACAGAGTTACATCTTTCCCTTCAAGAAGCCTTTCGCTACGGCTGTTCTTGTGGAATTGGCAAAGGGATATTTGGAAGCCCATAGTGGGCTATGGTGAAAAAGGAAATATCTTCCGTTCAAAACGGGAAAGAAGCTTTCTGAGAAACTGCTCTGTGTTCCGTTAATTCATCTCACAGGGTTACATCTTTCCCTTCAAGAAGCCTTTCGCTAAGGCTGTTCTTGTGGAATTGGCAAAGGGATATTTGGAAGCCCATAGAGGGCTATGGTGAAAAAGGAAATATCTTCCGTGCAAACTGGAAAGAAGCTTTCTGAGAAACTACTCTGTGTTCTGTGAATTCATCTCACAGAGTTACATCTTTCCCTTCAAGAAGCCTTTCGCTAAGGCTGTTCTTGTGTAATTGGCAAAGGGATATTTGGACGCCCATAGATGGCTATGGTGAAAAAGGAAATATCTTCCGTTCAAAATTGGAAAGAATCTTTCCGAGAAACTGCTCTGTGTACTGTAAATTCATCTCACAGAGTTACATCTTTCCCCTCAAGAAGCCTTTCGCTAAGCTGTTCTTGTGGAATTGGCAAAGGGATATTTGGAAGCCCATGGAGGGCTATGGTGAAAAAGGAAATATCTTCCGTTCAAAACTGGAAGTAATCTTTCTGAGAAACTGCTCGGTGTTATGTTAATTCATCTCACAGGGTTACATCTTTCCCTTTAAGAAGCCTTTCGCTAAGGCTGTTCTTGTGGAATTGGCAAAGGGATATTTGGAAACCCATAGAGGGCTATGGTGAAAAAGGAAATATCTTCCGTTCAAAACTGGAAAGAAGCTTTCTGAGAAACTGCTCTCTGTCCTGTTAATTCATCACAAAGAGTTACATCTTTCCCTTCAAGAAGCCTTTCGCTAAGGCTGTTCTTGTGGAATTGGCAAAGGGATATTTGGAAGCCCATAGAGGGCTATGGTGAAAAAGGAAATATCTTCCGTTCAAAACTGGAAGTAATCTTTCTGAGAAACTGCTCTGTGTTCTTTTAATTCATCTCACAGAGTTACATCTTTCCATTCAAGAAGCCTTTAGCTAAGGCTGTTCTTGTGGAATTGGCAAAGGGATATTTGGAAGCCCATAGAGGACTATGGTGAAAAAGGAAATATCTTCCGTTCAAAATTTGAAAGAAGCTTTCTGAGAAACTGCTCTGTGTTCTGTTAATTCATCTCACAGAGTTACATCTTTCCCTTCAAGAAGCCTTTCGCTAAGGCTGTTCTTGTGGAATTGGCAAAGGGATATTTGGAAAGCCATAGAGGGCTAAGGTGAAAAAGGAAATATCTTCCGTTCAAAACTGGAAAGAAGCTTTCTGAGAAACTGCTCTCTGTCCTGTTAATTCATCACACAGAGTTACATCTTTCCCTTCAAGAAGCCTTTCGCTAAGGCTGTTCTTGTGGAATTGGCAAAGGGATATTTGGAAGCCCATAGAGGGCTATGGTGAAAAAGGAAATATCTTCCGTTCAAAACTGGAAAGAAGCTTTCTGAGAAACTGCTCTGTGTTCTTTGAATTCATCTCACAGAGTTACATCTTTCCCTTCAAGAAGCCTTTCGCTAAGGCTGTTGTTGTGGAATTGGCAAAGGGATATTTGGAAGCCCATAGAGGGCTATGGTGAAGAAGGAAATACCTTCCGTTCTAAACTGGAAAGAAGCTTTCTGAGAAACTGCTCTGAGTTCTGTTAATTCATCTCACAGAGTTACATCTTTCCCGTCAAGAAGCCTTTCGCTAAGGCTGTTCTTGTGAAATTGGCAAAGGGATATTTGGAAGCCCATAGAGGGCTATGGTGAAAAAGGAAATATCTTCCGTTCAAAACTGGAAAGAAGCTTTCTGAGAAACTGCTCTGTGTTCTGTTAATTCATCTCACAGAGTTACATCTTTCCCTTCAAGAAGCCTTTCGCTAAGGCTGTTCTTGTGGAATTGGCAAAGGGATATTTGGAAGCCCATAGAGGGCTATGGTGAAAAAGGAAATACCTTCCGTTCAAAACTGGAGAGAAGCCTTCTGAGAAACTGCTCTGTGTTCTGTTAATTCATCTCACAGAGTTACATCTTTCCCTTTTAAAAGCCTTTCGCTAATGCTGTTCTTGTGGAATTGGCAAAGGGATATTTGGAAGCCCATAGAGGGCTATGGTGAAAAAGGAAATATCTTCCGTTCAAAACTGGAAAGAAGCTTTCTGAGAAACTGCTCTGTGTTCTGTTAATTCATCTCACAGAGTTACATCTTTCCCTTCAAGAAGCCTTTCGCTAAGGCTGTTCTTGTGGAATTGGCAAAGGGATATTTGGAAGCCCATAGAGGGCTATGGTGAAAAAGGAAATATCTTCCGTGCAAAACTGGAAAGAAGCTTTCTGAGAAACTGCTCTGTGTTCTGTTAATTCATCTCACAGAGTTACATCTTTCCCTTCAAGAAGCCTTTCGCCACGGCTGTTCTTGTGAAATTGGCAAAGGGATATTTGGAAGCCCATAGAGGGCTATGGTGAAAAAGGAAATATCTTCCGTTCAAAACTGGAAAGAATCTTTCCGAGAAACTGCTCTGTGTACTGTAAATTCATCTCACAGAGTTACATCTTTCCCCTCAAGAAGCCTTTCGCTAAGCTGTTCTTGTGGAATTGGCAAAGGGATATTTGGAAGCCCATGGAGGGCTATGGTGAAAAAGGAAATACCTTCCGTTCTAAACTGGAAAGAAGCTTTCTGAGAAACTGCTCTGTGTTCTGTTAATTCATCTCACAGAGTTACATCTTTCCCGTCAAGAAGCCTTTCGCTAAGGCTGTTCTTGTGAAATTGGCAAAGGGATATTTGGAAGCCCATAGAGGGCTATGGTGAAAAAGGAAATACCTTCCGTTCTAAACTGGAAAGAAGCTTTCTGAGAAACTGCTCTGTGTTCTGTTAATTCATCTCACAGAGTTACATCTTTCCCGTCAAGAAGCCTTTCGCTAAGGCTGTTCTTGTGAAATTGGCAAAGGGATATTTGGAAGCCCATAGAGGGCTATGGTGAAAAAGGAAATATCTTCCGTTCAAAACTGGAAAGAAACTTTCTGAGAAACTGCTCTGTGTTCTGTTAATTCATCTCACAGAGTTACATCTTTCCCTTCAAGAAGCCTTTCGCTAAGTCTGTTCTTGTGGAATTGGCAAAGGGATATTTGGAAGCCCATAGATGGCTATGGTGAAAAAGGAAATATCTTCCGTTCAAAACTGGAAAGAAGCTTTCTGAGAAACTGCTCTGTGTTCTGTAAATTCATCTCACAGAGTTACATCTTTCCCTTCAAGAAGACTTTCGCTAAGTCTGTTCTTGTGGAATTGGCAAAGGGATATTTGGAAACCCATAGAGGGCTATGGTGAAAAAGGAAATATCTTCCGTTCAAAACTGGAAAGAAGCTTTCTGAGAAATTGCTCTCTGTTCTGTTAATTCATCACACAGAGTTACATCTTTCCCTTCAGGAAGCCTTTCGCTAAGGCTGTTCTTGTGGAATTGGCAAAGGGATATTTGGAAGCCCATTGAGGGCTATGGTGAAAAAGGAAATATCTTCCGTTCAAAACTGGAAGTAATCTTTCTGAGAAACTGCTCTGTGTTCTGTTAATTCATCTCACAGAGTTACATCTTTCCCTTTTAAAAGCCTTTCGCTAATGCTGTTCTTGTGGAATTGGCAAAGGGATATTTGGAAGCCCATAGAGGGCTATGGTGAAAAAGGAAATATCTTCCGTTCAA
Organism: Chlorocebus sabaeus; assembly: GCF_047675955.1. Lineage (NCBI taxonomy): Eukaryota > Metazoa > Chordata > Mammalia > Primates > Cercopithecidae > Chlorocebus > Chlorocebus sabaeus. The sequence continues at coordinate 1,455,736 of NW_027328147.1, read as the reverse complement.
AACTGGAAAGAAGCTTTCTGAGAAACTGCTCTGTGTTCTGTTAATTCATCTCACAGAGTTACATCTTTCCCTTCAAGAAGCCTTTCGCTAAGGCTGTTCTTGTGGAATTGGCAAATTGATATTTGGAAGCCCATAGAGGGCTATGGTGAAAAAGGAAATATCTTCCGTTCAAAACTGGAAGGAAACTTTCTGAGAAAATACTCGGTGTTAAGTTAATTCATCTCACAGGGTTACATCTTTCCCTGCAAGAAGCCTTTCGCTAAGGCTGTTCTTGTGGAATTGGCAAAGGGATATTTGGAAGCCCATAGAGGGCTATGTTGAAAAAGGAAATATCTTCCGTTCAAAACTTGAAAGAAGATTTCTGAGAAACTGCTCTGTGTTCTGTGAATTCATCTCACAGAGTTACATCTTTCCCTTCAAGAAACCTTTCGCTAAGGCTGTTCTTGTGGAATTGGGAAAGGGATATTTGGAAGCCAATAGAGGGCTATGGTGAAAAAGCAAATACCTTCCGTTCAAAATTGGAAAGAAGCTTTCTGAGAAACTGCTCTGTGTTCTGTTAATTCATCTCACAGAGTTACATCTTTCCCTTCAAGAAGCCTTTCGCTAAGGCTGTTCTTGTGGAATTGGCAAAGGGATAATTGGAAGCCCATAGAGGGCTATGGTGAAAAAGGAAATATCTTCCGTGCAAAACTGGAAAGAAGCTTTCTGAGAAACTACTCTGTGTTCTGTGAATTCATCTCACAGAGTTACATCTTTCCCTTCAAGAAGCCTTTCGCTAAGGCTGTTCTTGTGTAATTGGCAAAGGGATATTTGGACGCCCATAGATGGCTATGGTGAAAAAGGAAATATCTTCCGTTCAAAACTGGAAAGAATCTTTCCGAGAAACTGCTCTGTGTACTCTAATTTCATCTCACAGAGTTACATCTTTCCCCTCAAGAAGCCTTTCGCTAAGCTGTTCTTGTGGAATTGGCAAAGGGATATTTGGTAGCCCATGGAGGGCTATGGTGAAAAAGGAAATATCTTCCGTTCAAAACTGGAAGGAATCTTTCTGAGAAACTGCTCGGTATTATGTTGATTCATCTCACAGGGTTACATCTTTCGCTTCAAGAAGCCTTTCGCTAAGGCTGTTCTTGTGGAATTGGCAGAGGGATATTTGGAAGTCCATAGAGGGGTATGGTGAAAAAGGAAATATCTTCCGTTCAAAATTGGAAAGAAGCTTTCTGAGAAACTGCTCTGTGTTCTGTGAATTCATCTCACAGAGTTACATCTTTCCCTTCAAGAAACCTTTCGCTAAGGCTGTTCTTGTGAAATTGGGAAAGGGATATTTGGAAGCCAATAGAGGGCTATGGTGAAAAAGGAAATATCTTCCGTTCAAAACTGGAAAGAAGCGTTCTGAGAAACTGCTGTGTGTTCTGTTAATTCATCTCACAGAGTTACATCTTTCCATTCAAGAAGCCTTTCGCTAAGGCTGTTATTGTGGAATTGGCAAAGGGATATTTGGAAGCCCATACAGGGCTATGTTGAAAAAGGAAATATCTTCCGTTCAAAACTTGAAAGAAGATTTCTGAGAAACTACACTGTATTCTGTGAATTCATCTCACAGAGTTACATCTTTCCCTTCAAGAAGCCTTTCGCTAAGGCTGTTCTTGTGTAATTGGCAAAGGGATATTTGGACGCCCATAGATGGCTATGGTGAAAAAGGAAATATCTTCCGTTCAAAACTGGAAAGAAGCTTTCCGAGAAACTGCTCTGTGTACTGTAAATTCATCTCACAGAGTTACATCTTTCCCCTCAAGAAGCCTTTCGCTAAGCTGTTCTTGTGGAATTGGCAAAGGGATATTTGGAAGCCCATGGAGGACTATGGTGAAAAAGGAAATATCTTCCGTTCAAAACTGGAAGGAATCTTTCTGAGAAACTGCTCGGTATTATGTTGATTCATCTCACAGGGTTACATCTTTCCCTTCAAGAAGCCTTTCGCTAAGGCTGTTCTTGTGGAATTGGCAAAGGGATATTTGGAAGTCCATAGAGGGCTATGGTGAAAAAGGAATTATCTTCCGTTCAAAATTGGAAAGAAGCTTTCTGAGAAACTGCTCTGTGTTCTGTGAATTCATCTCACAGAGTTAAATCTTCCCCTTCAAGAAACCTTTCGTAAGGCTGTTCTTGTGGAATTGGGAAAAGGATATTTGGAAGCCAATAGAGGGCTATGGTGAAAAAGGAAATATCTTCCGTTCAAAACTGGAAAGAAGCGTTCTGAGAAACTGCTGTGTGTTCTGTTAATTCATCTCACAGAGTTACATCTTTCCATTCAAGAAGCCTTTCACTAAGGCTGTTCTTGTGGAATTGGCAAAGGGATATTTGGAAGCCCATAGAGGACTATGGTGAAAAAGGAAATATCTTCCGTTCAAAATTGGAAAGAAGCTTTCTGAGAAACTGCTCTGTGTTCTGTTAATTCATCTCACAGAGTTACATCTTTCCCTTCAAGAAGCCTTTCGCTAAGGCTGTTCTTGTGGAATTGGCAAAGGGATATTTGGAAAGCCATAGAGGGCTAAGGTGAAAAAGGAAATATCTTCCGTTCAAAACTGGAAAGAAGCTTTCTGAGAAACTGCTCTCTGTCCTGTTAATTCATCACACAGAGTTACATCTTTCCCTTCAAGAAGCCTTTCGCTAAGGCTGTTCTTGTGGAATTGGCAAAGGGATATTTGGAAGCCCATAGAGGGCTATGGTGAAAAAGGAAATATCTTCCGTTCAAAACTGGAAAGAAGCTTTCTGAGAAACTGCTCTGTGTTCTTTGAATTCATCTCACAGAGTTACATCTTTCCCTTCAAGAAGCCTTTCGCTAAGGCTGTTGTTGTGGAATTGGCAAAGGGATATTTGGAAGCCCATAGAGGGCTATGGTGAAAAAGGAAATACCTTCCGTTCTAAACTGGAAAGAAGCTTTCTGAGAAACTGCTCTGTGTTCTGTAAATTCATCTCACAGAGTTACATGTTTCCCTTCAAGAAGACTTTCGCTAAGGCTGTTCTTGTGGAATTGGCAAAGGGATATTTGGAAACCCATAGAGGGCTATGGTGAAAAAGGAAATATCTTCCGTTCAAAACTGGAAAGAAGCTTTCTGAGAAATTGCTCTCTGTTCTGTTAATTCATCACACAGAATTACATCTTTCCCTTCAGGAAGCCTTTCGCTAAGGCTGTTCTTGTGGAATTGGCAAAGGGATATTTGGAAGCCCATAGAGGGCTATGGTGAAAAAGGAAATATCTTCCGTTCAAAACTGGAAGTAATCTTTCTGAGAAACTGCTCTGTGTTCTGTTAATTCATCTCACAGAGTTACATCTTTCCCTTTTAAAAGCCTTTCGCTAATGCTGTTCTTGTGGAATTGGCAAAGGGATATTTGGAAGCCCATAGAGGGCTATGGTGAAAAAGGAAATATCTTCCGTTCAAAACTGGAAAGAAGCTTTCCGAGAAACTGCTCTGTGTTCTGTTAATTCATCTCACAGAGTTACATCTTTCCCTTCAAGAAGCCTTTCGCTAAGGCTGTTCTTGTGGAATTGGCAAATTGATATTTGGAAGCCCATAGAGGGCTATGGTGAAAAAGGAAATATCTTCCGTTCAAAACTAGAAAGAAGCTTTCTGAGAAAATACTCGGTGTTAAGTTAATTCATCTCACAGGGTTACATCTTTCCCTTCAAGAAGCCTTTCGCTAAGGCTGTTCTTGTGGAATTGGCAAAGGGATATTTGGAAGCCCATAGAGGGCTATGTTGAAAAAGGAAATATCTTCCGTTCAAAACTTGAAAGAAGATTTCTGAGAAACTGCTCTGTGTTCTGTGAATTCATCTCACAGAGTTACATCTTTCCCTTCAAGAAACCTTTCGCTAAGGCTGTTCTTGTGGAATTGGGAAAGGGATATTTGGAAGCCAATAGAGGGCTATGGTGAAAAAGGAAATACCTTCCGTTCAAAATTGGAAAGAAGCATTCTGAGAAACTGCTCTGTGTTCTGTTAATTCATCTCACAGAGTTACATCTTGCCCTTCAAGAAGCCTTTCGCTAAGGCTGTTCTTGTGGAATTGGCAAAGGGATATTTGGAAGCCCCTAGAGGGCTATGGTGAAAAAGGAAATATCTTCCGTTCAAAACTGGAAAGAAGCTTTCTGAGAAACAGCTCTGTGTTCTCTTAATTCATCACACAGAGTTACATCTTTCCCTTCAAGAAGCCTTTCGCTAAGGCTGTTCTTGTGGAATTGGCAAAGGGATATTTGGAAGCCCATAGAGGGCTATGGTGAAAAAAGAAATATCTTCCGTTCAAAACTAGAAAGAAGCTTTCTGAGAAACTGCTCTGTGTTCTGTTAATTCATCTCACAGAGTTACATCTTTCCCTTCAAGAAGCCTTTCGCTACGGCTGTTCTTGTGGAATTGGCAAAGGGATATTTGGAAGCCCATAGAGGGGTATGGTGAAAAAGGAAATATCTTCCGTTCAAAACGGGAAAGAAGCTTTCTGTAAAACTGCTCTGTGTTCTGTTAATTCATCTCACAGAGTTACATCATTCCCTTCAAGAAAGCCTTTCGCTAAGGCTGTTCTTGTGGAATTGGCAAAGGGATATTTGGAAGCCCATAGAGGGCTGTGGGGAAAAAGGAAATATCTTCCGTTCAAAACTGGAAAGAAGCTTTCTGAGAAACTGCTCTGAGTTCTGTTAATTCATCTCACAGAGTTACATCTTTCCCGTCAAGAAGCCTTTCGCTAAGGCTGTTCTTGTGAAATTGGCAAAGGGATATTTGGAAGCCCATAGAGGGCGATGGTGAAAAAGGAAATATCTTCCGTTCAAAACTGGAAAGAAGCTTTCTGAGAAACTGCTCTGTGTTCTGTTAATTCATCTCACAGAGTTACATCTTTCCCTTCAAGAAGCCTTTCGCTAAGGCTGTTCTTGTGGAATTGGCAAAGGGATATTTGGAAGCCCATAGATGGCTATGGTGAAAAAGGAAATATCTTCCGTTCAAAACTGGAAAGAAGCTTTCTGAGAAACTGCTCTGTGTTCTGTAAATTCATCTCACAGAGTTACATCTTTCCCTTCAAGAAGCCTTTCGCTAAGGCTGTTCTTGTGGAATTGGCAAAGGGATATTTGGAAACCCATAGAGGGCTATGGTGAAAAAGGAAACATCTTCCGTTCAAAACTGGAAAGAAGCTTTCTGAGAAACTGCTCTCTGTTCTGTTAATTCATCACACAGAGTTACATCTTTCCCTTCAAGAAGCCTTTCGCTAAGGCTGTTCTTGTGGAATTGGCAAAGGGATATTTGGAAGCCCATAGAGGGCTATGGTGAAAAAGGAAATACCTTCCGTTCAAAACTGGAAAGAAGCCTTCTGAGAAACTGCTCTGTGTTCTGTTAATTCATCTCACAGAGTTACATCTTTCCCTTTTAAAAGCCTTTCGCTAATGCTGTTCTTGTGGAATTGGCAAAGGGATATTTGGAAGCCCATAGAGGGCTATGGTGAAAAAGGAAATATCTTCCGTTCAAAACTGGAAAGAAGCTTTCTGAGAAACTGCTCTGTGTTCCGTTAATTCATCTCACAGAGTTACATCTTTCCCTTCAAGAAGCCTTTCGCTAAGGCTGTTCTTGTGGAATTGGCAAAGGGATATTTGGAAGCCCATAGAGGGCTATGGTGAAAAAGGAAATATCTTCCGTTCAAAACTGGAAAGAAGCTTTCGGAGAAACTGCTCTGTGTTCTGTAAATTCATCTCACAGAGTTACATCTTTCCCCTCAAGAAGCATTTCGCTAAGCTGTTCTTGTGGAATTGGCAAAGGGATATTTGGAAGCCCATGGAGGGCTATGGTGAAAAAGGATATATCTTCCGTTCAAAAATGGAAAGAAGCTTTCTGGGAAACTGCTCTGTGTTCTGTTAATTCATCTCACAGAGATACATCTTTCCCTTCAAGAAGCCTTTCCCTATGGCTGTTCTTGTGGAATTGGCAAAGGGATATTTGGAAACCCATAGAGGGCTATGGTGAAAAAGGAAATATCTTCCGTTCAAAACTGGAAGGAATCTTTCTGAGAAACTGCTCGGTGTTATGTTAATTCATCTCACAGGGTTACATCGTTCCCTTCCAGAAGCCTTTCGCTAAGGCTGTTCTTGTGGAATTGGCAAAGGGATATTTGGAAGCCCATAGAGGGCTATGGTGAAAAAGGAAATATCTTCCGTTCAAAACTGGAAGTAATCTTTCTGAGAAACTGCTCTGTGTTCTGTTAATTCATCTCACAGAGTTACATCTTTCCCTTTTAAAAGCCTTTCGCTAATGCTGTTCTTGTGGAATTGTCAAAGGGATATTTGGAAGCCCATAGAGGGCTATGGTGAAAAAGGAAATATCTTCCGTTCAAAACTGGAAAGAAGCTTTCTGAGAAACTGCTCTGTGTTCTGTTAATTCATCTCACAGAGTTACATCTTTCCCTTCAAGAAGCCTTTCGCTAAGGCTGTTCTTGTGGAATTGGCAAAGGGATATTTGGAAGCCCATAGAGGGCTATGGTGAAAAAGGAAATATCTTCCGTGCAAAACTGGAAAGAAGCTTTCTGAGAAACTACTCTGTGTTCTGTGAATTCATCTCACAGAGTTACATCTTTCCCTTCAAGAAGCCTTTCGCTAAGGCTGTTCTTGTGTAATTGGCAAAGGGATATTTGGACGCCCATAGATGGCTATGGTCAAAAAGGAAATATCTTCCGTTCAAAACTGGAAAGAAGCTTTCCGAGAAACTGCTCTGTGTTCTGTAAATTCATCTCACAGAGTTACATCTTTCCCCTCAAGAAGCCTTTCGCTAAGCTGTTCTTGTGGAATTGGCAAAGGGATATTTGGAAGCCCATGGAGGGCTATGGTGAAAAAGGAAATATCTTCCGTTCAAAACTGGAAGGAATCTTTCTCAGAAACTGCTCGGTATTATGTTGAATCATCTCACAGTGTTACATCTTTCCCTTCAAGAAGCCTTTCGCTAAGGCTGTTCTTGTGGAATTGGCAGAGGGATATTTGGAAGTCCATAGAGGGCTATGGTGAAAAAGGAAATATCTTCCGTTCAAAATTGGAAAGAAGCTTTCTGAGAAACTGCTCTGTGTTCTGTGAATTCATCTCACAGAGTTACATCTTTCCCTTCAAGAAACCTTTCGCTAAGGCTGTTCTTGTGAAATTGGGAAAGGGATATTTGGAAGCCAACAGAGGGCTATGGTGAAAAAGGAAATATCTTCCGTTCAAAACTGGAAAGAAGCGTTCTGAGAAACTGCTGTGTGTTCTGTTAATTCATCTCACAGAGTTACATCTTTCCATTCAAGAAGCCTTTCGCTAAGGCTGTTCTTGTGGAATTGGCAAAGGGATATTTGGAAGCCCATAGAGGGCTATGGTGAAAAAGGAAATATCTTCCGTTCAAAAATTGAAAGAAGATTTCTGAGAAACTACTCTGTGTTCTGTGAATTCATCTCACAGAGTTACATCTTTCCCTTCAAGAAGCCTTTCGCTAAGGCTCTTCTTGTGTAATTGGCAAAGGGATATTTGGACGCCCAAAGATGGCTATGGTGAAAAAGGAAATATCTTCCGTTCAAAACTGGAAAGAAGCTTTCCGAGAAACTGCTCTGTGTACTGTAAATTCATCTCACAGAGTTACATCTTTCCCCTCAAGAAGCCTTTCGCTAAGCTGTTCTTGTGGAATTGGCAAAGGGATATTTGGAAGCCCATGGAGGACTATGGTGAAAAAGGAAATATCTTCCGTTCAAAACTGGAAGGAATCTTTCTGAGAAACTGCTCGGTATTATGTTGATTCATCTCACAGGGTTACATCTTTCCCTTCAAGAAGCCTTTCGCTAAGGCTCTTCTTGTGGAATTGGCAAAGGGATATTTGGAAGTCCATAGAGGGCTATGGTGAAAAAGGAATTATCTTCCGTTCAAAATTGGAAAGAAGCTTTCTGAGAAACTGCTCTGTGTTCTGTGAATTCATCTCACAGAGTTACATCTTTCCCTTCAAGAAGCCTTTCGCTGACGCTGTTCTTGTGGAATTGGCAAAGGGATATTTGGAAGCCCATAGAGGGCTATGGTGAAAAAGGAAATATCTTCCGTTCAAAACTGGAAAGAAGCTTTCTGAGAAACTGCTCTGTGTTCTGTTAATTCATCTCACAGAGTTACATCTTTCCCTTCAAGAAGCCTTTCGCTAAGGCTGTTCTTGTGGAATTGGCAAAGGGATATTTGGAAGCCCATAGATGGCTATGGTGGAAAAGGAAATATCTTCCGTTCAAAACTGGAAAGAAGCTTTCTGAGAAACTGCTCTGTGTTCTGTAAATTCATCTCACAGAGTTACATCTTTCCCTTCAAGAAGACTTTCGCTAAGGCTGTTCTTGTGAAATTGGCAAAGGGATATTTGGAAACCCATAGAGGGCTATGTTGAAAAAGGAAATATCTTCCGTTCAAAACTGGAAAGAAGCTTTCTGAGAAATTGCTCTCTGTTCTGTTAATTCATCACACAGAGTTACATCTTTCCCTTCAGGAAACCTTTCGCTAAGGCTGTTCTTGTGGAATTGACAAAGGGATATTTGGAAGCCCATAGAGGGCTATGGTGAAAAAGGAAATATCTTCCGTTCAAAACGGGAAAGAAGCTTTCTGTAAAACTGCTCTGTGTTCTGTTAATTCATCTCACAGAGTTACATCATTCCCTTCAAGAAAGCCTTTCGCTAAGGCTGTTCTTGTGGAATTGGCAAAGGGATACTTGGAAGCCCATAGAGGGCTATGGTGAAAAAGGAAATATCTTCCGTTCAAAACTGGAAAGAAGCTTTCTGAGAAACTGCTCTGAGTTCTGTTAATTCATCTCACAGAGTTACATCTTTCCCGTCAAGAAGCCTTTCGCTAAGGCTGTTCTTGTGAAATTGGCAAAGGGATATTTGGAAGCCCATAGAGGGCGATGGTGAAAAAGGAAATATCTTCCGTTCAAAATTGGAAAGAAGCTTTCTGAGAAACTGCTCTGTGTTCTGTGAATTCATCTCACAGAGTTACATCTTTCCCTTCAAGAAACCTTTCGCTAAGGCTGTTCTTGTGAAATTGGGAAAGGGATATTTGGAAGCCAATAGAGGGCTATGGTGAAAAAGGAAATATCTTCCGTTCAAAACTGGAAAGAAACTTTCCGAGAAACTGCTCTGTGTTCTGTAAATTCATCTCACAGAGTTACATCTTTCCCCTCAAGAAGCATTTCGCTAAGCTGTTCTTGTGGAATTGGCAAAGGGATATTTGGAAGCCCATGGAGGGCTATGGTGAAAAAGGATATATCTTCCGTTCAAAAATGGAAAGAAGCTTTCTGGGAAACTGCTCTGTGTTCTGTTAATTCATCTCACAGAGATACATCTTTCCCTTCAAGAAGCCTTTCCCTATGGCTGTTCTTGTGGAATTGGCAAAGGGATATTTGGAAGCCCATAGAGGGCTATGGTGAAAAAGGAAATATCTTCCGTTCAAAACTGGAAGGAATCTTTCTGAGAAACTGCTCGGTGTTATGTTAATTCATCTCACAGGGTTACATCTTTCCCTTCAAGAAGCCTTTCGCTAAGGCTGTTCTTGTGGAATTGGCAAAGGGATATTTGGAAACCCATAGAGGGCTATGGTGAAAAAGGAAATATCTTCCGTTCAAAACTGGAAAGAAGCTTTCTGAGAAACTGCTCTCTGTTCTGTTAATTCATCACACAGAGTTACATCTTTCCCTTCAAGAATCCTTTCGCTAAGGCTGTTCTTGTGGAATTGGCAAAGGGATATTTGGAAGCCCGTAGAGGGCTATGGTGAAAAAGGAAATATCTTCCGTTCAAAACTGGAAGTAATCTTTCTGAGAAACTGCTCTGTGTTCTTTAATTCATCTCACAGAGTTACATCTTTCCCTTTTAAAAGCCTTTCGCTAATGCTGTTCTTGTGGAATTGGCAAAGGGATATTTGGAAGCCCATAGAGGGCTATGGTGAAAAAGGAAATATCTTCCGTTCAAAACTGGAAAGAAGCTTTCTGAGAAACTGCTCTGTGTTCTGTTAATTCATCTCACAGAGTTACATCTTTCCCTTCAAGAAGCCTTTCGCTAAGGCTGTTCTTGTGGAATTGGCAAAGGGATATTTGGAAGCCCATAGAGGGCTATGGTGAAAAAGGAAATACCTTCCGTGCAAAACTGGAAAGAAGCTTTCTGACAAACTACTCTGTGTTCTGTGAATTCATCTCACAGAGTTACATCTTTCCCTTCAAGAAGCCTTTCGCTAAGGCTGTTCTTGTGTAATTGGCAAAGGGATATTTGGACGCCCATAGATGGCTATGGTCAAAGGAAATATCTTCCGTTCAAAACTGGAAAGAAGCTTTCCGAGAAACTGCTCTGTGTACTGTAAATTCATCTCACAGAGTTACATCTTTCCCCTCAAGAAGCCTTTCGCTAAGCTGTTCTTGTGCAATTGGCAAAGGGATATTTGGAAGCCCAAGGAGGACAATGGTGAAAAAGGAAATATCTTCCGTTCAAAACTGGAAGGAATCTTCCTGAGAAGCTGCTCGGTATTATGTTGATTCATCTCACAGGGTTACATCTTTCCCTTCAAGAAGCCTTTCGCTAAGGCTGTTCTTGTGGAATTGGCAGAGGGATATTTGGAAGTCCATAGAGGGCTATGGTGAAAAAGGAAATATCTTCCGTTCAAAATTGGAAAGAAGCTTTCTGAGAAACTGCTCTGTGTTCTGTGAATTCATCTCACAGAGTTACATCTTTCCCTTCAAGAAACCTTTCGCTAAGGCTGTTCTTGTGAAATTGGGAAAGGGATATTTGGAAGCCAATAGAGGGCTATGGTGAAAAAGGAAATATCTTCCGTTCAAAACTGGAAAGAAGCGTTCTGAGAAACTGCTGTGTGTTCTGTTAATTCATCTCACAGAGTTACATCTTTCCATTCAAGAAGCCTTTCGCTAAGGCTGTTCTTGTGGAATTGGCAAAGGGATATTTGGAAGCCCATAGAGGGCTATGGTGAAAAAGGAAATATCCTCCGTTCAAAATTGGAAAGAAGCTTTCTGAGAAACTGCTCTGTGTTCTGTTAATTCATCTCACAGAGTTACATCTTTCCCTTCAAGAAGCCTTTCGCTAAGGCTGTTCTTGTGGAATTGGCAAAGGGATATTTGGAAACCCATAGAGGGCTAAGGTGAAAAAGGAAATATCTTCCGTTCAAAACTGGAAAGAAGCTTTCTGAGAAACTGCTCTCTGTCCTGTTAATTCATCACACAGAGTTACATCTTTCCCTTCAAGAAGCCTTTCGCTAAGGCTGTTCTTGTGGAATTGGCAAAGGGATATTTGGAAGCCCATAGAGGGCTATGGTGAAAAAGGAAATATCTTCCGTTCAAAACTGGAAAGAGGCTTTCTGAGAAACTGCTCTGTGTTCTTTGAATACATCTCACAGAGTTACATCTTTCCCTTCAAGAAGCCTTTCGCTAAGGCTGTTGTTGTGGAATTGGCAAAGGGATATTTGGATGCCCATAGAGGGCTATGGTGAAAAAGGAAATACCTTCCGTTCTAAACTGGAAAGAAGCTTTCTGAGAAACTGCTCTGAGTTCTGTTAATTCATCTCACAGAGTTACATCTTTCCCGTCAAGAAGCCTTTCGCTAAGGCTGTTCTTGTGAAATTGGCAAAGGGATATTTGGAAGCCCATAGAGGGCTATGGTGAAAAAGGAAATATCTTCCGTTCAAAACTGGAAGGAAGCTTTCTGAGAAACTGCTCTGTGTTCTGTTAATTCATCTCACAGAGTTACATCTTTCCCTTCAAGAAGCCTTTCGCTAAGGCTGTTCTTGTGGAATTGGCAAAGGGATATTTGGAAGCCCATAGATGGCTATGGTGAAAAAGGAAATATCTTCCGTTCAAAATTGGAAAGAAGCTTTCTGAGAAACTGCTCTGTGTTCTGTAAATTCATCTCACAGAGTTACATCTTTCCCTTCAAGAAGCCTTTCTCTAAGTCTGTTCTTGTGGAATTGGCAAAGGGATATTTGGAAACCCATAGAGGGCTATGGTGAAAAAGGAAATATCTTCCGTTCAAAACTGGAAAGAAGCTTTCTGAGAAACTGCTCTCTGTTCTGTTAATTCATCACACAGAGTTACATCTTTCCCTTCAGGAAGCCTTTCGTAAAGGCTGTTCTTGTGGAATTGGCAAAGGGATATTTGGAAGCCCATAGAGGGCTATGGTGAAAAAGGAAATATCTTCCGTTCAAAACTGGAAGTAATCTTTCTGAGAAACAGCTCTGTGTTCTGTTAATTCATCTCACAGAGTTACATCTTTCCCTTTTAAAAGCCTTTCGCTAATGCTGTTCTTGTGGAATTGGCAAAGGGATATTTGGAAGCCCATAGAGGGCTATGGTGAAAAAGGAAATATCTTCCGTTCAAAACTGGAAAGAAGCTTTCTGAGAAACTGCTCTGTGTTCTGTTAATTCATCTCACAGAGTTACATCTTTCCCTTCAAGAAGCCTTTCGCTAAGGCTGTTCTTGTGGAATTGGCAAATTGATATTTGGAAGCCCATAGAGGGCTATGGTGAAAAAGGAAATATCTTCCGTTCAAAACTGGAAGGAATCTTTCTGAGAAAATGCTCGGTGTTATGTTAATTCATCTCACAGGGTTACATCTTTCCCTTCAAGAAGCCTTTCGCTAAGGCTGTTCTTGTGGAATTGGCAAAGGGATATTTGGAAGCCCATAGAGGGCTATGTTGAAAAAGGAAATATCTTCCGTTCAAAACTTGAAAGAAGATTTCTGAGAAACTGCTCTGTGTTCTGTGAATTCATCTCACAGAGTTACATCTTTCCCTTCAAGAAACCTTTCGCTAAGGCTGTTCTTGTGGAATTGGGAAAGGGATATTTGGAAGCCAATAGAGGGCTATGGTGAAAAAGGAAATACCTTCCGTTCAAAACTGGAAAGAAGCCTTCTGAGAAACTGCTCTGTGTTCTGTTAATTCATCTCACAGAGTTACATCTTTCCCTTTTAAAAGCCTTTCGCTAATGCTGTTCTTGTGGAATTGGCAAAGGGATATTTGGAAGCCCATAGAGGGCTATGGTGAAAAAGGAAATATCTTCCGTTCAAAACTGGAAAGAAGCTTTCTGAGAAACTGCTCTGTGTTCTGTTAATTCATCTCACAGAGTTACATCTTTCCCTTCAAGAAGCCTTTCGCTAAGGCTGTTCTTGTGGAATTGGCAAAGGGATATTTGGAAGCCCATAGAGGGCTATGGTGAAAAAGGAAATATCTTCCGTGCAAAACTGGAAAGAAGCTTTCTGAGAAACTACTCTGTGTTCTGTGAATTCATCTCACAGAGATACATCTTTCCCTTCAAGAAGCCTTTCGCTAAGGCTGTTCTTGTGTAATTGGCAAAGGGATATTTGGACGCCCATAGATGGCTATGGTGAAAAAGGAAATACCTTCCGTTCAAAACTGGAAAGAAGCTTTCCGAGAAACAGCTCTGTGTTCTGTAAATTCATCTCACAGAGTTACATCTTTCCCCTCAAGAAGCCTTTCGCTAAGCTGTTCTAGTGGAATTGGCAAAGGGATATTTGGAAGCCCATGGAGGGCTATGGTGAAAAAGGAAATATCTTCCGTTCAAAAATGGAAAGAAGCTTTCTGGGAAACTGCTCTGTGTTCTGTTAATTCATCTCACAGAGATACATCTTTCCCTTCAAGAAGCCTTTCCCTATGGCTGTTCTTGTGGAATTGGCAAAGGGATATTTGGAAGCCCATAGAGGGCTATGGTGAAAAAGGAAATATCTTCCGTTCAAAACTGGAAAGAAGCTTTCCGAGAAACTGCTCTGTGTACTGTAAATTCATCTCACAGAGTTACATCTTGCCCCTCAAGAAGCCTTTCGCTAAGCTGTTCTTGTGGAATTGGCAAAGGGATATTTGGAAGTCCATGGAGGACTATGGTGAAAAAGGAAATATCTTCCGTTCAAAACTGGAAGGAATCTTTCTGAGAAACTGCTCGGTATTATGTTGATTCATCTCACAGGGTTACATCTTTCCCTTCAAGAAGCCTTTCGCTAAGGCTGTTCTTGTGGAATTGGAAAAGGGATATTTGGAAGTCCATAGAGGGCTATGGTGAAAAAGGAATTATCTTCCGTTCAAAATTGGAAAGAAGCTTTCTGAGAAACTGCTCTGTGTTCTGTGAATTCATCTCACAGAGTTACATCTTTCCCTTCAAGAAACCTTTCGCTAAGGCTGTTCTTGTGGAATTGGGAAAGGGATATTTGGAAGCCAATAGAGGGCTATGGTGAAAAAGGAAATATCTTCCGTTCAAAACTTGAAAGAAGCGTTCTGAGAAACTGCTGTGTGTTCTGTTAATTCATCTCACAGAGTTACATCTTTCCATTCAAGAAGCCTTTCGCTAAGGCTGTTCTTGTGGAATTGGCAAAGGGATATTTGGAAGCCCATAGAGGACTATGGTGAAAAAGGAAATATCTTCCATTCAAAATTTGAAAGAAGCTTTCTGAGAAACTGTTCTGTGTTCTGTTAATTCATCTCACAGAGTTACATCTTTCCCTTCAAGAAGCCTTTCGCTAAGGCTATTCTTGTGGAATTGGCAAAGGGATATTTGGAAACCCATAGAGGGCTAAGGTGAAAAAGGAAATATCTTCCGTTCAAAACTGGAAAGAAGCTTTCTGAGAAACTGCTCTCTGTCCTGTTAATTCATCACACAGAGTTACATCTTTCCCTTCAAGAAGCCTTTCGCTAAGGCTGTTCTTGTGGAATTGGCAAAGGGATATTTGGAAGCCCATAGAGGGCTATGGTGAAAAAGGAAATATCTTCCGTTCAAAACTGGAAAGAAGCTTTCTGAGAAACTGCTCTGTGTTCTTTGAATTCGTCTCACAGAGTTACATCTTTCCCTTCAAGAAGCCTTTCGCTAAGGCTGTTGTTGTGGAATTGGCAAAGGGATATTTGGAAGCCCATAGAGGGCTATGGTGAAAAAGGAAATACCTTCCGTTCTAAACTGGAAAGAAGCTTTCTGAGAAACTGCTCTGAGTTCTGTTAATTCATCTCACAGAGTTACATCTTTCCCGTCAAGAAGCCTTTCGCTAAGGCTGTTCTTGTGAAATTGGCAAAGGGATATTTGGAAGCCCATAGAGGGCTATGGTGAAAAAGGAAATATCTTCCGTTCAAAACTGGAAAGAAGCTTTCTGAGAAACTGCTCTGTGTTCTGTTAATTCATCTCGCAGAGTTACATATTTCCCTTCGAGAAGCCTTTCGCTAAGGCTGTTCTTGTGGAATTGGCAAAGGGATATTTGGAAGCCCATAGATGGCTATGGTGAAAAGGGAAATATCTTCCGTTCAAAACTGGAAAGAAGCTTTCTGAGAAACTGCTCTGTGTTCTGTAAATTCATCTCACAGAGTTACATCTTTCCCTTCAAGAAGCCTTTCGCTAAGGCTGTTCTTGTGGAATTGGCAAAGGGATATTTGGAAACCCATAGAGGGCTATGTAGAGAAAGGAAATATCTTCCGTTCAAAACTGGAAAGAAGCTTTCTGAGAAATTGCTCTCTGTTCTGTTAATTCATCACACAGAGTTACATCTTTCCCTTCAGGAAGCCTTTCGCTAAGGCTGTTCTTGTGGAATTGGCAAAGGGATATTTGGAAGCCCATAGAGGGCTATGGTGAAAAAGGAAATATCTTCCGTTCAAAACTGGAAGTAATCTTTCTGAGAAACTGCTCTGTGTTCTGTTTATTCATCTCACAGAGTTACATCTTTCCCTTTTAAAAGCCTTTCGCTAATGCTGTTCTTGTGGAATTGGCAAAGGGATATTTGGAAGCCCATAGAGGGCTATGGTGAAAAAGGAAATATCTTCCGTTCAAAACTGGAAAGAAGCTTTCTGAGAAACTGCTCTGTATTCTGTTAATTCATCTCACAGAGTTACATCTTTCCCTTCAAGAAGCCTTTCGCTAAGGCTGTTCTTGTGGAATTGGCAAATTGATATTTGGAAGCCCATAGAGGGCTATGGTGAAAAAGGAAATATCTTCCGTTCAAAGCTGGAAGGAATCTTTCTGAGAAAATGCTCGGTGTTAAGTTAATTCATCTCACAGGGTTACATCTTTCCCTTCAAGAAGCCTTTCGCTAAGGCTGTTCTTGTGGAATTGGCAAAGGGATATTTGGAAGCCCATAGAGGGCTATGTTGAAAAAGGAAATATCTTCCGTTCAAAACTTGAAAGAAGATTTCTGAGAAACTGCTCTGTGTTCTGTGAATTCATCTCACAGAGTTACATCTTTCCCTTCAAGAAACCTTTCGCTAAGGCTGTTCTTGTGGAATTGGGAAAGGGATATTTGGAAGCCCATAGAGGGCTATGGTGAAAAAGGAAATACCTTCCGTTCAAAATTGGAAAGAAGCTTTCTGAGAAACTGCTCTGTGTTCTGTTAATTCATCTCACAGAGTTACATCTTGCCCTTCAAGAAGCCTTTCGCTAAGGCTGTTCTTGTGGAATTGGCAAAGGGATATTTGGAAGCCCCTAGAGGGCTATGGTGAAAAAGGAAATATCTTCCGTTCAAAACTGGAAAGAAGCTTTCTGAGAAACAGCTCTGTGTTCTGTTAATTCATCACACAGAGTTACATCTTTCCCTTCAAGAAGCCTTTCGCTAAGGCTGTTCTTGTGGAATTGGCAAAGGGATATTTGGAATCCCATAGAGGGCTATGGTGAAAAAAGAAATATCTTCCGTTCAAAACCAGAAAGAAGCTTTCTGAGAAACTGCTCTGTGTTCTGTTAATTCATCTCACAGAGTTACATCTTTCCCTTCAAGAAGCCTTTCGCTACGGCTGTTCTTGTGGAATTGGCAAAGGGATATTTGGAAGCCCATAGAGGGCTATGGTGAAAAAGGAAATATCTTCCGTTCAAAAGGGAAAGAAGCTTTCTGTAAAACTGCTCTGTGTTCCGTTAATTCATCTCACAGAGTTACATCATTCCCTTCAAGGAAGCCTTTCGCTAAGGCTGTTCTTGTGGAATTGGCAAAGGATATTTGGAAGCCCATAGAGGGCTATGGTGAAAAAGGAAATATCTTCCGTTCAAAACTGGAAAGAAGCTTTCTGAGAAACTGCTCTGAGTTCTGTTAATTCATCTCACAGAGTTACATCTTTCCCGTCAAGAAGCCTTTCGCTAAGGCTGTTCTTGTGAAATTGGCAAAGGGATATTTGGAAGCCCATAGAGGGCGATGGTGAAAAAGGAAATATCTTCCGTTGAAAACTGGAAAGAAGCTTTCTGAGAAACTGCTCTGTGTTCTGTTAATTCATCTCACAGAGTTACATCTTTCCCTTCAAGAAGCCTTTCGCTAAGGCTGTTATGTGGAATTGGCAAAGGGATATTTGGAAGCCCATAGATGGCTATGGTGAAAAAGGAAATATCTTCCGTTCAAAACTGGAAAGAAGCTTTCTGAGAAACTGCTCTGTGTTCTGTAAATTCATCTCACAAAGTTACATCTTTCCCTTCAAGAAGCCTTTCGCTAAGGCTGTTCTTGTGGAATTGGCAAAGGGATATTTGGAAACCCATAGAGGGCTATGGTGAAAAAGGAAATATCTTCCGTTCAAAACTGGAAAGAAGCTTTCTGAGAAACTGCTCTCTGTTCTGTGAATTCATCACACAGAGTTACATCTTTCCCTTCAAGAAGCCTTTCGCTAAGGCTGTTCTTGTGGAATTGGCAAATTGATATTTGGAAGCCCATAGAGGGCTATGGTGAAAAAGGAAATATCTTCCGTTCAAAGCTGGAAGGAATCTTTCTGAGAAAATGCTCGGTGTTAAGTTAATTCATCTCACAGGGTTACATCTTTCCCTTCAAGAAGCCTTTCGCTAAGGCTGTTCTTGTGGAATTGGCAAAGGGATATTTGGAAGCCCATAGAGGGCTATGTTGAAAAAGGAAATATCTTCCGTTCAAAACTTGAAAGAAGATTTCTGAGAAACTGCTCTGTGTTCTGTGAATTCATCTCACAGAGTTACATCTTTCCCTTCAAGAAACCTTTCGCTAAGGCTGTTCTTGTGGAATTGGGAAAGGGATATTTGGAAGCCAATAGAGGGCTATGGTGAAAAAGGAAATACCTTCCGTTCAAAATTGGAAAGAAGCTTTCTGAGAAACTGCTCTGTGTTCTGTTAATTCATCTCACAGAGTTACATCTTGCCCTTCAAGAAGCCTTTCGCTAAGGCTGTTCTTGTGGAATTGGCAAAGGGATATTTGGAAGCCCCTAGAGGGCTATGGTGAAAAAGGAAATATCTTCCGTTCAAAACTGGAAAGAAGCTTTCTGAGAAACAGCTCTGTGTTCTGTTAATTCATCACACAGAGTTACATCTTTCCCTTCAAGAAGCCTTTCGCTAAGGCTGTTCTTGTGGAATTGGCAAAGGGATATTTGGAAGCCCTTAGAGGGCTATGGTGAAAAAAGAAATATCTTCCGTTCAAAACCAGAAAGAAGCTTTCTGAGAAACTGCTCTGTGTTCTGTTAATTCATCTCACAGAGTTACATCTTTCCCTTCAAGAAGCCTTTCGCTACGGCTGTTCTTGTGGAATTGGCAAAGGGATATTTGGAAGCCCATAGAGGGCTATGGTGAAAAAGGAAATATCTTCCGTTCAAAAGGGAAAGAAGCTTTCTGTAAAACTGCTCTGTGTTCCGTTAATTCATCTCACAGAGTTACATCATTCCCTTCAAGGAAGCCTTTCGCTAAGGCTGTTCTTGTGGAATTGGCAAAGGATATTTGGAAGCCCATAGAGGGCTATGGTGAAAAAGGAAATATCTTCCGTTCAAAACTGGAAAGAAGCTTTCTGAGAAACTGCTCTGAGTTCTGTTAATTCATCTCACAGAGTTACATCTTTCCCGTCAAGAAGCCTTTCGCTAAGGCTGTTCTTGTGAAATTGGCAAAGGGATATTTGGAAGCCCATAGAGGGCGATGGTGAAAAAGGAAATATCTTCCGTTGAAAACTGGAAAGAAGCTTTCTGAGAAACTGCTCTGTGTTCTGTTAATTCATCTCACAGAGTTACATCTTTCCCTTCAAGAAGCCTTTCGCTAAGGCTGTTATGTGGAATTGGCAAAGGGATATTTGGAAGCCCATAGATGGCTATGGTGAAAAAGGAAATATCTTCCGTTCAAAACTGGAAAGAAGCTTTCTGAGAAACTGCTCTGTGTTCTGTAAATTCATCTCACAAAGTTACATCTTTCCCTTCAAGAAGCCTTTCGCTAAGGCTGTTCTTGTGGAATTGGCAAAGGGATATTTGGAAACCCATAGAGGGCTATGGTGAAAAAGGAAATATCTTCCGTTCAAAACTGGAAAGAAGCTTTCTGAGAAACTGCTCTCTGTTCTGTGAATTCATCACACAGAGTTACATCTTTCCCTTCAAGAAGCCTTTCGCTAAGGCTGTTCTTGTGGAATTGGCAAAGGGATATTTGGAAGCCCATAGAGGGCTATGGTGAAAAAGGAAATACCTTCCGTTCAAAACTGGAAAGAAGCCTTCTGAGAAACTGCTCTGTGTTCTGTAAATTCATCTCACAGAGTTACATCTTTCCCTTTTAAAAGCCTTTCGCTAATGCTGTTCTTGTGGAATTGGCAAAGGGATATTTGGAAGCCCATAGAGGGCTATGGTGAAAAAGGAAATATCTTCCGTTCAAAACTGGAAAGAAGCTTTCTGAGAAACTGCTCTGTGTTCTGTTAATTCATCTCAGAGAGTTACATCTTTCCCTTCAAGAAGCCTTTCGCTAAGGCTGTTCTTGTGGAATTGGCAAAGGAATATTTGGAAGCCCATAGAGGGCTATGGTGAAAAAGGAAATATCTTCCGTGCAAAACTGGAAGGAAGCTTTCTGAGAAACTACTCTGTGCTCTGTGAATTCATCTCACAGAGTTACATCTTTCCCTTCAAGAAGCCTTTCGCTAAGGCTGTTCTTGTGTAATTGGCAAGGGGATATTTGGACGCGCATAGATGGCTATGGTGAAAAAGGAAATATCTTCCGTTCAAAACTGGAAAGAAGCTTTCCGAGAAACTGCTCTCTGTACTGTAAATTCATCTCACAGAGTTACATCTTTCCCCTCAAGAAGCCTTTCGCTAAGCTGTTCTTGTGCAATTGGCAAAGGGATATTTGGAAGCCCAAGGAGGACTATGGTGAAAAAGGAAATATCTTCCGTTCAAAACTGGAAGGAATCTTTCTGAGAAACTGCTCGGTATTATGTTGATTCATCTCACAGGGTTACATCTTTCCCTTCAAGAAGCCTTTCGCTAAGGCTGTTCTTGTGGAATTGGCAAAGGATATTTGGAAGCCCATAGAGGGCTATGGTGAAAAAGGAAATATCTTCCGTTCAAAACTGGAAAGAAGCTTTCTGAGAAACTGCTCTGAGTTCTGTTAATTCATCTCACAGAGTTACATCTTTCCCGTCAAGAAGCCTTTCGCTAAGGCTGTTCTTGTGAAATTGGCAAAGGGATATTTGGAAGCCCATAGAGGGCGATGGTGAAAAAGGAAATATCTTCCGTTGAAAACTGGAAAGAAGCTTTCTGAGAAACTGCTCTGTGTTCTGTTAATTCATCTCACAGAGTTACATCTTTCCCTTCAAGAAGCCTTTCGCTAAGGCTGTTATGTGGAATTGGCAAAGGGATATTTGGAAGCCCATAGAGGGCTATGGTGAAAAAGGAAATATCTTCCGTTCAAAACTGGAAAGAAGCTTTCTGAGAAACTGCTCTGTGTTCTGTAAATTCATCTCACAAAGTTACATCTTTCCCTTCAAGAAGCCTTTCGCTAAGGCTGTTCTTGTGGAATTGGCAAAGGGATATTTGGAAACCCATAGAGGGCTATGGTGAAAAAGGAAATATCTTCCGTTCAAAACTGGAAAGAAGCTTTCTGAGAAACTGCTCTCTGTTCTGTGAATTCATCACACAGAGTTACATCTTTCCCTTCAAGAAGCCTTTCGCTAAGGCTGTTCTTGTGGAATTGGCAAAGGGATATTTGGAAGCCCATAGAGGGCTATGGTGAAAAAGGAAATACCTTCCGTTCAAAACTGGAAAGAAGCCTTCTGAGAAACTGCTCTGTGTTCTGTAAATTCATCTCACAGAGTTACATCTTTCCCTTTTAAAAGCCTTTCGCTAATGCTGTTCTTGTGGAATTGGCAAAGGGATATTTGGAAGCCCATAGAGGGCTATGGTGAAAAAGGAAATATCATCCGTTCAAAACTGGAAAGAAGCTTTCTGAGAAACTGCTCTGTGTTCTGTTAATTCATCTCAGAGAGTTACATCTTTCCCTTCAAGAAGCCTTTCGCTAAGGCTGTTCTTGTGGAATTGGCAAAGGAATATTTGGAAGCCCATAGAGGGCTATGGTGAAAAAGGAAATATCTTCCGTGCAAAACTGGAAGGAAGCTTTCTGAGAAACTACTCTGTGCTCTGTGAATTCATCTCACAGAGTTACATCTTTCCCTTCAAGAAGCCTTTCGCTAAGGCTGTTCTTGTGTAATTGGCAAGGGGATATTTGGACGCGCATAGATGGCTATGGTGAAAAAGGAAATATCTTCCGTTCAAAACTGGAAAGAAGCTTTCCGAGAAACTGCTCTCTGTACTGTAAATTCATCTCACAGAGTTACATCTTTCCCCTCAAGAAGCCTTTCGCTAAGCTGTTCTTGTGCAATTGGCAAAGGGATATTTGGAAGCCCAAGGAGGACTATGGTGAAAAAGGAAATATCTTCCGTTCAAAACTGGAAGGAATCTTTCTGAGAAACTGCTCGGTATTATGTTGATTCATCTCACAGGGTTACATCTTTCCCTTCAAGAAGCCTTTCGCTAAGGCTGTTCTTGTGGAATTGGCAAAGGGATATTTGGAAGCCCATAGAGGGCTATGGTGAAAAAGGAAATACCTTCCGTTCTTAACTGGAAAGAAGCTTTCTGAGAAACTGCTCTGAGTTCTGTTAATTCATCTCACAGAGTTACATCTTTCCCGTCAAGAAGCCTTTCGCTAAGGCTGTTCTTGTGAAATTGGCAAAGGGATATTTGGAAGCCCATAGAGGGCTATGGTGAAAAAGGAAATATCTTCCGTTCAAAACTGGAAAGAAGCTTTCTGAGAAACTGCTCTGTGTTCTGTAAATTCATCTCACAGAGTTACATCTTTCCCTTCAAGAAGCCTTTCGCTAAGGCTGTTCTTGTGGAATTGGCAAAGGGATATTTGGAAACCCATAGAGGGCTATGGTGAAAAAGGAAATATCTTCCGTTCAAAACTGGAAAGAAGCTTTCTGAGAAACTGCTCTCTGTTCTGTTAATTCATCACACAGAGTTACATCTTTCCCTTCAAGAAGCCTTTCGCTAAGGCTGTTCTTGTGGAATTGGCAAAGGGATATTTGGAAGCCCATAGAGGGCTATGGTGAAAAAGGAAATACCTTCCGTTCAAAACTGGAAAGAAGCCTTCTGAGAAACTGCTCTGTGTTCTGTTAATTCATCTCACAGAGTTACATCTTTCCCTTTTAAAAGCCTTTCGCTAATGCTGTTCTTGTGGAATTGGCAAAGGGATATTTGGAAGCCCATAGAGGGCTATGGTGAAAAAGGAAATATCTTCCGTTCAAAACTTGAAAGAAGATTTCTGAGAAACTGCTCTGTGTTCTGTTAATTCATCTCACAGAGTTACATCTTTCCCTTCAAGAATCCTTTCGCTAAGGCTGTTCTTGTGGAATTGGCAAAGGGATATTTGGAAGCCCATAGAGGGCTATGGTGAAAAAGGAAATATCTTCCGTGCAAAACTGGAAAGAAGCTTTCTGAGAAACTGCTCTGTGTTCTGTTAATTCATCTCACAGAGTTACATCTTTCCCTTCAAGAAGCCTTTCGCTACGGCTGTTCTTGTGGAATTGGCAAAGGGATATTTGGAAGCCCATAGAGGGCTATGGTGAAAAAGGAAATATCTTCCGTTCAAAACTGGAAAGAAGCTTTCTGAGAAACTGCTCTGTGTTCTGTGAATTCATCTCACAGAGTTACATCTTTCCCTTCAAGAAGCCTTTCGCTAAGGCTGTTCTTGTGTAATTGGCAAAGGGATATTTGGACGCCCATAGAGGGCTATGGTGAAAAAGGAAATATCTTCCGTTCAAAACTGGAAAGAATCTTTCCGAGAAACTACTCTGTGTACTGTAAATTCATCTCACAGAGTTACATCTTTCCCCTGAAGAAGCCTTTCGCTAAGCTGTTCTTGTGGAATTGTCAAAGGGATATTTGGAAGCCCATGGAGGACTATGGTGAAAAAGGAAATATCTTCCGTTCAAAACTGAAAGGAATCTTTCTGAGAAACTGCTCGGTATTATGTTGATTCATCTCACAGGGTTACATCTTTCCCTTCAAGAAGCCTTTCGCTAAGGCTGTTCTTGTGGAATTGGCAGAGGGATATTTGGAAGTCCATAGAGGGCTATGGTGAAAAAGGAAATATCTTCCGTTCAAAACTGGAAAGAAGCTTTCTGAGAAACTGCTCTGTGTTCTGTTAATTCATCTCACAGAGTTACATCTTTCCCTTCAAGAAGCCTTTCGCTAAGGCTGTTCTTGTGGAATTGGCAAATTGATATTTGGAAGCCCATAGAGGGCTATGGTGAAAAAGGAAATATCTTCCGTTCAAAACTGGAAGGAATCTTTCTGAGAAAATGCTCGGTGTTATGTTAATTCATCTCACAGGGTTACATCTTTCCCTGCAAGAAGCCTTTCGCTAAGGCTGTTCTTGTGGAATTGGCAAAGGGATATTTGGAAGCCCATAGAGGGCTATGTTGAAAAAGGAAATATCTTCCGTTCAAAACTTGAAAGAAGATTTCTGAGAAACTGCTCTGTGTTCTGTAAATTCATCTCACAGAGTTACATCTTTCCCTTCAAGAAACCTTTCGCTAAGGCTGTTCTTGTGGAATTGGGAAAGGGATAATTGGAAGCCAATAGAGGGCTATGGTGAAAAAGGAAATACCTTCCGTTCAAAACTGGAAAGAAGCCTTCTGAGAAACTGCTCTGTGTTCTGTTAATTCATCTCACAGAGTTACATCTTTCCCTTTTAAAAGCCTTTCGCTAATGCTGTTCTTGTGGAATTGGCAAAGGGATATTTGGAAGCCCATAGAGGGCTATGGTGAAAAAGGAAATATCTTCCGTGCAAAACTGGAAAGAAGCTTTCTGAGAAACTACTCTGTGTTCTGTGAATTCATCTCACAGAGATACATCTTTCCCTTCAAGAAGCCTTTCGCTAAGGCTGTTCTTGTGGAATTGGCAAAGGGATATTTGGACGCCCATAGATGGCTATGGTGAAAAAGGAAATATCTTCCGTTCAAAACTGGAAAGAAGCTTTCCGAGAAACTGCTCTGTGTTCTGTAAATTCATCTCACAGAGTTACATCTTTCCCCTCAAGAAGCCTTTCGCTATGCTGTTCTTGTGGAATTGGCAAAGGGATATTTGGAAGCCCATGGAGGGCTATGGTGAAAAAGGAAATATCTTCCGTTCAAAAATGGAAAGAAGCTTTCTGGGAAACTGCTCTGTGTTCTGTTAATTCATCTCACAGAGATACATCTTTCCCTTCAAGAAGCCTTTCCCTATGGCTGTTCTTGTGGAATTGGCAAAGGGATATTTGGAAGCCCATAGAGGGCTATGGTGAAAAAGGAAATATCTTCCGTTCAAAACTGGAAGGAATCTTTCTGAGAAATTGCTCGGTGTTATGTTAATTCATCTCACAGTGTTACATCTTTCCCTTCAAGAAGCCTTTCGCTAAGGCTGTTCTTGTGGAATTGGCAAAGGGATATTTGGAAGTCCATAGAGGGCTATGGTGAAAAAGGAATTATCTTCCGTTCAAAATTGGAAAGAAGCTTTCTGAGAAACTGCTCTGTGTTCTGTGAATTCATCTCACAGAGTTACATCTTTCCCTTCAGGAAACCTTTCGCTAAGGCTGTTCTTGTGGAATTGGGAAAGGGATATTTGGAAGCCCATAGAGGGCTATGGTGAAAAAGGAAATATCTTCCGTTCAAAACTGGAAAGAAGCGTTCTGAGAAACTGCTGTGTGTTCTGTTAATTCATCTCACAGAGTTACATCTTTCCATTCAAGAAGCCTTTCGCTAAGGCTGTTCTTGTGGAATTGGCAAAGGGATATTTGGAAGCCCATAGAGGACTATGGTGAAAAAGGAAATACCTTCCGTTCAAAACTGGAAAGAAGCTTTCTGAGAAACTGCTCTCTGTCCTGTTAATTCATCACACAGAGTTACATCTTTCCCTTCAAGAAGCCTTTCGCTAAGGCTGTTCTTGTGGAATTGGCAAAGGGATATTTGGAAGCCCATAGAGGGCTATGTTGAAAAAGGAAATATCTTCCGTTCAAAACTGGAAAGAAGCTTTCTGAGAAACTGCTCTGTGTTCTTTGAATTCGTCTCACAGAGTTACATCTTTCCCTTCAAGAAGCCTTTCGCTAAGGCTGTTGTTGTGGAATTGGCAAAGGGATATTTGGAAGCCCATAGAGGGCTATGGTGAAAAAGGAAATACCTTCCGTTCTAAACTGGAAAGAAGCTTTCTGAGAAACTGCTCTGAGTTCTGTTAATTCATCTCACAGAGTTACATCTTTCCCGTCAAGAAGCCTTTCGCTAAGGCTGTTATTGTGAAATTGGCAAAGGGATATTTGGAAGCCCATAGAGGGCTATGGTGAAAAAGGAAATATCTTCCGTTCAAAACTGGAAGTAATCTTTCTGAGAAACTGCTCTGTGTTCTGTTTATTCATCTCACAGAGTTACATCTTTCCCTTTTAAAAGCCTTTCGCTAATGCTGTTCTTGTGGAATTGGCAAAGGGATATTTGGAAGCCCATAGAGGGCTATGGTGAAAAAGGAAATATCTTCCGTTCAAAACTGGAAAGAAGCTTTCTGAGAAACTGCTCTGTATTCTGTTAATTCATCTCACAGAGTTACATCTTTCCCTTCAAGAAGCCTTTCGCTAAGGCTGTTCTTGTGGAATTGGCAAATTGATATTTGGAAGCCCATAGAGGGCTATGGTGAAAAAGGAAATATCTTCCGTTCAAAGCTGGAAGGAATCTTTCTGAGAAAATGCTCGGTGTTAAGTTAATTCATCTCACAGGGTTACATCTTTCCCTTCAAGAAGCCTTTCGCTAAGGCTGTTCTTGCGGAATTGGCAAAGGGATATTTGGAAGCCCATAGAGGGCTATGTTGAAAAAGGAAATATCTTCCGTTCAAAACTTGAAAGAAGATTTCTGAGAAACTGCTCTGTGTTCTGTGAATTCATCTCACAGAGTTACATCTTTCCCTTCAAGAAACCTTTCGCTAAGGCTGTTCTTGTGGATTTGGGAAAGGGATATTTGGAAGCCAAGAGAGGGCTATGGTGAAAAAGGAAATACCTTCTGTTCAAAATTGGAAAGAAGCTTTCTGAGAAACTGCTCTGTGTTCTGTTAATTAATCTCACAGAGTTACATCTTGCCCTTCAAGAAGCCTTTCGCTAAGGCTGTTCTTGTGGAATTGGCAAAGGGATATTTGGAAGCCCCTAGAGGGCTATGGTGAAAAAGGAAATATCTTCCGTTCAAAACTGGAAAGAAGCTTTCTGAGAAACAGCTCTCTGTTCTGTTAATTCATCACACAGAGGTACATCTTTCCCTTCAAGAATCCTTTCGCTAAGGCTGTTCTTGTGGAATTGGCAAAGGGATATTTGGAAGCCCATAGAGGGCTATGGTGAAAAAGGAAATATCTTCCGTTCAAAACTGGAAGTAATCTTTCTGAGAAACTGCTCTGTGTTCTGTTAATTCATCTCACAGAGTTACATCTTTCCCTTTTAAAAGCCTTTCGCTAATGCTGTTCTTGTGGAATTGGCAAAGGGATATTTGGAAGCCCATAGAGGGCTATGGTGAAAAAGGAAATATCTTCCGTTCAAAACTGGAAAGAAGCTTTCTGAGAAACTGCTCTGTGTTCTGTTAATTCATCTCACAGAGTTACATCTTTCCCTTCAAGAAGCCTTTCGCTAAGGCTGTTCTTGTGGAATTGGCAAAGGGATATTTGGAAGCCCATAGAGGGCTATGGTGAAAAAGGAAATATCTTCCGTGCAAAACTGGAAAGAAGCTTTCTGAGAAACTACTCTGTGTTCTGTGAATTCATCTCACAGAGTTACATCTTTCCCTTCAAGAAGCCTTTCGCTAAGGCTGTTCTTGTGTAATTGGCAAAGGGATATTTGGACGCCCATAGATGGCTATGGTCAAAAAGGAAATATCTTCCGTTCAAAACTGGAAAGAAGCTTTCCGAGAAACTGCTCTGTGTACTGTAAATTCATCTCACAGAGTTACATCTTTCCCCTCAAGAAGCCTTTCGCTAATCTGTTCTTGTGCAATTGGCAAAGGGATATTTGGAAGCCCAAGGAGGACTATGGTGAAAAAGGAAATATCTTCCGTTCAAAACTGGAAGGAATCTTTCTGAGAAAGTGCTCGGTATTATGTTGATTCATCTCACAGGGTTACATCTTTCCCTTCAAGAAGCCTTTCGCTAAGGCTGTTCTTGTGGAATTGGCAAAGGGATATTTGGAAGCCCATAGAGGGCTATGGTGAAAAAGGAAATATCTTCCGTTCTAAACTGGAAAGAAGCTTTCTGAGAAACTGCTCTGAGTTCTGTTAATTCATCTCACAGAGTTACATCTTTCCCGTCAAGAAGCCTTTCGCTAAGGCTGTTCTTGTGAAATTGGCAAAGGGATATTTGGAAGCCCATAGAGGGCTATGGTGAAAAAGGAAATATCTTCCGTTCAAAACTGGAAAGAAGCTTTCTGAGAAACTGCTCTGTGTTCTGTTAATTCATCTCACAGAGTTACATCTTTCCCTTCAAGAAGCCTTTCGCTAAGGCTGTTCTTGTGGAATTGGCAAAGGGATATTTGGAAGCCCATAGATGGCTATGGTGAAAAAGGAAATATCTTCCGTTCAAAACTGGAAAGAAGCTTTCTGAGAAACTGCTCTGTGTTCTGTAAATTCATCTCACAGAGTGACATCTTTCCCTTCAAGAAGCCTTTCGCTAAGGCTGTTCTTGTGGAATTGGCAAAGGGATATTTGGAAACCCATAGAGGGCTATGGTGAAAAAGGAAATATCTTCCGTTCAAAACTGGAAAGAAGCTTTCTGAGAAACTGCTCTCTGTTCTGTTAATTCATCACACAGAGTTACATCTTTCCCTTCAAGAAGCCTTTCGCTAAGGCTGTTCTTGTGGAATTGGCAAAGGGATATTTGGAAGTCCATAGAGGGCTATGGTGAAAAAGGAAATACCTTCCGTTCAAAACTGGAAAGAAGCCTTCTGAGAAACTGCTCTGTGTTCTGTTAATTCATCTCACAGAGTTACATCTTTCCCTTTTAAAAGCCTTTCGCTAATGCTGTTCTTGTGGAATTGGCAAAGGGATATTTGGAAGCCCATAGAGGGCTATGGTGAAAAAGGAAATATCTTCCGTTCAAAACTGGAAAGAAGCTTTCTGAGAAACTGCTCTGTGTTCTGTTAATTCATCTCACAGAGTTACATCTTTCCCTTCAAGAAGCCTTTCGCTAAGACTGTTCTTGTGGAATTGGCAAAGGGATATTTGGAAGCCCATAGAGGGCTATGGTGAAAAAGGAAATATCTTCCGTTCAAAACTGGAAGGAATCTTTCTGAGAAAATGCTCGGTGTTATGTTAATTCATCTCACAGGGTTACATCTTTCCCTTCAAGAAGCCTTTCGCTAAGGCTGTTCTTGTGGAATTGGCAAAGGGATATTTGGAAGCCCATAGAGGGCTATGTTGAAAAAGGAAATATCTTCCGTTCAAAACTTGAAAGAAGATTTCTGAGAAACTGCTCTGTGTTCTGTGAATTCATCTCACAGAGTTACATCTTTCCCTTCAAGAAACCTTTCGCTAAGGCTGTTCTTGTGGAATTGGGAAAGGGATATTTGGAAGCCAATAGAGGGCTATGGTGAAAAAGGAAATACCTTCCGTTCAAAACTGGAAAGAAGCCTTCTGAGAAACTGCTCTGTGTTCTGTTAATTCATCTCACAGAGTTACATCTTTCCCTTTTAAAAGCCTTTCGCTAATGCTGTTCTTGTGGAATTGGCAAAGGGATATTTGGAAGCCCATAGAGGGCTATGGTGAAAAAGGAAATATCTTCCGTTCAAAACTGGAAAGAAGCTTTCTGAGAAACTGCTCTGTGTTCTGTTAATTCATCTCACAGAGTTACATCTTTCCCTTCAGGAAGCCTTTCGCTAAGTCTGTTCTTTTGGAATTGGCAAAGGGATATTTGGAAGCCCATAGAGGGCTATGGTGAAAAAGGAAATATCTTCCGTTCAAAAGGGAAAGAATTTTTCTGTAAAACTGCTCTGTGTTCTGTGAATTCATCTCACAGAGTTACATCATTCCCTTCAAGGAAGCCTTTCGCTAAGGCTGTTCTTGTGGAATTGGCAAAGGGATATTTGGAAGCCCATAGAGGGCTATGGTGAAAAAGGAAATATCTTCCGTTCAAAACTGGAAAGAAGCTTTCTGAGAAACTGCTCTGAGTTCTGTTAATTCATCTCACAGAGTTACATCTTTCCCGTCAAGAAGCCTTTCGCTAAGGCTGTTCTTGTGAAATTGGGAAAGGGATATTTGGAAGCCAATAGAGGGCTATGGTGAAAAAGGAAATATCTTCCGTTCAAAACTGGAAAGAAGCGTTCTGAGAAACTGCTGTGTGTTCTGTTAATTCATCTCACAGAGTTACATCTTTCCATTCAAGAAGCCTTTCGCTAAGGCTGTTCTTGTGGAATTGGCAAAGGGATATTTGGAAACCCATAGAGGGCTATGGTGAAAAAGGAAATATCCTCCGTTCAAAATTGGAAAGAAGCTTTCTGAGAAACTGCTCTGTGTTCTGTTAATTCATCTCACAGAGTTACATCTTTCCCTTCAAGAAGCCTTTCGCTAAGGCTGTTCTTGTGGAATTGGCAAAGGGATATTTGGAAACCCATAGAGGGCTAAGGTGAAAAAGGAAATATCTTCCGTTCAAAACTGGAAAGAAGCTTCCTGAGAAACTGCTCTCTGTCCTGTTAATTCATCACACAGAGTTACATCTTTCCCTTCAAGAAGCCTTTCGCTAAGGCTGTTCTTGTGGAATTGGCAAAGGGATATTTGGAAGCCCATAGAGGGCTATGGTGAAAAAGGAAATACCTTCCGTTCTAAACTGGAAAGAAGCTTTCTGAGAAACTGCTCTGAGTTCTGTTAATTCATCTCACAAAGTTACATCTTTCCCGTCAAGAAGCCTTTCGCTAAGGCTGTTCTTGTGAAATTGGCAAAGGGATATTTGGAAGCCCATGGAGGGCTATGGTGAAAAAGGAAATATCTTCCGTTCAAAACTGGAAAGAAGCTTTCTGAGAAACTGCTCTGTGTTCTGTTAATTCATCTCACAGAGTTACATCTTTCCCTTCAAGAAGCCTTTCGCTAAGGCTGTTCTTGTGGAATTGGCAAAGTTATATTTGGAAGCCCATAGAGGGCTATGGTGAAAAAGGAAATACCTTCCGTTCAAAATTGGAAAGAAGCTTTCTGAGAAACTGCTCTCTGTTCTGTTAATTCATCACACAGAGTTTCATCTTTCCCTTCAGGAAGCCTTTCGCTAAGGCTGTTCTTGTGGAATTGGCAAAGGGATATTTGGAAGCCCATAGAGGGCTATGGTGAAAAAGGAAATATCATTCGTTCAAAACTGGAAGTAATCTTTCTGAGAAACTGCTCTGTGTTCTGTTAATTCATCTCACAGCGTTACATCTTTCCCTTTTAAAAGCCTTTCGCTAATGCTGTTCTTGTGGAATTGGCAAAGGGATATTTGGAAGCCCATAGAGGGCTATGGTGAAAAAGGAAATATCTTCCGTTCAAAACTGGAAAGAAGCTTTCTGAGAAACTGCTCTGTGTTCTGTTAATTCATCTCACAGAGTTACATCTTTCCTTTCAAGAAGCCTTTCGCTAAGGCTGTTCTTGTGGAATTGGCAAATTGATATTTGGAAGCCCATAGAGGGCTATGGTGAAAAAGGAAATATCTTCCGTTCAAAACTGGAAGGAATCTTTCTGAGAAAATGCTCGGTGTTATGTTAATTCATCTCACAGGGTTACATCTTTCCCTTCAAGAAGCCTTTCGCTAAGGCTGTTCTTGTGGAATTGGCAAAGGGATATTTGGAAGCCCATAGAGGGCTATGTTGAAAAAGGAAATATCTTCCGTTCAAAACTTGAAAGAAGATTTCTGAGAAACTGCTCTGTGTTCTGTGAATTCATCTCACAGAGTTACATCTTTCCCTTCAAGAAACCTTTCGCTAAGGCTGTTCTTGTGGAATTGGGAAAGGGATATTTGGAAGCCAATAGAGGGCTATGGTGAAAAAGGAAATACCTTCCGTTCAAAACTGGAAAGAAGCCTTCTGAGAAACTGCTCTGTGTTCTGTTAATTCATCTCACAGAGTTACATCTTTCCCTTTTAAAAGCCTTTCGCTAATGCTGTTCTTGTGGAATTGGCAAAGGGATATTTGGAAGCCCATAGAGGGCTATGGTGAAAAAGGAAATATCTTCCGTTCAAAACTGGAAAGAAGCTTTCTGAGAAACTGCTCTGTGTTCTGTTAATTCATCTCACAGAGTTACATCTTTCCCTTCAAGAAGCCTTTCGCTAAGTCTGTTCTTGTGGAATTGGCAAAGGGATATTTGGAAGCCCATAGAGGGCTATGGTGAAAAAGGAAATATCTTCCGTTCAAAAGGGAAAGAATTTTTCTGTAAAACTGCTCTGTGTTCTGTGAATTCATCTCACAGAGTTACATCATTCCCTTCAAGGAAGCCTTTCGCTAAGGCTGTTCTTGTGGAATTGGCAAAGGGATATTTGGAAGCCCATAGAGGGCTATGGTGAAAAAGGAAATATCTTCCGTTCAAAACTGGAAAGAAGCTTTCTGAGAAACTGCTCTGAGTTCTGTTAATTCATCTCACAGAGTTACATCTTTCCCGTCAAGAAGCCTTTCGCTAAGGCTGTTCTTGTGAAATTGGCAAAGGGATATTTGGAAGCCCATAGAGGGCGATGGTGAAAAAGGAAATATCTTCCGTTGGAAACTGGAAAGAAGCTTTCTGAGAAACTGCTCTGTGTTCTGTAAATTCATCTCACAGAGTTACATCTTTCCCTTCAAGAAGCCTTTCGCTAAGGCTGTTCTTGTGGAATTGGCAAAGGGATATTTGGAAACCCATAGAGGGCTATGGTGAAAAAGGAAATATCTTCCGTTCAAAACTGGAAAGAAGCTTTCTGAGAAACTGCTCTCTGTTCTGTGAATTCATCACACAGAGTTACATCTTTCCCTTCAAGAAGCCTTTCGCTAAGGCTGTTCTTGTGGAATTGGCAAAGGGATATTTGGAAGCCCATAGAGGGCTATGGTGAAAAAGGAAATACCTTCCGTTCAAAACTGGAAAGAAGCCTTCTGAGAAACTGCTCTGTGTTCTGTTAATTCATCTCACAGAGTTACATCTTTCCCTTTTAAAAGCCTTTCGCTAATGCTGTTCTTGTGGAATTGGCAAAGGGATATTTGGAAGCCCATAGAGGGCTATGGTGAAAAAGGAAATATCTTCCGTTCAAAACTGGAAAGAAGCTTTCTGAGAAACTGCTCTGTATTCTGTTAATTCATCTCACAGAGTTACATCTTTCCCTTCAAGAAGCCTTTCGCTAAGGCTGTTCTTGTGGAATTGGGAAAGGGATATTTGGAAGCCAATAGAGGGCTATGGTGAAAAAGGAAATACCTTCCGTTCAAAATTGGAAAGAAGCTTTCTGAGAAACTGCTCTGTGTTCTGTTAATTCATCTCACAGAGTTACATCTTGCCCTTCAAGAAGCCTTTCGCTAAGGCTGTTCTTGTGGAATTGGCAAAGGGATATTTGGAAGCCCCTAGAGGGCTATGGTGAAAAAGGAAATATCTTCCGTTCAAAACTGGAAAGAAGCTTTCTGAGAAACAGCTCTGTGTTCTGTTAATTCATCACACAGAGTTACATCTTTCCCTTCAAGAAGCCTTTCGCTAAGGCTGTTCTTGTGGAATTGGCAAAGGGATATTTGGAAGCCCATAGAGGGCTATGGTGAAAAAGGAAATACCTTCCGTTCAAAACTGGAAAGAAGCCTTCTGAGAAACTGCTCTGTGTTCTGTTAATTCATCTCACAGAGTTACATCTTTCCCTTTTAAAAGCCTTTCGCTAATGCTGTTCTTGTGGAATTGGCAAAGGGATATTTGGAAGCCCATAGAGGGCTATGGTGAAAAAGGAAATATCTTCCGTTAAAAACTGGAAAGAAGCTTTCTGAGAAACTGCTCTGTATTCTGTTAATTCATCTCACAGAGTTACATCTTTCCCTTCAAGAAGCCTTTCGCTAAGGCTGTTCTTGTGGAATTGGCAAATTGATATTTGGAAGCCCATAGAGGGCTATGGTGAAAAAGGAAATATCTTCCGTTCAAAGCTGGAAGGAATCTTTCTGAGAAAATGCTCGGTGTTAAGTTAATTCATCTCACAGGGTTACATCTTTCCCTTCAAGAAGCCTTTCGCTAAGGCTGTTCTTGTGGAATTGGCAAAGGGATATTTGGAATCCCATAGAGGGCTATGGTGAAAAAAGAAATATCTTCCGTTCAAAACCAGAAAGAAGCTTTCTGAGAAACTGCTCTGTGTTCTGTTAATTCATCTCACAGAGTTACATCTTTCCCTTCAAGAAGCCTTTCGCTACGGCTGTTCTTGTGGAATTGGCAAAGGGATATTTGGAAGCCCATAGAGGGCTATGGTGAAAAAGGAAATATCTTTCGTTCAAAAGGGAAAGAAGCTTTCTTTAAAACTGCTCTGTGTTCTGTTAATTCATCTCACAGTGTTACATCATTCCCTTCAAGGAAGCCTTTCGCTAAGGCTGTTCTTGTGGAATTGGCAAAGGATATTTGGAAGCCCATAGAGGGCTATGGTGAAAAAGGAAATATCTTCCGTTCAAAACTGGAAAGAAGCTTTCTGAGAAACTGCTCTGAGTTCTGTTAATTCATCTCACAGAGTTACATCTTTCCCGTCAAGAAGCCTTTCGCTAAGGCTGTTCTTGTGAAATTGGCAAAGGGATATTTGGAAGCCCATAGAGGGCGATGGTGAAAAAGGAAATATCTTCCGTTGAAAACTGGAAAGAAGCTTTCTGAGAAACTGCTCTGTGTTCTGTTAATTCATCTCACAGAGTTACATCTTTCCCTTCAAGAAGCCTTTCGCTAAGGCTGTTATGTGGAATTGGCAAAGGGATATTTGGAAGCCCATAGATGGCTATGGTGAAAAAGGAAATATCTTCCGTTCAAAACTGGAAAGAAGCTTTCTGAGAAACTGCTCTGTGTTCTGTAAATTCATCTCACAGAGTTACATCTTTCCCTTCAAGAAGCCTTTCGCTAAGGCAGTTCTTGTGGAATTGGCAAAGGGATATTTGGAAACCCATAGAGGGCTATGGTGAAAAAGGAAATATCTTCCGTTCAAAACTGGAAAGAAGCTTTCTGAGAAACTGCTCTCTGTTCTGTGAATTCATCACACAGAGTTACATCTTTCCCTTCAAGAAGCCTTTCGCTAAGGCTGTTCTTGTGGAATTGGCAAAGGGATATTTGGAAGCCCATAGAGGGCTATGGTGAAAAAGGAAATACCTTCCGTTCAAAACTGGAAAGAAGCCTTCTGAGAAACTGCTCTGTGTTCTGTTAATTCATCTCACAGAGTTACATCTTTCCCTTTTAAAAGCCTTTCGCTAATGCTGTTCTTGTGGAAATGGCAAAGGGATATTTGGAAGCCCATAGATGGCTATGGTGAAAAAGGAAATATCTTCCGTTCAAAACTGGAAAGAAGCTTTCTGAGAAACTGCTCTGTGTTCTGTTAATTCATCTCACAGAGTTACATCTTTCCCTTCAAGAAGCCTTTCGCTAAGGCTGTTCTTGTGGAATTGGCAAAGGGATATTTGGAAGCCCATAGAGGGCTATGGTGAAAAAGGAAATATCTTCCGTGCAAAACTGGAAAGAAGCTTTCTGAGAAACTACTCTGTGCTCTGTGAATTCATCTCACAGAGTTACATCTTTCCCTTCAAGAAGCCTTTCGCTAAGGCTGTTCTTGTGTAATTGGCAAGGGGATATTTGGACGCGCATAGATGGCTATGGTGAAAAAGGAAATATCTTCCGTTCAAAACTGGAAAGAAACTTTCCGAGAAACTGCTCTGTGTTCTGTAAATTCATCTCACAGAGTTACATCTTTCCCCTCAAGAAGCATTTCGCTAAGCTGTTCTTGTGGAATTGGCAAAGGGATATTTGGAAGCCCATGGAGGGCTATGGTGAAAAAGGATATATCTTCCGTTCAAAAATGGAAAGAAGCTTTCTGGGAAACTGCTCTGTGTTCTGTTAATTCATCTCACAGAGATACATCTTTCCCTTCAAGAAGCCTTTCCCTATGGCTGTTCTTGTGGAATTGGCAAAGGGATATTTGGAAGCCCATAGAGGGCTATGGTGAAAAAGGAAATATCTTCCGTTCAAAACTGGAAGGAATCTTTCTGAGAAACTGCTCGGTGTTATGTTAATTCATCTCACAGGGTTACATCTTTCCCTTCAAGAAGCCTTTCGCTAAGGCTGTTCTTGTGGAATTGGCAAAGGGATATTTGGAAACCCATAGAGGGCTATGGTGAAAAAGGAAATATCTTCCGTTCAAAACTGGACAGAAGCTTTCTGAGAAACTGCTCTGTGTTCTGTTAATTCATCTCACAGAGTTACATCTTTCCCTTTTAAAAGCCTTTCGCTAATGCTGTTCTTGTGGAATTGGCAAAGGGATATTTGGAAGCCCATAGAGGGCTATGGTGAAAAAGGAAATATCTTCCGTTCAAAACCGGAAAGAAGCTTTCTGAGAAACTGCTCTGTGTTCTGTTAATTCATCTCACAGAGTTACATCTTTCCCTTCAAGAAGCCTTTCGCTAAGGCTGTTCTTGTGGAATTGGCAAAGGGATATTTGGAAGCCCATAGAGGGCTATGGTGAAAAAGGAAATATCTTCCGTGCAAAACTGGAAAGAAGCTTTCTGAGAAACTACTCTGTGTTCTGTGAATTCATCTCACAGAGTTACATCTTTCCCTTCAAGAAGTCTTTCGCTAAGGCTGTTCTTGTGTAATTGGCAAAGGGATATTTGGACGCCCATAGATGGCTATGGTCAAAAAGGAAATATCTTCCGTTCAAAACTGGAAAGAAGCTTTCCGAGAAACTGCTCTGTGTACTGTAAATTCATCTCACAGAGTTACATCTTTCCCCTCAAGAAGCCTTTCGCTAAGCTGTTCTTGTGCAATTGGCAAAGGGATATTTGGAAGCCCAAGGAGGACTATGGTGAAAAAGGAAATATCTTCCGTTCAAAACTGGAAGGAATCTTTCTGAGAAACTGCTCGGTATTATGTTGATTCATCTCACAGGGTTACATCTTTCCCTTCAAGAAGCCTTTCGCTAAGGCTGTTCTTGTGGAATTGGCAAAGGGATATTTGGAAGCCCATAGAGGGCTATGGTGAAAAAGGAAATACCTTCCGTTCTAAACTGGAAAGAAGCTTTCTGAGAAACTGCTCTGAGTTCTGTTAATTCATCTCACAGAGTTACATCTTTCCCGTCAAGAAGCCTTTCGCTAAGGCTGTTCTTGTGAAATTGGCAAAGGGATATTTGGAAGCCCATAGATGGCTATGGTGAAAAAGGAAATATCTTCCGTTCAAAACTGGAAAGAAGCTTTCTGAGAAACTGCTCTGTGTTCTGTTAATTCATCTCACAGAGTTACATCTTTCCCTTCAAGAAGCCTTTCGCTAAGGCTGTTCTTGTGGAATTGGCAAAGGGATATTTGGAATCCCATAGATGGCTATGGTGAAAAAGGAAATATCTTCCGTTCAAAACTGGAAAGAAGCTTTCTGAGAAACTGCTCTGTGTTCTGTAAATTCATCTCACAGAGTTACATCTTTCCCTTCAAGAAGCCTTTCGCTAAGGCTGTTCTTGTGGAATTGGCAAAGGGATATTTGGAAACCCATAGAGGGCTATGGTGAAAAAGGAAATATCTTCCGTTCAAAACTGGAAAGAAGCTTTCTGAGAAACTGCTCTCTGTTCTGTTAATTCATCACACAGAGTTACATCTTTCCCTTCAAGAAGCCTTTCGCTAAGGCTGTTCTTGTGGAATTGGCAAAGGGATATTTGGAAGCCCATAGAGGGCTATGGTGAAAAAGGAAATACCTTCCGTTCAAAACTGGAAAGAAGCCTTCTGAGAAACTGCTCTGTGTTCTGTTAATTCATCTCACAGAGTTACATCTTTCCCTTTTAAAAGCCTTTCGCTAATGCTGTTCTTGTGGAATTGGCAAAGGGATATTTGGAAGCCCATAGAGGGCTATGGTGAAAAAGGAAATATCTTCCGTTCAAAACTGGAAAGAAGATTTCTGAGAAACTGCTCTGTGTTCTGTTAATTCATCTCACAGAGTTACATCTTTCCCTTCAAGAATCCTTTCGCTAAGGCTGTTCTTGTGGAATTGGCAAAGGGATATTTGGAAGCCCATAGAGGGCTATGGTGAAAAAGGAAATATCTTCCGTGCAAAACTGGAAAGAAGCTTTCTGAGAAACTGCTCTGTGTTCTGTTAATTCATCTCACAGAGTTACATCTTTCCCTTCAAGAAGCCTTTCGCTACGGCTGTTCTTGTGGAATTGGCAAAGGGATATTTGGAAGCCCATAGAGGGCTATGGTGAAAAAGGAAATATCTTCCGTTCAAAACGGGAAAGAAGCTTTCTGAGAAACTGCTCTTTGTTCTGTGAATTCATCTCACAGAGTTACATCTTTCCCTTCAAGAAGCCTTTCGCTAAGGCTGTTCTTGTGGAATTGGCAAAGGGATATTTGGACGCCCATAGATGGCTATGGTGAAAAAGGAAATAACTTCCGTTCAAAACTGGAAAGAATCTTTCCGAGAAACTGCTCTGTGTACTGTAAATTCATCTCACAGAGTTACATCTTTCCCCTGAAGAAGCCTTTCGCTAAGCTGTTCTTGTGGAATTGGCAAAGGGATATTTGGAAGCCCATGGAGGGCTATGGTGAAAAAGGAAATATCTTCCGTTCAAAACTGAAAGGAATCTTTCTGAGAAACTGCTCGGTATTATGTTGATTCATCTCACAGGGTTACATCTTTCCCTTCAAGAAGCCTTTCGCTAAGGCTGTTCTTGTGGAATTGGCAGAGGGATATTTGGAAGCCCATAGAGGGCTATGGTGAAAAAGGAAATATCTTCCGTGCAAAACTGGAAAGAAGCTTTCTGAGAAACTACTCTGTGTTCTGTGAATTCATCTCACAGAGTTACATCTTTCCCTTCAAGAAGTCTTTCGCTAAGGCTGTTCTTGTGTAATTGGCAAAGGGATATTTGGACGCCCATAGATGGCTATGGTCAAAAAGGAAATATCTTCCGTTCAAAACTGGAAAGAAGCTTTCCGAGAAACTGCTCTGTGTACTGTAAATTCATCTCACAGAGTTACATCTTTCCCCTCAAGAAGCCTTTCGCTAAGCTGTTCTTGTGCAATTGGCAAAGGGATATTTGGAAGCCCAAGGAGGACTATGGTGAAAAAGGAAATATCTTCCGTTCAAAACTGGAAGGAATCTTTCTGAGAAACTGCTCGGTATTATGTTGATTCATCTCACAGGGTTACATCTTTCCCTTCAAGAAGCCTTTCGCTAAGGCTGTTCTTGTGGAATTGGCAAAGGGATATTTGGAAGCCCATAGAGGGCTATGGTGAAAAAGGAAATACCTTCCGTTCTAAACTGGAAAGAAGCTTTCTGAGAAACTGCTCTGAGTTCTGTTAATTCATCTCACAGAGTTACATCTTTCCCGTCAAGAAGCCTTTCGCTAAGGCTGTTCTTGTGAAATTGGCAAAGGGATATTTGGAAGCCCATAGATGGCTATGGTGAAAAAGGAAATATCTTCCGTTCAAAACTGGAAAGAAGCTTTCTGAGAAACTGCTCTGTGTTCTGTTAATTCATCTCACAGAGTTACATCTTTCCCTTCAAGAAGCCTTTCGCTAAGGCTGTTCTTGTGGAATTGGCAAAGGGATATTTGGAATCCCATAGATGGCTATGGTGAAAAAGGAAATATCTTCCGTTCAAAACTGGAAAGAAGCTTTCTGAGAAACTGCTCTGTGTTCTGTTAATTCATCTCACAGAGTTACATCTTTCCCTTCAAGAAGCCTTTCGCTAAGGCTGTTCTTGTGGAATTGGCAAAGGGATATTTGGAAACCCATAGAGGGCTATGGTGAAAAAGGAAATATCTTCCGTTCAAAACTGGAAAGAAGCTTTCTGAGAAACTGCTCTCTGTTCTGTTAATTCATCACACAGAGTTACATCTTTCCCTTCAAGAAGCCTTTCGCTAAGGCTGTTCTTGTGGAATTGGCAAAGGGATATTTGGAAGCCCATAGAGGGCTATGGTGAAAAAGGAAATACCTTCCTTTCAAAACTGGAAAGAAGCCTTCTGAGAAACTGCTCTGTGTTCTGTTAATTCATCTCACAGAGTTACATCTTTCCCTTTTAAAAGCCTTTCGCTAATGCTGTTCTTGTGGAATTGGCAAAGGGATATTTGGAAGCCCATAGAGGGCTATGGTGAAAAAGGAAATATCTTCCGTTCAAAACTGGAAAGAAGATTTCTGAGAAACTGCTCTGTGTTCTGTTAATTCATCTCACAGAGTTACATCTTTCCCTTCAAGAATCCTTTCGCTACGGCTGTTCTTGTGGAATTGGCAAAGGGATATTTGGAAGCCCATAGAGGGCTATGGTGAAAAAGGAAATATCTTCCGTTCAAAACGGGAAAGAAGCTTTCTGAGAAACTGCTCTTTGTTCTGTGAATTCATCTCACAGAGTTACATCTTTCCCTTCAAGAAGCCTTTCGCTAAGGCTGTTCTTGTGTAATTGGCAAAGGGATATTTGGACGCCCATAGATGGCTATGGTGAAAAAGGAAATAACTTCCGTTCAAAACTGGAAAGAATCTTTCCGAGAAACTGCTCTGTGTACTGTAAATTCATCTCACAGAGTTACATCTTTCCCCTGAAGAAGCCTTTCGCTAAGCTGTTCTTGTGGAATTGGCAAAGGGATATTTGGAAGCCCATGGAGGGCTATGGTGAAAAAGGAAATATCTTCCGTTCAAAACTGAAAGGAATCTTTCTGAGAAACTGCTCGGTATTATGTTGATTCATCTCACAGGGTTACATCTTTCCCTTCAAGAAGCCTTTCGCTAAGGCTGTTCTTGTGGAATTGGCAGAGGGATATTTGGAAGTCCATAGAGGGCTATGGTGAAAAAGG
This sequence comes from Chlorocebus sabaeus, assembly GCF_047675955.1. Classification (NCBI taxonomy): domain Eukaryota; kingdom Metazoa; phylum Chordata; class Mammalia; order Primates; family Cercopithecidae; genus Chlorocebus; species Chlorocebus sabaeus. The sequence continues at coordinate 1,415,534 of NW_027328147.1, read as the reverse complement.
AAATATCTTCCGTTCAAAACTGGAAAGAAGCTTTCTGAGAAACTGCTCTGTGTTCTGTTAATTCATCTCACAGAGTTACATCTTTCCCTTCAAGAAGCCTTTCGCTAAGGCTGTTCTTGTGGAATTGGCAAATTGATATTTGGAAGCCCATAGAGGGCTATGGTGAAAAAGGAAATATCTTCCGTTCAAAACTGGAAGGAATCTTTCTGAGAAAATGCTCGGTGTTATGTTAATTCATCTCACAGGGTTACATCTTTCCCTTCAAGAAGCCTTTCGCTAAGGCTGTTCTTGTGGAATTGGCAAAGGGATATTTGGAAGCCCATAGAGGGCTATGTTGAAAAAGGAAATATCTTCCGTTCAAAACTTGAAAGAAGATTTCTGAGAAACTGCTCTGTGTTCTGTGAATTCATCTCACAGAGTTACATCTTTCCCTTCAAGAAACCTTTCGCTAAGGCTGTTCTTGTGGAATTGGGAAAGGGATATTTGGAAGCCAATAGAGGGCTATGGTGAAAAAGGAAATACCTTCCGTTCAAAACTGGAAAGAAGCCTTCTGAGAAACTGCTCTGTGTTCTGTTAATTCATCTCACAGAGTTACATCTTTCCCTTTTAAAAGCCTTTCGCTAATGCTGTTCTTGTGGAATTGGCAAAGGGATATTTGGAAGCCCATAGAGGGCTATGGTGAAAAAGGAAATATCTTCCGTTCAAAACTGGAAAGAAGCTTTCTGAGAAACTGCTCTGTGTTCTGTTAATTCATCTCACAGAGTTACATCTTTCCCTTCAAGAAGCCTTTCGCTAAGGCTGTTCTTGTGGAATTGGCAAAGGGATATTTGGAAGCCCATAGAGGGCTATGGTGAAAAAGGAAATATCTTCCGTGCAAAACTGGAAAGAAGCTTTCTGAGAAACTACTCTGTGTTCTGTGAATTCATCTCACAGAGATACATCTTTCCCTTCAAGAAGCCTTTCGCTAAGGCTGTTCTTGTGTAATTGGCAAAGGGATATTTGGACGCCCATAGATGGCTATGGTGAAAAAGGAAATATCTTCCGTTCAAAACTGGAAAGAAGCTTTCCGAGAAACTGCTCTGTGTTCTGTAAATTCATCTCACAGAGTTACATCTTTCCCCTCAAGAAGCCTTTCGCTATGCTGTTCTTGTGGAATTGGCAAAGGGATATTTGGAAGCCCATGGAGGGCTATGGTGAAAAAGGAAATATCTTCCGTTCAAAAATGGAAAGAAGCTTTCTGGGAAACTGCTCTGTGTTCTGTTAATTCATCTCACAGAGATACATCTTTCCCTTCAAGAAGCCTTTCCCTATGGCTGTTCTTGTGGAATTGGCAAAGGGATATTTGGAAGCCCATAGAGGGCTATGGTGAAAAAGGAAATATCTTCCGTTCAAAACTGGAAGGAATCTTTCTGAGAAACTGCTCGGTGTTATGTTAATTCATCTCACAGTGTTACATCTTTCCCTTCAAGAAGCCTTTCGCTAAGGCTGTTCTTGTGGAATTGGCAAAGGGATATTTGGAAGTCCATAGAGGGCTATGGTGAAAAAGGAATTATCTTCCGTTCAAAATTGGAAAGAAGCTTTCTGAGAAACTGCTCTGTGTTCTGTGAATTCATCTCACAGAGTTACATCTTTCCCTTCAGGAAACCTTTCGCTAAGGCTGTTCTTGTGGAATTGGGAAAGGGATATTTGGAAGCCAATAGAGGGCTATGGTGAAAAAGGAAATATCTTCCGTTCAAAACTGGAAAGAAGCGTTCTGAGAAACAGCTGTGTGTTCTGTTAATTCATCTCACAGAGTTACATCTTTCCATTCAAGAAGCCTTTCGCTAAGGATGTTCTTGTGGAATTGGCAAAGGGATATTTGGAAGCCCATAGAGGACTATGGTGAAAAAGGAAATACCTTCCGTTCAAAACTGGAAAGAAGCTTTCTGAGAAACTGCTCTCTGTCCTGTTAATTCATCACACAGAGTTACATCTTTCCCTTCAAGAAGCCTTTCGCTAAGGCTGTTCTTGTGGAATTGGCAAAGGGATATTTGGAAGCCCATAGAGGGCTATGGTGAAAAAGGAAATATCTCCGTTCAAAACTGGAAAGAAGCTTTCTGAGAAACTGCTCTGTGTTCTTTGAATTCGTCTCACAGAGTTACATCTTTCCCTTCAAGTAGCCTTTCGCTAAGGCTGTTGTTGTGGAATTGGCAAAGGGATATTTGGAAGCCCATAGAGGGCTATGGTGAAAAAGGAAATACCTTCCGTTCTAAACTGGAAAGAAGCTTTCTGAGAAACTGCTCTGAGTTCTGTTAATTCATCTCACAGAGTTACATCTTTCCCGTCAAGAAGCCTTTCGCTAAGGCTGTTATTGTGAAATTGGCAAAGGGATATTTGGAAGCCCATAGAGGGCTATGGTGAAAAAGGAAATATCTTCCGTTCAAAACTGGAAGTAATCTTTCTGAGAAACTGCTCTGTGTTCTGTTTATTCATCTCACAGAGTTACATCTTTCCCTTTTAAAAGCCTTTCGCTAATGCTGTTCTTGTGGAATTGGCAAAGGGATATTTGGAAGCCCATAGAGGGCTATGGTGAAAAAGGAAATATCTTCCGTTCAAAACTGGAAAGAAGCTTTCTGAGAAACTGCTCTGTATTCTGTTAATTCATCTCACAGAGTTACATCTTTCCCTTCAAGAAGCCTTTCGCTAAGGCTGTTCTTGTGGAATTGGCAAATTGATATTTGGAAGCCCATAGAGGGCTATGGTGAAAAAGGAAATATCTTCCGTTCAAAGCTGGAAGGAATCTTTCTGAGAAAATGCTCGGTGTTAAGTTAATTCATCTCACAGGGTTACATCTTTCCCTTCAAGAAGCCTTTCGCTAAGGCTGTTCTTGTGGAATTGGCAAAGGGATATTTGGAAACCCATAGAGGGCTATGTTGAAAAAGGAAATATCTTCCGTTCAAAACTTGAAAGAAGATTTCTGAGAAACTGCTCTGTGTTCTGTGAATTCATCTCACAGTGTTACATCTTTCCCTTCAAGAAACCTTTCGCTAAGGCTGTTCTTGTGGATTTGGGAAAGGGATATTTGGAAGCCAATAGAGGGCTATGGTGAAAAAGGAAATACCTTCTGTTCAAAATTGGAAAGAAGCTTTCTGAGAAACTGCTCTGTGTTCTGTTAATTCATCTCACAGAGTTACATCTTGCCCTTCAAGAAGCCTTTCGCTAAGGCTGTTCTTGTGGAATTGGCAAAGGGATATTTGGAAGCCCCTAGAGGGCTATGGTGAAAAAGGAAATATCTTCCGTTCAAAACTGGAAAGAAGCTTTCTGAGAAACAGCTCTGTGTTCTGTTAATTCTTCACACAGAGTTACATCTTTCCCTTCAAGAAGCCATTCGCTAAGGCTGTTCTTGTGGAATTGGCAAAGGGATATTTGGAAGCCCATAGAGGGCTATGGTGAAAAAGGAAATATCTTCCGTGCAAAACTGGAAAGAAGCTTTCTGAGAAACTACTCTGTGTTCTGTGAATTCATCTCACAGAGTTACATCTTTCCCTTCAAGAAGCCTTTCGCTAAGGCTGTTCTTGTGTAATTGGCAAAGGGATATTTGGACGCCCATAGATGGCTATGGTGAAAAAGGAAATATCTTCCGTTCAAAACTGGAAAGAAGCTTTCCGAGAAACTGCTCTGTGTTCTGTAAATTCATCTCACAGAGTTACATCTTTCCCCTCAAGAAGCATTTCGCTAAGCTGTTCTTGTGGAATTGGCAAAGGGATATTTGGAAGCCCATGGAGGACTATGGTGAAAAAGTATATATCTTCCGTTCAAAAATGGAAAGAAGCTTTCTGGGAAACTGCTCTGTGTTCTGTTAATTCATCTCACAGAGATACATCTTTCCCTTCAAGAAGCCTTTTCCTATGGCTGTTCTTGTGGAATTGGCAAAGGGATATTTGGAAGCCCATAGAGGGCTATGGTGAAAAAGGAAATATCTTCCGTTCAAAACTGGAAGGAATCTTTCTGAGAAACTGCTCGGTGTTATGTTAATTCATCTCACAGGGTTACATCTTTCCCTTCAAGAAGCCTTTCGCTAAGGCTGTTCTTGTGGAATTGGCAAAGGGATATTTGGAAACCCATAGAGGGCTATGGTGAAAAAGGAAATATCTTCCGTTCAAAACTGGAAAGAAGCTTTCTGAGAAACTGCTCTCTGTTCTGTTAATTCATCACACAGAGTTACATCTTTCCCTTCAAGAATCCTTTCGCTAAGGCTGTTCTTGTGGAATTGGCAAAGGGATATTTGGAAGCCCATAGAGGGCTATGGTGAAAAAGGAAATATCTTCCGTTCAAAACTGGAAGTAATCTTTCTGAGAAACTGTTCTGTGTTCTGTTAATTCATCTCACAGACTTACATCTTTCCCTTTTAAAAGCCTTTCGCTAATGCTGTTCTTGTGGAATTGGCAAAGGGATATTTGGAAGCCCATAGAGGGCTATGGTGAAAAAGGAAATATCTTCCGTTCAAAACTGGAAAGAAGCTTTCTGAGAAACTGCTCTGTGTTCTGTTAATTCATCTCACAGAGTTACATCTTTCCCTTCAAGAAGCCTTTCGCTAAGGCTGTTCTTGTGGAATTGGCAAAGGGATATTTGGAAGCCCATAGAGGGCTATGGTGAAAAAGGAAATATCTTCCGTGCAAAACTGGAAAGAAGCTTTCTGAGAAACTACTCTGTGTTCTGTGAATTCATCTCACAGAGTTACATCTTTCCCTTCAAGAAGCCTTTCGCTAAGGCTGTTCTTGTGTAATTGGCAAAGGGATATTTGGACGCCCATAGATGGCTATGGTCAAAAAGGAAATATCTTCCGTTCAAAACTGGAAAGAAGCTTTCCGAGAAACTGCTCTGTGTACTGTAAATTCAACTCACAGAGTTACATCTTTCCCCTCAAGAAGCCTTTCGCTAAGCTGTTCTTGTGCAATTGGCAAAGGGATATTTGGAAGCCCAAGGAGGACTATGGTGAAAAAGGAAATATCTTCCGTTCAAAACTGGAAGGAATCTTTCTGAGAAAGTGCTCGGTATTATGTTGATTCATCTCACAGGGTTACATCTTTCCCTTCAAGAAGCCTTTCGCTAAGGCTGTTCTTGAGGAATTGGCAAAGGGATATTTGGAAGCCCATAGAGGGCTATGGTGAAAAAGGAAATATCTTCCGTTCTAAACTGGAAAGAAGCTTTCTGAGAAACTGCTCTGAGTTCTGTTAATTCATCTCACAGAGTTACATCTTTCCCGTCAAGAAGCCTTTCGCTAAGGCTGTTCTTGTGAAATTGGCAAAGGGATATTTGGAAGCCCATAGAGGGCTATGGTGAAAAAGGAAATATCTTCCGTTGAAAACTGGAAAGAAGCTTTCTGAGAAACTGCTCTGTGTTCTGTTAATTCATCTCACAGAGTTACATCTTTCCCTTCAAGAAGCCTTTCGCTAAGGCTGTTCTTGTGGAATTGGCAAAGGGATATTTGGAAGCCCATAGATGGCTATGGTGAAAAAGGAAATATCTTCCGTTCAAAACTGGAAAGAAGCTTTCTGAGAAACTGCTCTGTGTTCTGTAAATTCATCTCACAGAGTGACATCTTTCCCTTCAAGAAGCCTTTCGCTAAGGCTGTTCTTGTGGAATTGGCAAAGGGATATTTGGAAACCCATAGAGGGCTATGGTGAAAAAGGAAATATCTTCCGTTCAAAACTTGAAAGAAGATTTCTGAGAAACTGCTCTGTGTTCTGTGAATTCATCTCACAGAGTTACATCTTTCCCTTCAAGAAACCTTTCGCTAAGGCTGTTCTTGTGGAATTGGGAAAGGGATATTTGGAAGCCAATAGAGGGCTATGGTGAAAAAGGAAATACCTTCCGTTCAAAACTGGAAAGAAGCCTTCTGAGAAACTGCTCTGTGTTCTGTTAATTCATCTCACAGAGTTACATCTTTCCCTTTTAAAAGCCTTTCGCTAATGCTGTTCTTGTGGAATTGGCAAAGGGATATTTGGAAGCCCATAGAGGGCTATGGTGAAAAAGGAAATATCTTCCGTTCAAAACTGGAAAGAAGCTTTCTGAGAAACTGCTCTGTGTTCTGTTAATTCATCTCACAGAGTTACATCTTTCCCTTCAAGAAGCCTTTCGCTAAGGCTGTTCTTGTGGAATTGGCAAAGGGATATTTGGAAGCCCATAGAGGGCTATGGTGAAAAAGGAAATATCTTCCGTGCAAAACTGGAAAGAAGCTTTCTGAGAAACTACTCTGTGTTCTGTGAATTCATCTCTCAGAGATACATCTTTCCCTTCAAGAAGCCTTTCGCTAAGGCTGTTCTTGTGTAATTGGCAAAGGGATATTTGGACGCCCATAGATGGCTATGGTGAAAAAGGAAATATCTTCCGTTCAAAACTGGAAAGAAGCTTTCCGAGAAACTGCTCTGTGTTCTGTAAATTCATCTCACAGAGTTACATCTTTCCCCTCAAGAAGCATTTCGCTATGCTGTTCTTGTGGAATTGGCAAAGGGATATTTGGAAGCCCATGGAGGGCTATGGTGAAAAAGGAAATATCTTCCGTTCAAAAATGGAAAGAAGCTTTCTGGGAAACTGCTCTGTGTTCTGTTAATTCATCTCACAGAGATACATCTTTCCCTTCAAGAAGCCTTTCCCTATGGCTGTTCTTGTGGAATTGGCAAAGGGATATTTGGAAGCCCATAGAGGGCTATGGTGAAAAAGGAAATATCTTCCGTTCAAAACTGGAAGGAATCTTTCTGAGAAACTGCTCGGTGTTATGTTAATTCATCTCACAGTGTTACATCTTTCCCTTCAAGAAGCCTTTCGCTAAGGCTGTTCTTGTGGAATTGGCAAAGGGATATTTGGAAGTCCATAGAGGGCTATGGTGAAAAAGGAATTATCTTCCGTTCAAAATTGGAAAGAAGCTTTCTGAGAAACTGCTCTGTGTTCTGTTAATTCATCTCACAGAGTTACATCTTTCCCTTCAGGAAACCTTTCGCTAAGGCTGTTCTTGTGGAATTGGGAAAGGGATATTTGGAAGCCAATAGAGGGCTATGGTGAAAAAGGAAATATCCTCCGTTCAAAACTGGAAAGAAGCTTTCTGAGAAACTGCTCTGTGTTCTTTGAATTCGTCTCACAGAGTTACATCTTTCCCTTCAAGAAGCCTTTCGCTAAGGCTGTTGTTGTGGAATTGGCAAAGGGATATTTGGAAGCCCATAGAGGGCTATGGTGAAAAAGGAAATACCTTCCGTTCTAAACTGGAAAGAAGCTTTCTGAGAAACTGCTCTGAGTTCTGTTAATTCATCTCACAGAGTTACATCTTTCCCGTCAAGAAGCCTTTCGCTAAGGCTGTTATTGTGAAATTGGCAAAGGGATATTTGGAAGCCCATAGAGGGCTATGGTGAAAAAGGAAATATCTTCCGTTCAAAACGGAAGTAATCTTTCTGAGAAACTGCTCTGTGTTCTGTTTATTCATCTCACAGAGTTACATCTTTCCCTTTTAAAAGCCTTTCGCTAATGCTGTTCTTGTGGAATTGGCAAAGGGATATTTGGAAGCCCATAGAGGGCTATGGTGAAAAAGGAAATATCTTCCGTTCAAAACTGGAAAGAAGCTTTCTGAGAAACTGCTCTGTATTCTGTTAATTCATCTCACAGAGTTACATCTTTCCCTTCAAGAAGCCTTTCGCTAAGGCTGTTCTTGTGGAATTGGCAAATTGATATTTGGAAGCCCATAGAGGGCTATGGTGAAAAAGGAAATATCTTCCGTTCAAACCTGGAAGGAATCTTTCTGAGAAAAAGCTCGGTGTTAAGTTAATTCATCTCACAGGGTTACATCTTTCCCTTCAAGAAGCCTTTCGCTAAGGCTGTTCTTGTGGAATTGGCAAAGGGATATTTGGAAGCCCATAGAGGGCTATGTTGAAAAAGGAAATATCTTCCGTTAAAAACTTGAAAGAAGATTTCTGAGAAACTGCTCTGTGTTCTGTGAATTCATCTCACAGAGTTACATCTTTCCCTTCAAGAAACCTTTCGCTAAGGCTGTTCTTGTGGATTTGGGAAAGGGATATTTGGAAGCCAATAGAGGGCTATGGTGAAAAAGGAAATACCTTCTGTTCAAAATTGGAAAGAAGCTTTCTGAGAAACTGCTCTGTGTTCTATTAATTCATCTCACAGAGTTACATCTTGCCCTTCAAGAAGCCTTTCGCTAAGGCTGTTCTTGTGGAATTGGCAAAGGGATATTTGGAAGCCCCTAGAGGGCTATGGTGAAAAAGGAAATATCTTCCGTTCAAAACTGGAAAGAAGCTTTCTGAGAAACAGCTCTGTGTTCTGTTAATTCATCACACAGAGTTACATCTTTCCCTTCAAGAAGCCATTCGCTAAGGTTGTTCTTGTGGAATTGGCAAAGGGATATTTGGAAGCCCATAGAGGGCTATGGTGAAAAAGGAAATATTTTCCGTGCAAAACTGGAAAGAAGCTTTCTGAGAAACTACTCTGTGTTCTGTGAATTCATCTCACAGAGTTACATCTTTCCCTTCAAGAAGCCTTTCGCTAAGGCTGTTCTTGTGTAATTGGCAAAGGGATATTTGGACGCCCATAGATGGCTATGGTGAAAAAGGAAATATCTTCCGTTCAAAACGGAAGTAATCTTTCTGAGAAACTGCTCTGTGTTCTGTTTATTCATCTCACAGAGTTACATCTTTCCCTTTTAAAAGCCTTTCGCGAATGCTGTTCTTGTGGAATTGGCAAAGGGATATTTGGAAGCCCATAGAGGGCTATGGTGAAAAAGGAAATATCTTCCGTTCAAAACTGGAAAGAAGCTTTCTGAGAAACTGCTCTGTATTCTGTTAATTCATCTCACAGAGTTACATCTTTCCCTTCAAGAAGCCTTTCGCTAAGGCTGTTCTTGTGGAATTGGCAAATTGATATTTGGAAGCCCATAGAGGGCTATGGTGAAAAAGGAAATATCTTCCGTTCAAAGCTGGAAGGAATCTTTCTGAGAAAAAGCTCGGTGTTAAGTTAATTCATCTCACAGGGTTACATCTTTCCCTTCAAGAAGCCTTTCGCTAAGGCTGTTCTTGTGGAATTGGCAAAGGGATATTTGGAAGCCCATAGAGGGCTATGTTGAAAAAGGAAATATCTTCCGTTAAAAACTTGAAAGAAGATTTCTGAGAAACTGCTCTGTGTTCTGTGAATTCATCTCACAGAGTTACATCTTTCCCTTCAAGAAACCTTTCGCTAAGGCTGTTCTTGTGGATTTGGGAAAGGGATATTTGGAAGCCAATAGAGGGCTATGGTGAAAAAGGAAATACCTTCTGTTCAAAATTGGAAAGAAGCTTTCTGAGAAACTGCTCTGTGTTCTGTTAATTCATCTCACAGAGTTACATCTTGCCCTTCAAGAAGCCTTTCGCTAAGGCTGTTCTTGTGGAATTGGCAAAGGGATATTTGGAAGCCCCTAGAGGGCTATGGTGAAAAAGGAAATATCTTCCGTTCAAAACTGGAAAGAAGCTTTCTGAGAAACAGCTCTGTGTTCTGTTAATTCATCACACAGAGTTACATCTTTCCCTTCAAGAAGCCATTCGCTAAGGTTGTTCTTGTGGAATTGGCAAAGGGATATTTGGAAGCCCATAGAGGGCTATGGTGAAAAAGGAAATATTTTCCGTGCAAAACTGGAAAGAAGCTTTCTGAGAAACTACTCTGTGTTCTGTGAATTCATCTCACAGAGTTACATCTTTCCCTTCAAGAAGCCTTTCGCTAAGGCTGTTCTTGTGTAATTGGCAAAGGGATATTTGGACGCCCATAGATGGCTATGGTGAAAAAGGAAATATCTTCCGTTCAAAACTGGAAAGAAGCTTTCCGAGAAACTGCTCTGTGTTCTGTAAATTCATCTCACAGAGTTACATCTTTCCCCTCAAGAAGCATTTCGCTAAGCTGTTCTTGTGGAATTGGCAAAGGGATATTTGGAAGCCCATGGAGGGCTATGGTGAAAAAGTATATATCTTCCGTTCAAAAATGGAAAGAAGCTTTCTGGGAAACTGCTCTGTGTTCTGTTAATTCATCTCACAGAGATACATCTTTCCCTTCAAGAAGCCTTTCCCTATGGCTGTTCTTGTGGAATTGGCAAAGGGATATTTGGAAGCCCATAGAGGGCTATGGTGAAAAAGGAAATATCTTCCGTTCAAAACTGGAAGGAATCTTTCTGAGAAACTGCTCGGTGTTATGTTAATTCATCTCACAGGGTTACATCTTTCCCTTCAAGAAGCCTTTCGCTAAGGCTGTTCTTGTGGAATTGGCAAAGGGATATTTGGAAACCCATAGAGGGCTATGGTGAAAAAGGAAATATCTTCCGTTCAAAACTGGAAAGAAGCTTTCTGAGAAACTGCTCTCTGTTCTGTTAATTCATCACACAGAGTTACATCTTTCCCTTCAAGAATCCTTTCGCTAAGGCTGTTCTTGTGGAATTGGCAAAGGGATATTTGGAAGCCCATAGAGGGCTATGGTGAAAAAGGAAATATCTTCCGTTCAAAACTGGAAGTAATCTTTCTGAGAAACTGCTCTGTGTTCTGTTAATTCATCTCACAGAGTTACATCTTTCCCTTTTAAAAGCCTTTCGCTAATGCTGTTCTTGTGGAATTGGCAAAGGGATATTTGGAAGCCCATAGAGGGCTATGGTGAAAAAGGAAATATCTTCCGTTCAAAACTGGAAAGAAGCTTTCTGAGAAACTGCTCTGTGTTCTGTTAATTCATCTCACAGAGTTACATCTTTCCCTTCAAGAAGCCTTTCGCTAAGGCTGTTCTTGTGGAATTGGCAAAGGGATATTTGGAAGCCCATAGAGGGCTATGGTGAAAAAGGAAATATCTTCCGTGCAAAACTGGAAAGAAGCTTTCTGAGAAACTACTCTGTGTTCTGTGAATTCATCTCACAGAGTTACATCTTTCCCTTCAAGAAGCCTTTCACTAAGGCTGTTCTTGTGTAATTGGCAAAGGGATATTTGGACGCCCATAGATGGCTATGGTCAAAAAGGAAATATCTTCCGTTCAAAACTGGAAAGAAGCTTTCCGAGAAACTGCTCTGTGTACTGTAAATTCATCTCACAGAGTTACATCTTTCCCCTCAAGAAGCCTTTCGCTAAGCTGTTCTTGTGCAATTGGCAAAGGGATATTTGGAAGCCCAAGGAGGACTATGGTGAAAAAGGAAATATCTTCCGTTCAAAACTGGAAGGAATCTTTCTGAGAAAGTGCTCGGTATTATGTTGATTCATCTCACAGGGTTACATCTTTCCCTTCAAGAAGCCTTTCGCTAAGGCTGTTCTTGTGGAATTGGCAAAGGGATATTTGGAAGCCCATAGAGGGCTATGGTGAAAAAGGAAATATCTTCCGTTCTAAACTGGAAAGAAGCTTTCTGAGAAACTGCTCTGAGTTCTGTTAATTCATCTCACAGAGTTACATCTTTCCCGTCAAGAAGCCTTTCGCTAAGGCTGTTCTTGTGAAATTGGCAAAGGGATATTTGGAAGCCCATAGAGGGCTATGGTGAAAAAGGAAATATCTTCCGTTGAAAACTGGAAAGAAGCTTTCTGAGAAACTGCTCTGTGTTCTGTTAATTCATCTCACAGAGTTACATCTTTCCCTTCAAGAAGCCTTTCGCTAAGGCTGTTCTTGTGGAATTGGCAAAGCGATATTTGGAAGCCCATAGATGGCTATGGTGAAAAAGGAAATATCTTCCGTTCAAAACTGGAAAGAAGCTTTCTGAGAAACTGCTCTGTGTTCTGTTAATTCATCTCACAGAGTTACATCTTTCCCTTCAAGAAGCCTTTCGCTAAGGCTGTTCTTGTGGAATTGGCAAAGGGATATTTGGAAACCCATAGAGGGCTATGGTGAAAAAGGAAATATCTTCCGTTCAAAACTGGAAAGAAGCTTTCTGAGAAACTGCTCTCTGTTCTGTTAATTCATCACACAGAGTTACATCTTTCCCTTCAAGAAGCCTTTCGCTAAGGCTGTTCTTGTGGAATTGGCAAAGGGATATTTGGAAGTCCATAGAGGGCTATGGTGAAAAAGGAAATATCTTCCGTTCAAAACTGGAAAGAAGCCTTCTGAGAAACTGCTCTGTGTTCTGTTAATTCATCTCACAGAGTTACATCTTTCCCTTTTAAAAGCCTTTCGCTAATGCTGTTCTTGTGGAATTGGCAAAGGGATATTTGGAAGCCCATAGAGGGCTATGGTGAAAAAGGAAATATCTTCCGTTCAAAACTGGAAAGAAGCTTTCTGAGAAACTGCTCTGTGTTCTGTTAATTCATCTCACAGAGTTACATCTTTCCCTTCAAGAAGCCTTTCGCTAAGACTGTTCTTGTGGAATTGGCAAAGGGATATTTGGAAGCCCATAGAGGGCTATGGTGAAAAAGGAAATATCTTCCGTTCAAAACGGGAAAGAAGCTTTCTGAGAAACTGCTCTGTGTTCTGTTAATTCATCTCACAGAGTTACATCTTTCCCTTCAAGAAGCCTTTCGCTAAGGCTGTTCTTGTGGAATTGGCAAAGGGATATTTGGAAGCCCATAGAGGGCTATGGTGAAAAAGGAAATATCTTCCGTGCAAAACTGGAAAGAAGCTTTCTGAGAAACTACTCTGTGTTCTGTGAATTCATCTCACAGAGTTACATCTTTCCCTTCAAGAAGCCTTTCGCTAAGTCTGTTCTTGTGTAATTGGCAAAGGGATATTTGGACGCCCATAGATGGCTATGGTGAAAAAGGAAATATCTTCCGTTCAAAACTGGAAAGAATCTTTCCGAGAAACTGCTCTGTGTACTGTAAATTCATCTCACAGAGTTACATCTTTCCCCTCAAGAAGCCTTTCGCTAAGCTGTTCTTGTGGAATTGGCAAAGGGATATTTGGAAGCCCATGGAGGGCTATGGTGAAAAAGGAAATATCTTCCGTTCAAAACTGGAAGGAATCTTTCTGAGAAACTGCTCGGTATTATGTTGATTCATCTCACAAGGTTACATCTTTCCCTTCAAGAAGCCTTTCGCTAAGGCTGTTCTTGTGGAATTGGCAGAGGGATATTTGGAAGTCCATAGAGGGCTATGGTGAAAAAGGAAATATCTTCCGTTCAAAATTGGAAAGTAGCTTTCTGAGAAACTGCTCTGTGTTCTGTGAATTCATCTCACAGAGTTACATCTTTCCCTTCAAGAAGCCTTTCGCTAAGGCTGTTCTTGTGAAATTGGCAAAGGGATATTTGGAAGCCCATAGAGGGCTATGGTGAAAAAGGAAATATCTTCCGTTGAAAACTGGAAAGAAGCTTTCTGAGAAACTGCTCTGTGTTCTGTTAATTCATCTCACAGAGTTACATCTTTCCCTTCAAGAAGCCTTTCGCTAAGGCTGTTCTTGTGGAATTGGCAAAGGGATATTTGGAAGCCCATAGATGGCTATGGTGAAAAAGGAAATATCTTCCGTTCAAAACTGGAAAGAAGCTTTCTGAGAAACTGCTCTGTGTTCTGTAAATTCATCTCACAGAGTGACATCTTTCCCTTCAAGAAGCCTTTCGCTAAGGCTGTTCTTGTGGAATTGGCAAAGGGATATTTGGAAACCCATAGAGGGCTATGGTGAAAAAGGAAATATCTTCCGTTCAAAACTTGAAAGAAGATTTCTGAGAAACTGCTCTGTGTTCTGTGAATTCATCTCACAGAGTTACATCTTTCCCTTCAAGAAACCTTTCGCTAAGGCTGTTCTTGTGGAATTGGGAAAGGGATATTTGGAAGCCAATAGAGGGCTATGGTGAAAAAGGAAATACCTTCCGTTCAAAACTGGAAAGAAGCCTTCTGAGAAACTGCTCTGTGTTCTGTTAATTCATCTCACAGAGTTACATCTTTCCCTTTTAAAAGCCTTTCGCTAATGCTGTTCTTGTGGAATTGGCAAAGGGATATTTGGAAGCCCATAGAGGGCTATGGTGAAAAAGGAAATATCTTCCGTTCAAAACTGGAAAGAAGCTTTCTGAGAAACTGCTCTGTGTTCTGTTAATTCATCTCACAGAGTTACATCTTTCCCTTCAAGAAGCCTTTCGCTAAGGCTGTTCTTGTGGAATTGGCAAAGGGATATTTGGAAGCCCATAGAGGGCTATGGTGAAAAAGGAAATATCTTCCGTGCAAAACTGGAAAGAAGCTTTCTGAGAAACTACTCTGTGTTCTGTGAATTCATCTCACAGAGATACATCTTTCCCTTCAAGAAGCCTTTCGCTAAGGCTGTTCTTGTGTAATTGGCAAAGGGATATTTGGACGCCCATAGATGGCTATGGTGAAAAAGGAAATATCTTCCGTTCAAAACTGGAAAGAAGCTTTCCGAGAAACTGCTCTGTGTTCTGTAAATTCATCTCACAGAGTTACATCTTTCCCCTCAAGAAGCCTTTCGCTATGCTGTTCTTGTGGAATTGGCAAAGGGATATTTGGAAGCCCATGGAGGGCTATGGTGAAAAAGGAAATATCTTCCGTTCAAAAATGGAAAGAAGCTTTCTGGGAAACTGCTCTGTGTTCTGTTAATTCATCTCACAGAGATACATCTTTCCCTTCAAGAAGCCTTTCCCTATGGCTGTTCTTGTGGAATTGGCAAAGGGATATTTGGAAGCCCATAGAGGGCTATGGTGAAAAAGGAAATATCTTCCGTTCAAAACTGGAAGGAATCTTTCTGAGAAACTGCTCGGTGTTATGTTAATTCATCTCACAGTGTTACATCTTTCCCTTCAAGAAGCCTTTCGCTAAGGCTGTTCTTGTGGAATTGGCAAAGGGATATTTGGAAGTCCATAGAGGGCTATGGTGAAAAAGGAATTATCTTCCGTTCAAAATTGGAAAGAAGCTTTCTGAGAAACTGCTCTGTGTTCTGTGAATTCATCTCACAGAGTTACATCTTTCCCTTCAGGAAACCTTTCGCTAAGGCTGTTCTTGTGGAATTGGGAAAGGGATATTTGGAAGCCAATAGAGGGCTATGGTGAAAAAGGAAATATCTTCCGTTCAAAACTGGAAAGAAGCGTTCTGAGAAACTGCTGTGTGTTCTGTTAATTCATCTCACAGAGTTACATCTTTCCATTCAAGAAGCCTTTCGCTAAGGCTGTTCTTGTGGAATTGGCAAAGGGATATTTGGAAGCCCATAGAGGACTATGGTGAAAAAGGAAATACCTTCCGTTCAAAACTGGAAAGAAGCTTTCTGAGAAACTGCTCTCTGTCCTGTTAATTCATCACACAGAGTTACATCTTTCCCTTCAAGAAGCCTTTCGCTAAGGCTGTTCTTGTGGAATTGGCAAAGGGATATTTGGAAGCCCATAGAGGGCTATGGTGAAAAAGGAAATATCTTCCGTTCAAAACTGGAAAGAAGCTTTCTGAGAAACTGCTCTGTGTTCTTTGAATTCGTCTCACAGAGTTACATCTTTCCCTTCAAGAAGCCTTTCGCTAAGGCTGTTGTTGTGGAATTGGCAAAGGGATATTTGGAAGCCCATAGAGGGCTATGGTGAAAAAGGAAATACCTTCCGTTCTAAACTGGAAAGAAGCTTTCTGAGAAACTGCTCTGAGTTCTGTTAATTCATCTCACAGAGTTACATCTTTCCCGTCAAGAAGCCTTTCGCTAAGGCTGTTATTGTGAAATTGGCAAAGGGATATTTGGAAGCCCATAGAGGGCTATGGTGAAAAAGGAAATATCTTCCGTTCAAAACTGGAAGTAATCTCTCTGAGAAACTGCTCTGTGTTCTGTTTATTCATCTCACAGAGTTACATCTTTCCCTTTTAAAAGCCTTTCGCTAATGCTGTTCTTGTGGAATTGGCAAAGGGATATTTGGAAGCCCATAGAGGGCTATGGTGAAAAAGGAAATATCTTCCGTTCAAAACTGGAAAGAAGCTTTCTGAGAAACTGCTCTGTATTCTGTTAATTCATCTCACAGAGTTACATCTTTCCCTTCAAGAAGCCTTTCGCTAAGGCTGTTCTTGTGGAATTGGCAAATTGATATTTGGAAGCCCATAGAGGGCTATGGTGAAAAAGGAAATATCTTCCGTTCAAAGCTGGAAGGAATCTTTCTGAGAAAATGCTCGGTGTTAAGTTAATTCATCTCACAGGGTTACATCTTTCCCTTCAAGAAGCCTTTCGCTAAGGCTGTTCTTGTGGAATTGGCAAAGGGATATTTGGAAGCCCATAGAGGGCTATGTTGAAAAAGGAAATATCTTCCGTTCAAAACTTGAAAGAAGATTTCTGAGAAACTGCTCTGTGTTCTGTGAATTCATCTCACAGAGTTACATCTTTCCCTTCAAGAAACCTTTCGCTAAGGCTGTTCTTGTGGATTTGGGAAAGGGATATTTGGAAGCCAATAGAGGGCTATGGTGAAAAAGGAAATACCTTCTGTTCAAAATTGGAAAGAAGCTTTCTGAGAAACTGCTCTGTGTTCTGTTAATTCATCTCACAGAGTTACATCTTGCCCTTCAAGAAGCCTTTCGCTAAGGCTGTTCTTGTGGAATTGGCAAAGGGATATTTGGAAGCCCCTAGAGGGCTATGGTGAAAAAGGAAATATCTTCCGTTCAAAACTGGAAAGAAGCTTTCTGAGAAACAGCTCTGTGTTCTGTTAATTCATCACACAGAGATACATCTTTCCCTTCAAGAAGCCATTCGCTAAGGCTGTTCTTGTGGAATTGGCAAAGGGATATTTGGAAGCCCATAGAGGGCTATGGTGAAAAAGGAAATATTTTCCGTGCAAAACTGGAAAGAAGCTTTCTGAGAAACTACTCTGTGTTCTGTGAATTCATCTCACAGAGTTACATCTTTCCCTTCAAGAAGCCTTTCGCTAAGGCTGTTCTTGTGGAATTGGCAAAGGGATATTTGGACGCCCATAGATGGCTATGGTGAAAAAGGAAATATCTTCCGTTCAAAACTGGAAAGAAGCTTTCCGAGAAACTGCTCTGTGTTCTGTAAATTCATCTCACAGAGTTACATCTTTCCCCTCAAGAAGCATTTCGCTAAGCTGTTCTTGTGGAATTGGCAAAGGGATATTTGGAAGCCCATGGAGGGCTATGGTGAAAAAGTATATATCTTCCGTTCAAAAATGGAAAGAAGCTTTCTGGGAAACTGCTCTGTGTTCTGTTAATTCATCTCAGAGAGATACATCTTTCCCTTCAAGAAGCCTTTCCCTATGGCTGTTCTTGTGGAATTGGCAAAGGGATATTTGGAAGCCCATAGAGGGCTATGGTGAAAAAGGAAATATCTTCCGTTCAAAACTGGAAGGAATCTTTCTGAGAAACTGCTCTGTGTTATGTTAATTCATCTCACAGGGTTACATCTTTCCCTTCAAGAAGCCTTTCGCTAAGGCTGTTCTTGTGGAATTGGCAAAGGGATATTTGGAAACCCATAGAGGGCTATGGTGAAAAAGGAAATATCTTCCGTTCAAAACTGGAAAGAAGCTTTCTGAGAAACTGCTCTCTGTTCTGTTAATTCATCACACAGAGTTACATCTTTCCCTTCAAGAATCCTTTCGCTAAGGCTGTTCTTGTGGAATTGGCAAAGGGATATTTGGAAGCCCATAGAGGGCTATGGTGAAAAAGGAAATATCTTCCGTTCAAAACTGGAAGTAATCTTTCTGAGAAACTGCTCTGTGTTCTGTTAATTCATCTCACAGAGTTACATCTTTCCCTTTTAAAAGCCTTTCGCTAATGCTGTTCTTGTGGAATTGGCAAAGGGATATTTGGAAGCCCATAGAGGGCTATGGTGAAAAAGGAAATATCTTCCGTTCAAAACTGGAAAGAAGCTTTCTGAGAAACTGCTCTGTGTTCTGTTAATTCATCTCACAGAGTTACATCTTTCCCTTCAAGAAGCCTTTCGCTAAGGCTGTTCTTGTGGAATTGGCAAAGGGATATTTGGAAGCCCATAGAGGGCTATGGTGAAAAAGGAAATATCTTCCGTGCAAAACTGGAAAGAAGCTTTCTGAGAAACTACTCTGTGTTCTGTGAATTCATCTCACAGAGTTACATCTTTCCCTTCAAGAAGCCTTTCGCTAAGGCTGTTCTTGTGTAATTGGCAAAGGGATATTTGGACGCCCATAGATGGCTATGGTCAAAAAGGAAATATCTTCCGTTCAAAACTGGAAAGAAGCTTTCCGAGAAACTGCTCTGTGTACTGTAAATTCATCTCACAGAGTTACATCTTTCCCCTCAAGAAGCCTTTCGCTAAGCTGTTCTTGTGCAATTGGCAAAGGGATATTTGGAAGCCCAAGGAGGACTATGGTGAAAAAGGAAATATCTTCCGTTCAAAACTGGAAGGAATCTTTCTGAGAAAGTGCTCGGTATTATGTTGATTCATCTCACAGGGTTACATCTTTCCCTTCAAGAAGCCTTTCGCTAAGGCTGTTCTTGTGGAATTGGCAAAGGGATATTTGGAAGCCCATAGATGGCTATGGTGAAAAAGGAAATATCTTCCGTTCAAAACTGGAAAGAAGCTTTCTGAGAAACTGCTCTGTGTTCTGTAAATTCATCTCACAGAGTGACATCTTTCCCTTCAAGAAGCCTTTCGCTAAGGCTGTTCTTGTGGAATTGGCAAAGGGATATTTGGAAACCCATAGAGGGCTATGGTGAAAAAGGAAATATCTTCCGTTCAAAACTGGAAAGAAGCTTTCTGAGAAACTGCTCTCTGTTCTGTTAATTCATCACACAGAGTTACATCTTTCCCTTCAAGAAGCCTTTCGCTAAGGCTGTTCTTGTGGAATTGGCAAAGGGATATTTGGAAGTCCATAGAGGGCTATGGTGAAAAAGGAAATATCTTCCGTTCAAAACTGGAAAGAAGCCTTCTGAGAAACTGCTCTGTGTTCTGTTAATTCATCTCACAGAGTTACATCTTTCCCTTTTAAAAGCCTTTCGCTAATGCTGTTCTTGTGGAATTGGCAAAGGGATATTTGGAAGCCCATAGAGGGCTATGGTGAAAAAGGAAATATCTTCCGTTCAAAACTGGAAAGAAGCTTTCTGAGAAACTGCTCTGTGTTCTGTTAATTCATCTCACAGAGTTACATCTTTCCCTTCAAGAAGCCTTTCGCTAAGACTGTTCTTGTGGAATTGGCAAAGGGATATTTGGAAGCCCATAGAGGGCTATGGTGAAAAAGGAAATATCTTCCGTTCAAAACGGGAAAGAAGCTTTCTGAGAAACTGCTCTGTGTTCTGTTAATTCATCTCACAGAGTTACATCTTTCCCTTCAAGAAGCCTTTCGCTAAGGCTGTTCTTGTGGAATTGGCAAAGGGATATTTGGAAGCCCATAGAGGGCTATGGTGAAAAAGGAAATATCTTCCGTGCAAAACTGGAAAGAAGCTTTCTGAGAAACTACTCTGTGTTCTGTGAATTCATCTCACAGAGTTACATCTTTCCCTTCAAGAAGCCTTTCGCTAAGTCTGTTCTTGTGTAATTGGCAAAGGGATATTTGGACGCCCATAGATGGCTATGGTGAAAAAGGAAATATCTTCCGTTCAAAACTGGAAAGAATCTTTCCGAGAAACTGCTCTGTGTACTGTAAATTCATCTCACAGAGTTACATCTTTCCCCTCAAGAAGCCTTTCGCTAAGCTGTTCTTGTGGAATTGGCAAAGGGATATTTGGAAGCCCATGGAGGGCTATGGTGAAAAAGGAAATATCTTCCGTTCAAAACTGGAAGGAATCTTTCTGAGAAACTGCTCGGTATTATGTTGATTCATCTCACAAGGTTACATCTTTCCCTTCAAGAAGCCTTTCGCTAAGGCTGTTCTTGTGGAATTGGCAGAGGGATATTTGGAAGTCCATAGAGGGCTATGGTGAAAAAGGAAATATCTTCCGTTCAAAATTGGAAAGTAGCTTTCTGAGAAACTGCTCTGTGTTCTGTGAATTCATCTCACAGAGTTACATCTTTCCCTTCAATAAACCTTTCGCTAAGGCTGTTCTTGTGAAATTGGGAAAGGGATATTTGGAAGCCAATAGAGGGCTATGGTGAAAAAGGAAATATCTTCCGTTCAAAACTGGAAAGAAGCGTTCTGAGAAACTGCTGTGTGTTCTGTTAATTCATCTCACAGAGTTACATCTTTCCATTCAAGAAGCCTTTCGCTAAGGCTGTTCTTGTGGAATTGGCAAAGGGATATTTGGAAACCCATAGAGGGCTATGGTGAAAAAGGAAATATCCTCCGTTCAAAATTGTAAAGAAGCTTTCTGAGAAACTGCTCTGTGTTCTGTTAATTCATCTCACAGAGTTACATCTTTCCCTTCAAGAAGCCTTTCGCTAAGTCTGTTCTTGTGGAATTGGCAAAGGGATATTTGGAAACCCATAGAGGGCTAAGGTGAAAAAGGAAATATCTTCCGTTCAAAACTGGAAAGAAGCTTCCTGAGAAACTGCTCTCTGTCCTGTTAATTCATCACACAGAGTTACATCTTTCCCTTCAAGAAGCCTTTCGCTAAGGCTGTTCTTGTGGAATTGGCAAAGTTATATTTGGAAGCCCATAGAGGGCTATGGTGAAAAAGGAAATACCTTCCGTTCTAAACTGGAAAGAAGCTTTCTGAGAAACTGCTCTGAGTTCTGTTAATTCATCTCACAAAGTTACATCTTTCCCGTCAAGAAGCCTTTCGCTAAGGCTGTTCTTGTGAAATTGGCAAAGGGATATTTGGAAGCCCATGGAGGGCTATGGTGAAAAAGGAAATATCTTCCGTTCAAAACTGGAAAGAAGCTTTCTGAGAAACTGCTCTGTGTTCTGTTAATTCATCTCACAGAGTTACATCTTTCCCTTCAAGAAGCCTTTCGCTAAGGCTGTTGTTGTGGAATTGGCAAAGGGATATTTGGAAGCCCATAGATGGCTATGGTGAAAAAGGAAATATCTTCCGTTCAAAACTGGAAAGAAGCTTTCTGAGAAACTGCTCTCTGTTCTGTTAATTCATCACACAGAGTTTCATCTTTCCCTTCAGGAAGCCTTTCGCTAAGGCTGTTCTTGTGGAATTGGCAAAGGGATATTTGGAAGCCCATAGAGGGCTATGGTGAAAAAGGAAATATCATTCGTTCAAAACTGGAAGTAATCTTTCTGAGAAACTGCTCTGTGTTCTGTTAATTCATCTCACAGCGTTACATCTTTCCCTTTTAAAAGCCTTTCGCTAATGCTGTTCTTGTGGAATTGGCAAAGGGATATTTGGAAGCCCATAGAGGGCTATGGTGAAAAAGGAAATATCTTCCGTTCAAAACTGGAAAGAAGCTTTCTGAGAAACTGCTCTGTGTTCTGTTAATTCATCTCACAGAGTTACATCTTTCCTTTCAAGAAGCCTTTCGCTAAGGCTGTTCTTGTGGAATTGGCAAATTGATATTTGGAAGCCCATAGAGGGCTATGGTGAAAAAGGAAATATCTTCCGTTCAAAACTGGAAGGAATCTTTCTGAGAAAATGCTCGGTGTTATGTTAATTCATCTCACAGGGTTACATCTTTCCCTTCAAGAAGCCTTTCGCTAAGGCTGTTCTTGTGGAATTGGCAAAGGGATATTTGGAAGCCCATAGAGTTCTATGTTGAAAAAGGAAATATCTTCCGTTCAAAACTTGAAAGAAGATTTCTGAGAAACTGCTCTGTGTTCTGTGAATTCATCTCACAGAGTTACATCTTTCCCTTCAAGAAACCTTTCGCTAAGGCTGTTCTTGTGGAATTGGGAAAGGGATATTTGGAAGCCAATAGAGGGCTATGGTGAAAAAGGAAATACCTTCCGTTCAAAACTGGAAAGAAGCCTTCTGAGAAACTGCTCTGTGTTCTGTTAATTCATATCACAGAGTTACATCTTTCCCTTTTAAAAGCCTTTCGCTAATGCTGTTCTTGTGGAATTGGCAAAGGGATATTTGGAAGCCCATAGAGGGCTATGGTGAAAAAGGAAATATCTTCCGTTCAAAACTGGAAAGAAGCTTTCTGAGAAACTGCTCTGTGTTCTGTTAATTCATCTCACAGAGTTACATCTTTCCCTTCAAGAAGCCTTTCGCTAAGTCTGTTCTTGTGGAATTGGCAAAGGGATATTTGGAAGCCCATAGAGGGCTATGGTGAAAAAGGAAATATCTTCCGTGCAAAACTGGAAAGAAGCTTTCTGAGAAACTACTCTGTGTTCTGTTAATTCATCTCACAGAGATACATCTTTCCCTTCAAGAAGCCTTTCGCTAAGGCTATTCTTGTGTAATTGGCAAAGGGATATTTGGACGCCCATAGATGGCTACGGTGAAAAAGGAAATATCTTCCGTTCAAAACTGGAAAGAAGCTTTCCGAGAAACTGCTCTGTGTTCTGTAAATTCATCTCACAGAGTTACATCTTTCCCCTCAAGAAGCCTTTCGCTAAGCTGTTCTTGTGGAATTGGCAAAGGGATATTTGGAAGCCCATGGAGGGCTATGGTGAAAAAGGAAATATCTTCCGTTCAAAAATGGAAAGAAGCTTTCTGGGAAACTGCTCTGTGTTCTGTTAATTCATCTCACAGAGATACATCTTTCCCTTCAAGAAGCCTTTCCCTATGGCTGTTCTTGTGGAATTGGCAAAGGGATATTTGGAAGCCCATAGAGGGCTATGGTGAAAAAGGAAATATCTTCCGTTCAAAACTGGAGGGAATCTTTCTGAGAAACTGCTCGGTGTTATGTTAATTCATCTCACAGGGTTACATCTTACCCTTTAAGAAGCCTTTCGCTAAGGCTGTTCTTGTGGAATTGGCAAAGTGATATTTGGAAACCCATAGAGGGCTATGGTGAAAAAGGAAATATCTTCCGTTCAAAACTGGAAAGAAGCTTTCTGAGAAACTGCTCTCTGTTCTGTTAATTCATCACACAGAGTTACATCTTTCCCTTCAAGTAGCCTTTCGCTAAGGCTGTTCTTGTGGAATTGGCAAAGGGATATTTGGAAGCCCATAGAGGGCTATGGTGAAAAAGGAAATATCTTCCGTTCAAAACTGGAAGTCATCTTTCTGAGAAACTGCTCTGTGTTCTGTTAATTCATCTCACAGAGTTACATCTTTTCCTTTTAAAAGCCTTTCGCTAATGCTGTTCTTGTGGAATTGGCAAAGGGATATTAGGAAGCCCATAGAGGGCTATGGTGAAAAAGGAAATATCTTCCGTTCAAAACTGGAAAGAAGCTTTCTGAGAAACTGCTCTGTGTTCTGTGAATTCATCTCACAGAGTTACATCTTTCCCTTCAAGAAGCCTTTCGCTAAGGCTGTTCTTGTGTAATTGGCAAAGGGATATTTGGACGCCCATAGATGGCTATGGTGAAAAAGGAAATATCTTCCGTTCAAAACTGGAAAGAAGCTTTGTGAGAAACTGCTCTGTGTACTGTAAATTCATCTCACAGAGTTACATCTTGCCCCTCAAGAAGCCTTTCGCTAAGGCTGTTCTTGTGGAATTGGCAAAGGGATATTTGGAAGCCCATGGAGGACTATGGTGAAAAAGGAAATATCTTCCGTTCAAAACTGGAAGGAATCTTTCTGAGAAACTGCTCGGTATTATGTTGATTCATCTCACAGGGTTACATCTTTCCCTTCAAGAAGCCTTTCGCTAAGGCTGTTCTTGTGGAATTGGCAAAGGGATATTTGGAAGTCCATAGAGGGCTATGGTGAAAAAGGAATTATCTTCCGTTCAAAATTGGAAAGAAGCTTTCTGAGAAACTGCTCTGTGTTCTGTGAATTCATCTCACAGAGTTACATCTTTCCCTTCAAGAAACCCTTCGCTAAGGCTGTTCTTGTGGAATTGGGAAAGGGATATTTGGAACCCAATAGAGGGCTATGGTGAAAAAGGAAATATCTTCCGTTCAAAACTGGAAAGAAGCGTTCTGAGAAACTGCTGTGTGTTCTGTTAATTCATCTCACAGAGTTACATCTTTCCATTCAAGAAGCCTTTCGCTAAGGCTGTTCTTGTGGAATTGGCAAAGGGATATTTGGAAGCCCATAGAGGACTATGGTGAAAAAGGAAATATCTTCCGTTCAAAATTGGAAAGAAGCTTTCTGAGAAACTGCTCTGTGTTCTGTTAATTCATCTCACAGAGTTACATCTTTCCCTTCAAGAAGCCTTTCGCTATGGCTATTCTTGTGGAATTGGCAAAGGGATATTTGGAAACCCATAGAGGTCTACGGTGAAAAAGGAAATATCTTCCGTTCAAAACTGGAAAGAAGCTTTCTGAGAAACTGCTCTCTGTCCTGTTAATTCATCACACAGAGTTACATCTTTCCCTTCAAGAAGCCTTTCGCTAAGGCTGTTCTTGTGGAATTGGCAAAGGGATATTTGGAAGCCCATAGAGGGCTATGGTGAAAAAGGAAATATCTTCCGTTCAAAACTGGAAAGAAGCTTTCTGAGAAACTGCTCTGTGTTCTTTGAATTCGTCTCACAGAGTTACATCTTTCCCTTCAAGAAGCCTTTCGCTAAGGCTGTTGTTGTGGAATTGGCAAAGGGATATTTGGAAGCCCATAGAGGGCTATGGTGAAAAAGGAAATACCTTCCGTTCTAAACTGGAAAGATGCTTTCTGAGAAACTGCTCTGAGTTCTGTTAATTCATCTCACAGAGTTACATCTTTCCCGTCAAGAAGCCTTTCGCTAAGGCTGTTCTTGTGAAATTGGCAAAGGGATATTTGGAAGCCCATAGAGGGCTATGGTGAAAAAGGAAATATCTTCCGTTCAAAACTGGAAAGAAGCTTTCTGAGAAACTGCTCTGTGTTCTGTTAATTCATCTCACAGAGTTACATCTTTCCCTTCAAGAAGCCTTTCGCTAATTCTGTTCTTGTGGAATTGGCAAAGGGATTTTTGGAAGCCCATAGATGGCTATGGTGAAAAAGGAAATATCTTCCGTTCAAAACTGGAAAGAAGCTTTCTGAGAAACTGCTCTGTGTTCTGTAAATTCATCTCACAGAGTTACATCTTTCCCTTCAAGAAGCCTTTCGCTAAGGCTGTTCTTGTGGAATTGGCAAAGGGATATTTGGAAACCCATAAAGGGCTATGTAGAAAAAGGAAATATCTTCCGTTCAAAACTGGAAAGAAGCTTTCTGAGAAACTGCTGTGTGTTCTGTTTATTCATCTCACAGAGTTACATCTTTCCCTTTTAAAAGCCTTTCGCTAATGCTGTTCTTGTGGAATTGGCAAAGGGATATTTGGAAGTCCATAGAGGGCTATGGTGAAAAAGGAAATATCTTCCGTTCAAAACTGGAAAGAAGCTTTCTGAGAAACTGCTCTGTATTCTGTTAATTCATCTCACAGAGTTACATCTTTCCCTTCAAGAAGCCTTTCGCTAAGGCTGTTCTTGTGGAATTGGCAAATTGATATTTGGAAGCCCATAGAGGGCTATGGTGAAAAAGGAAATATCTTCCGTTCTAAGCTGGAAGGAATCTTTCTGAGAAAATGCTCGGTGTTAAGTTAATTCATCTCACAGGGTTACATCTTTCCCTTCAAGAAGCCTTTCGCTAAGGCTGTTCTTGTGGAATTGGCAAAGGGATATTTGGAAGCCCATAGAGGGCTATGTTGAAAAAGGAAATATCTTCCGTTCAAAACTTGAAAGAAGATTTCTGAGAAACTGCTCTGTGTTCTGTGAATTCATCTCACAGAGTTACATCTTTCCCTTCAAGAAACCTTTCGCTAAGGCTGTTCTTGTGGAATTGGGAAAGGGATATTTGGAAGCCAATAGAGGGCTATGGTGAAAAAGGAAATACCTTCCGTTCAAAATTGGAAAGAAGCTTTCTGAGAAACTGCTCTGTGTTCTGTTAATTCATCTCACAGAGTTACATCTTGCCTTCAAGAAGCCTTTCGCTAAGGCTGTTCTTGTGGAATTGGCAAAGGGATATTTGGAAGCCCCTAGAGGGCTATGGTGAAAAAGGAAATATCTTCCGTTCAAAACTGGAAAGAAGCTTTCTCAGAAACAGCTCTGTGTTCTGTTAATTCATCACACAGAGTTACATCTTTCCTTTCAAGAAGCCTTTCGCTAAGGCTGTTCTTGTGGAATTGGCAAAGGGATATTGGGAAGCCCATAGAGGGCTATGGTGAAAAAAGAAATATCTTCCGTTCAAAACTAGAAAGAAGCTTTCTGAGAAACAGCTCTGTGTTCTGTTAATTCATCTCACAGAGTTACATCTTTCCCTTCAAGAAGCCTTTCGCTACGGCTGTTCTTGTGGAATTGGCAAAGGGATATTTGGAAGCCCATAGAGTTCTATGGTGAAAAAGGAAATATCTTCCGTTCAAAACGGGAAAGAAGCTTTCTGTAAAACTGCTCTGTGTTCTGTTAATTCATCTCACAGAGTTACATCATTCCCTTCTAGAAAGCCTTTCGCTAAGGCTGTTCTTGTGGAATTGGCAAAGGGATATTTGGAAGCCCATAGAGGGCTATGGTGAAAAAGGAAATATCTTCCGTTCAAAACTGGAAAGAAGCTTTCTGAGAAACTGCTCTGAGTTCTGTTAATTCATCTCACAGAGTTACATCTTTCCCGTCAAGAAGCCTTTCGCTAAGGCTGTTCTTGTGAAATTGGCAAAGGGATATTTGGAAGCCCATAGAGGGCGATGGTGAAAAAGGAAATATCTTCCGTTCAAAACCGGAAAGAAGCTTTCCGAGAAACTGCTCTGTGTACTGTAAATTCATCTCTCAGAGTTACATCTTTCCCCTCAAGAAGCCTTTCGCTAAGCTGTTCTTGTGGAATTGGCAAAGGGATATTTGGAAGCCCATGGAGGGCTATAGTGAAAAAGGAAATATCTTCCGTTCAAAACTGGAAGGAATCTTTCTGAGAAACTGCTCGGTATTATGTTAATTCATCTCACAGGGTTACATCTTTCCCTTCAAGAAGCCTTTCGCTAAGGCTGTTCTTGTGGAATTGGCAAAGGGATATTTGGAAGTCCATAGA
The DNA here is from genome assembly GCF_047675955.1 of Chlorocebus sabaeus. Lineage (NCBI taxonomy): Eukaryota > Metazoa > Chordata > Mammalia > Primates > Cercopithecidae > Chlorocebus > Chlorocebus sabaeus. Next base: position 1,388,736 of record NW_027328147.1, on the reverse strand, counting down.
GGGCTATGGTGAAAAAGGAAATATCTTCCGTTCAAAATTGGAAAGAAGCTTTCTGAGAAACTGCTCTGTGTTCTGTGAATTCATCTCACAGAGTTACATCTTTCCCTTCAAGAAACCTTTCGCTAAGGCTGTTCTTGTGGAATTGGGAAAGGGATATTTGGAAGCCAATAGAGGGCTATGGTGAAAAAGGAAATATCTTCCGTTCAAAACTGGAAAGAAGCGTTCTGAGAAACTGCTGTGTGTTCTGTTAATTCATCTCACAGAGTTACATCTTTCCATTCAAGAAGCCTTTCGCTAAGGCTGTTCTTGTGGAATTGGTAAAGGGATATTTGGAAGCCCATAGAGGGCTATGGTGAAAAAGGAAATATCTTCCGTTCAAAATTGGAAAGAAGCTTTCTGAGAAACTGCTCTGTGTTCTGTTAATTCATCTCACAGAGTTGCATCTTTCCCTTCAAGAAGCCTTTCGCTAAGGCTGTTCTTGTGGAATTGGCAAAGGGATATTTGGAAACCCATAGAGGGCTAAGGTGAAAAAGGAAATATCTTCCGTTCAAAACTGGAAAGAAGCTTTCTGAGAAACTGCTCTCTGTCCTGTTAATTCATCACACAGAGTTACATCTTTCCCTTCAAGAAGCCTTTCGCTAAGGCTGTTCTTGTGGAATTGGCAAAGGGATATTTGGAAGCCCATAGAGTGCTATGGTGAAAAAGGAAATATCTTCCGTTCAAAACTGGAAAGAAGCTTTCTGAGAAACTGCTCCCTGTTCTTTGAATTCATCTCACAGAGTTACATCTTTCCCTTCAAGAAGCCTTTCGCTAAGGCTGTTGTTGTGGAATTGGCAAAGGGATATTTGGAAGCCCATAGAGGGCTATGGTGAAAAAGGAAATACCTTCCGTTCTAAACTGGAAAGAAGCTTTCTGAGAAACTGCTCTGAGTTCTGTTAATTCATCTCACAGAGTTACATCTTTCCCGTCAAAATGCCTTTCGCTAAGGCTGTTCTTGTGAAATTGGCAAAGGGATATTTGGAAGCCCATAGAGGGCTATGGTGAAAAAGTAAATATCTTCCGTTCAAAACTGGAAAGAAGCTTTCTGAGAAACTGCTCTGTGTTCTGTTAATTCATCTCACAGAGTTACATCTTTCCCTTCAAGAAGCCTTTCGCTAAGGCTGTTCTTGTGGAATTGGCAAAGGGATATTTGGAAGCCCATAGATGGCTATCGTGAAAAAGGAAATATCTTCCGTTCAAAACTGGAAAGAAGCTTTCTGAGAAACTGCTCTGTGTTCTGTAAATTCATCGCACAGAGTTACATCTTTCCCTTCAAGAAGCCTTTCGCTAAGGCTGTTCTTGTGGAATTGGCAAAGGGATATTTGGAAACCCATAGAGGGCTATGGTGAAAAAGGAAATATCTTCCGTTCAAAACTGGAAAGAAGCTTTCTGAGAAACTGCTCTCTGTTCTGTTAATTCATCACACAGAGTTACATCTTTCCCTTCAAGAAGCCTTTCGCTAAGGCTGTTCTTGTGGAATTGGCAAAGGGATATTTGGAAGCCCATAGAGGGCTATGGTGAAAAAGGAAATATCTTCCGTTCAAAACTGGAAGTAATCTTTCTGAGAAACTGCTCTGTGTTCTGTTAATTCATCTCACAGAGTTACATCTTTCCCTTTTAAAATCCTTTCGCTAATGCTGTTCTTGTGGAATTGGCAAAGGGATATTTGGAAGTCCATAGAGGGCTATGGTGAAAAAGGAAATATCTTCCGTTCAAAACTGGAAAGAAGCTTTCTGAGAAACTGCTCTGTGTTCTGTTAATTCATCTCACAGAGTTACATCTTTCCCTTCAAGAAGCCTTTCGCTAAGGCTGTTCTTGTGGAATTGGCAAAGGGATATTTGGAAGCCCAAAGAGGGCTATGGTGAAAAAGGAAATATCTTCCGTGCAAAACTGGAAAGAAGCTTTCTGAGAAACTACTCTGTGTTCTGTGAATTCATCTCACAGAGTTACATCTTTCCCTTCAAGAAGCCTTTCGCTAAGGCTGTTCTTGTGTAATTGGCAAAGGGATATTTGGACGCCCATAGATGGCTATGGTGAAAAAGGAAATATCTTCCGTTCAAAACTGGAAAGAAGCTTTCCGAGAAACTGCTCTGTGTTCTGTAAATTCATCTCGCAGAGTTACATCTTTCCCCTCAAGAAGCCTTTCGCTAAGCTGTTCTTGTGGAATTGGCAAAGGGATATTTGGAAGCCCATGGAGGGCTATGGTGAAAAAGGAAATATCTTCCGTTCAAAAATGGAAAGAAGCTTTCTGGGAAACTGCTCTGTGTTCTGTTAATTCATCTCACAGAGATCCATCTTTCCCTTCAAGAAGCCTTTAACTATGGCTGTTCTTGTGGAATTGGCAAAGGGATATTTGGAAGCCCATAGAGGGCTATGGTGAAAAAGGAAATATCTTCCGTTCAAAACTGGAAGGAATCTTTCTGAGAAACTGCTCGGTGTTATGTTAATTCATCTCACAGGGTTACATCTTTCCCTTCAAGAAGCCTTTCGCTAATGTTGTTCTTGTGGAATTGGCAAAGGTATATTTGGAAGCCCATAGAGGTCTACGGTGAAAAAGGAAATATCTTCCGTTCAAAACTGGAAAGAAGATTTCTGAGAAACTGCTCTGTGTTCTGTGAATTCATCTCACAGAGTTACATCTTTCCCTTCAAGAAACCTTTCGCTAAGGCTGTTCTTGTGGAATTGGGAAAGGGATATTTGGAAGCCAATAGAGGGCTATGGTGAAAAAGGAAATATCTTCCGTTCAAAACTGGAAAGAAGCTTTCTGAGAAACTGCTCTGTGTTCTGTAAATTCATCTCAGAGAGTTACATCTTTCCCTTCAAGAAGCCTTTCGCTAAGGCTGTTCTTGTGGAATTGGCAAAGGGATATTTGGAAACCCATAGAGGGCTATGGTGAAAAAGGAAATATCTTCCGTTCAAAACTGGAAAGAAGCTTTCTGAGAAACTGCTCTCTGTTCTGTTAATTCATCACACAGAGTTACATCTTTCCCTTCAAGAAGCCTTTCGCTAAGGCTGTTCTTGTGGAATTGGCAAAGGGATATTTGGAAGCCCATAGAGGGCTATGGTGAAAAAGGAAATATCTTCCGTTCAAAACTGGAAGTAATCTTTCTGAGAAACTGCTCTGTGTTCTGTTAATTCATCTCACAGAGTTACATCTTTCCCTTTTAAAAGCCTTTCGTTAATGCTGTTCTTGTGTAATTGGCAAAGGGATATTTGGAAGCCCATAGAGGGCTATGGTGAAAAAGGAAATATCTTCCGTTCAAAACTGGAAAGAAGATTTCTGAGAAACTGCTCTGTGTTCTGTTAATTCATCTCACAGAGTTACATCTTTCCCTTCAAGAACCCTTTCGCTAAGGCTGTTCTTGTGGAATTGGTAAAGGGATATTTGGAAGCCCATAGAGGGCTATGGTGGAAAAGGAAATATCTTCCGTGCAAAACTGGAAAGAAGCTTTCTGAGAAACTACTCTGTGTTCTGTGAATTCATCTCACAGAGTTACATCTTTCCCTTCAAGAAGCCTTTCGCTAAGGCTGTTCTTGTGTAATTGGCAAAGGGATATTTGGACGCCCATAGATGGCTATGGTGAAAAAGGAAATATCTTCCGTTCAAAACTGGAAAGAAGCTTTCCGAGAAACTGCTCTGTGTTCTGTAAATTCATCTCACAGAGTTACATCTTTCCCCTCAAGAAGCCTTTCGCTAAGCTGTTCTTGTGGAATTGGCAAAGGGATATTTGGAAGCCCGTGGAGGGCTATGGTGAAAAAGGAAATATCTTCCGTTCAAAAATGGAAAGAAGCTTTCTGGGAAACTGCTCTGTGTTCTGTTAATTCATCTCACAGAGATACATCTTTCCCTTCAAGAAACCTTTCCCTATGGCTGTTCTTGTGGAATTGGCAAAGGGATATTTGGAAGCCCATAGAGGGCTATGGTGAAAAAGGAAATACCTTCCGTTCAAAACTGGAAAGAAGCCTTCTGAGAAACTGCTCTGTGTTCTGTTAATTCATCTCACAGAGTTACATCTTTCCCTTTTAAAAGCCTTTCGCTAATGCTGTTCTTGTGGAATTGGCAAAGGGATATTTGGAAGCCCATAGAGGGCTATGGTGAAAAAGGAAATATCTTCCGTTCAAAACTGGAAAGAAGATTTCTGAGAAACTGCTCTGTGTTCTGTTAATTCATCTCACAGAGTTACATCTTTCCCTTCAAGAATCCTTTCGCTAAGGCTGTTCTTGTGGAATTGGCAAAGGGATATTTGGAAGCCCATAGAGGGCTATGGTGAAAAAGGAAATATCTTCCGTGCAAAACTGGAAAGAAGCTTTCTGAGAAACTGCTCTGTGTTCTGTTAATTCATCTCACAGAGTTACATCTTTCCCTTCAAGAAGCCTTTCGCTAAGGCTGTTCTTGTGTAATTGGCAAAGGGATATTTGGACGCCCATAGATGGCTATGGTGAAAAAGGAAATAACTTCCGTTCAAAACTGGAAAGAATCTTTCCGAGAAACTGCTCTGTGTACTGTAAATTCATCTCACAGAGTTACATCTTTCCCCTGAAGAAGCCTTTCGCTAAGCTGTTCTTGTGGAATTGGCAAAGGGATATTTGGAAGCCCATGGAGGGCTATGGTGAAAAAGGAAATATCTTCCGTTCAAAACTGAAAGGAATCTTTCTGAGAAACTGCTCGGTATTATGTTGATTCATCTCACAGGGTTACATCTTTCCCTTCAAGAAGCCTTTCGCTAAGGCTGTTCTTGTGGAATTGGCAGAGGGATATTTGGAAGTCCATAGAGGGCTATGGTGAAAAAGGAAATATCTTCCGTTCAAAACTGGAAAGAAGCTTTCTGAGAAACTGCTCTGTGTTCTGTTAATTCATCTCACAGAGTTACATCTTTCCCTTCAAGAAGCCTTTCGCTAAGGCTGTTCTTGTGGAATTGGCAAATTGATATTTGGAAGCCCATAGAGGGCTATGGTGAAAAAGGAAATATCTTCCGTTCAAAACTGGAAGGAATCTTTCTGAGAAAATGCTCGGTGTTATGTTAATTCATCTCACAGGGTTACATCTTTCCCTTCAAGAAGCCTTTCGCTAAGGCTGTTCTTGTGGAATTGGCAAAGGGATATTTGGAAGCCCATAGAGGGCTATTTTGAAAAAGGAAATATCTTCCGTTCAAAACTTGAAAGAAGATTTCTGAGAAACTGCTCTGTGTTCTGTGAATTCATCTCACAGAGTTACATCTTTCCCTTCAAGAAACCTTTCGCTAAGGCTGTTCTTGTGGAATTGGGAAAGGGATATTTGGAAGCCAATAGAGGGCTATGGTGAAAAAGGAAATACCTTCCGTTCAAAACTGGAAAGAAGCCTTCTGAGAAACTGCTCTGTGTTCTGTTAATTCATCTCACAGAGTTACATCTTTCCCTTTTAAAAGCCTTTCGCTAATGCTGTTCTTGTGGAATTGGCAAAGGGATATTTGGAAGCCCATAGAGGGCTATGGTGAAAAAGGAAATATCTTCCGTTCAAAACTGGAAAGAAGCTTTCTGAGAAACTGCTCTGTGTTCTGTTAATTCATCTCACAGAGTTACATCTTTCCCTTCAAGAAGCCTTTCGCTAAGGCTGTTCTTGTGGAATTGGCAAAGGGATATTTGGAAGCCCATAGAGGGCTATGGTGAAAAAGGAAATATCTTCCGTGCAAAACTGGAAAGAAGCTTTCTGAGAAACTACTCTGTGTTCTGTGAATTCATCTCACAGAGATACATCTTTCCCTTCAAGAAGCCTTTCGCTAAGGCTGTTCTTGTGTAATTGGCAAAGGGATATTTGGACGCCCATAGATGGCTATGGTGAAAAAGGAAATATCTTCCGTTCAAAACTGGAAAGAAGCTTTCCGAGAAACTGCTCTGTGTTCTGTAAATTCATCTCACAGAGTTACATCTTTCCCCTCAAGAAGCCTTTCGCTATGCTGTTCTTGTGGAATTGGCAAAGGGATATTTGGAAGCCCATGGAGGGCTATTGTGAAAAAGGAAATATCTTCCGTTCAAAAATGGAAAGAAGCTTTCTGGGAAACTGCTCTGTGTTCTTTGAATTCGTCTCACAGAGTTACATCTTTCCCTTCAGGAAACCTTTCGCTAAGGCTGTTCTTGTGGAATTGGGAAAGGGATATTTGGAAGCCAATAGAGGGCTATGGTGAAAAAGGAAATATCTTCCGTTCAAAACTGGAAAGAAGCGTTCTGAGAAACTGCTGTGTGTTCTGGTAATTCATCTCACAGAGTTACATCTTTCCATTCAAGAAGCCTTTCGCTAAGGCTGTTCTTGTGGAATTGGGAAAGGGATATTTGGAAGCCCATAGAGGACTATGGTGAAAAAGGAAATACCTTCCGTTCAAAACTGGAAAGAAGCTTTCTGAGAAACTGCTCTCTGTCCTGTTAATTCATCACACAGAGTTACATCTTTCCCTTCAAGAAGCCTTTCGCTAAGGCTGTTCTTGTGGAATTGGCAAAGGGATATTTGGAAGCCCATAGAGGGCTATGGTGAAAAAGGAAATATCTTCCGTTCAAAACTGGAAAGAAGCTTTCTGAGAAACTGCTCTGTGTTCTTTGAATTCGTCTCACAGAGTTACATCTTTCCCTTCAAGAAGCCTTTCGCTAAGGCTGTTGTTGTGGAATTGGCAAAGGGATATTTGGAAGCCCATAGAGGGCTATGGTGAAAAAGGAAATATCTTCCGTTCAAAACTGGAAAGAAGCTTTCTGAGAAACTGCTCTGTATTCTGTTAATTCATCTCACAGAGTTACATCTTTCCCTTCAAGAAGCCTTTCGCTAAGGCTGTTCTTGTGGAATTGGCAAATTGATATTTGGAAGCCCATAGAGGGCTATGGTGAAAAAGGAAATATCTTCCGTTCAAAGCTGGAAGGAATCTTTCTGAGAAAATGCTCGGTGTTAAGTTAATTCATCTCACAGGGTTACATCTTTCCCTTCAAGAAGCCTTTCGCTAAGGCTGTTCTTGTGGAATTGGCAAAGGGATATTTGGAAACCCATAGAGGGCTATGTTGAAAAAGGAAATATCTTCCGTTCAAAACTTGAAAGAAGATTTCTGAGAAACTGCTCTGTGTTCTGTGAATTCATCTCACAGAGTTACATCTTTCCCTTCAAGAAACCTTTCGCTAAGGCTGTTCTTGTGGATTTGGGAAAGGGATATTTGGAAGCCAATAGAGGGCTATGGTGAAAAAGGAAATACCTTCTGTTCAAAATTGGAAAGAAGCTTTCTGAGAAACTGCTCTGTGTTCTGTTAATTCATCTCACAGAGTTACATCTTGCCCTTCAAGAAGCCTTTCGCTAAGGCTGTTCTTGTGGAATTGGCAAAGGGATATTTGGAAGCCCCTAGAGGGCTATGGTGAAAAAGGAAATATCTTCCGTTCAAAACTGGAAAGAAGCTTTCTGAGAAACAGCTCTGTGTTCTGTTAATTCATCACACAGAGTTACATCTTTCCCTTCAAGAAGCAATTCGCTAAGGCTGTTCTTGTGGAATTGGCAAAGGGATATTTGGAAGCCCATAGAGGGCTATGGTGAAAAAGGAAATATCTTCCGTGCAAAACTGGAAAGAAGCTTTCTGAGAAACTACTCTGTGTTCTGTGAATTCATCTCACAGAGTTACATCTTTCCCTTCAAGAAGCCTTTCGCTAAGGCTGTTCTTGTGTAATTGGCAAAGGGATATTTGGACGCCCATAGATGGCTATTTTGAAAAAGGAAATATCTTCCGTTCAAAACTGGAAAGAAGCTTTCCGAGAAACTGCTCTGTGTTCTGTAAATTCATCTCACAGAGTTACATCTTTCCCCTCAAGAAGCATTTCGCTAAGCTGTTCTTGTGGAATTGGCAAAGGGATATTTGGAAGCCCATGGAGGACTATGGTGAAAAAGTATATATCTTCCGTTCAAAAATGGAAAGAAGCTTTCTGGGAAACTGCTCTGTGTTCTGTTAATTCATCTCACAGAGATACATCTTTCCCTTCAAGAAGCCTTTCCCTATGGCTGTTCTTGTGGAATTGGCAAAGGGATATTTGGAAGCCCATAGAGGGCTATGGTGAAAAAGGAAATATCTTCCGTTCAAAACTGGAAGGAATCTTTCTGAGAAACTGCTCGGTGTTATGTTAATTCATCTCACAGGGTTACATCTTTCCCTTCAAGAAGCCTTTCGCTAAGGCTGTTCTTGTGGAATTGGCAAAGGGATATTTGGAAACCCATAGAGGGCTATGGTGAAAAAGGAAATATCTTTCGTTCAAAACTGGAAAGAAGCTTTCTGAGAAACTGCTCTCTGTTCTGTTAATTCATCACACAGAGTTACATCTTTCCCTTCAAGAATCCTTTCGCTAAGGCTGTTCTTGTGGAATTGGCAAAGGGATATTTGGAAGCCCATAGAGGGCTATGGTGAAAAAGGAACTATCTTCCGTTCAAAACTGGAAGTAATCTTTCTGAGAAACTGCTCTGTGTTCTGTTAATTCATCTCACAGAGTTACATCTTTCCCTTTTAAAAGCCTTTCGCTAATGCTGTTCTTGTGGAATTGGCAAAGGGATATTTGGAAGCCCATAGAGGGCTATGGTGAAAAAGGAAATATCTTCCGTTCAAAACTGGAAAGAAGCTTTCTGAGAAACTGCTCTGTGTTCTGTTAATTCATCTCACAGAGTTACATCTTTCCCTTCAAGAAGCCTTTCGCTAAGGCTGTTCTTGTGGAATTGGCAAAGGGATATTTGGAAGCCCATAGAGGGCTATGGTGAAAAAGGAAATATCTTCCGTGCAAAACTGGAAAGAAGCTTTCTGAGAAACTACTCTGTGTTCTGTGAATTCATCTCACAGAGTTACATCTTTCCCTTCAAGAAGCCTTTCGCTAAGGCTGTTCTTGTGTAATTGGCAAAGGGATATTTGGACGCCCATAGATGGCTATGGTCAAAAAGGAAATATCTTCCGTTCAAAACTGGAAAGAAGCTTTCCGAGAAACTGCTCTGTGTACTGTAAATTCAACTCACAGAGTTACATCTTTCCCCTCAAGAAGCCTTTCGCTAAGCTGTTCTTGTGCAATTGGCAAAGGGATATTTGGAAGCCCAAGGAGGACTATGGTGAAAAAGGAAATATCTTCCGTTCAAAACTGGAAGGAATCTTTCTGAGAAAGTGCTCGGTATTATGTTGATTCATCTCACAGGGTTACATCTTTCCCTTCAAGAAGCCTTTCGCTAAGGCTGTTCTTGAGGAATTGGCAAAGGGATATTTGGAAGCCCATAGAGGGCTATGGTGAAAAAGGAAATATCTTCCGTTCTAAACTGGAAAGAAGCTTTCTGAGAAACTGCTCTGAGTTCTGTTAATTCATCTCACAGAGTTACATCTTTCCCGTCAAGAAGCCTTTCGCTAAGGCTGTTCTTGTGAAATTGGCAAAGGGATATTTGGAAGCCCATAGAGGGCTATGGTGAAAAAGGAAATATCTTCCGTTGAAAACTGGAAAGAAGCTTTCTGAGAAACTGCTCTGTGTTCTGTTAATTCATCTCACAGAGTTACATCTTTCCCTTCAAGAAGCCTTTCGCTAAGGCTGTTCTTGTGGAATTGGCAAAGGGATATTTGGAAGCCCATAGATGGCTATGGTGAAAAAGGAAATATCTTCCGTTCAAAACTGGAAAGAAGCTTTCTGAGAAACTGCTCTGTGTTCTGTAAATTCATCTCACAGAGTGACATCTTTCCCTTCAAGAAGCCTTTCGCTAAGGCTGTTCTTGTGGAATTGGCAAAGGGATATTTGGAAACCCATAGAGGGCTATGGTGAAAAAGGAAATATCTTCCGTTCAAAACTTGAAAGAAGATTTCTGAGAAACTGCTCTGTGTTCTGTGAATTCATCTCACAGAGTTACATCTTTCCCTTCAAGAAACCTTTCGCTAAGGCTGTTCTTGTGGAATTGGGAAAGGGATATTTGGAAGCCAATAGAGGGCTATGGTGAAAAAGGAAATACCTTCCGTTCAAAACTGGAAAGAAGCCTTCTGAGAAACTGCTCTGTGTTCTGTTAATTCATCTCACAGAGTTACATCTTTCCCTTTTAAAAGCCTTTCGCTAATGCTGTTCTTGTGGAATTGGCAAAGGGATATTTGGAAGCCCATAGAGGGCTATGGTGAAAAAGGAAATATCTTCCGTTCAAAACTGGAAAGAAGCTTTCTGAGAAACTGCTCTGTGTTCTGTTAATTCATCTCACAGAGTTACATCTTTCCCTTCAAGAAGCCTTTCGCTAAGGCTGTTCTTGTGGAATTGGCAAAGGGATATTTGGAAGCCCATAGAGGGCTATGGTGAAAAAGGAAATATCTTCCGTGCAAAACTGGAAAGAAGCTTTCTGAGAAACTACTCTGTGTTCTGTGAATTCATCTCACAGAGATACATCTTTCCCTTCAAGAAGCCTTTCGCTAAGGCTGTTCTTGTGTAATTGGCAAAGGGATATTTGGACGCCCATAGATGGCTATGGTGAAAAAGGAAATATCTTCCGTTCAAAACTGGAAAGAAGCTTTCCGAGAAACTGCTCTGTGTTCTGTAAATTCATCTCACAGAGTTACATCTTTCCCCTCAAGAAGCATTTCGCTATGCTGTTCTTGTGGAATTGGCAAAGGGATATTTGGAAGCCCATGGAGGGCTATGGTGAAAAAGGAAATATCTTCCGTTCAAAAATGGAAAGAAGCTTTCTGGGAAACTGCTCTGTGTTCTGTTAATTCATCTCACAGAGATACATCTTTCCCTTCAAGAAGCCTTTCCCTATGGCTGTTCTTGTGGAATTGGCAAAGGGATATTTGGAAGCCCATAGAGGGCTATGGTGAAAAAGGAAATATCTTCCGTTCAAAACTGGAAGGAATCTTTCTGAGAAACTGCTCGGTGTTATGTTAATTCATCTCACAGTGTTACATCTTTCCCTTCAAGAAGCCTTTCGCTAAGGCTGTTCTTGTGGAATTGGCAAAGGGATATTTGGAAGTCCATAGAGGGCTATGGTGAAAAAGGAATTATCTTCCGTTCAAAATTGGAAAGAAGCTTTCTGAGAAACTGCTCTGTGTTCTGTTAATTCATCTCACAGAGTTACATCTTTCCCTTCAGGAAACCTTTCGCTAAGGCTGTTCTTGTGGAATTGGCAAAGGGATATTTGGAAGCCCATAGAGGGCTATGGTGAAAAAGGAACTATCTTCCGTTCAAAACTGGAAGTAATCTTTCTGAGAAACTGCTCTGTGTTCTGTTAATTCATCTCACAGAGTTACATCTTTCCCTTTTAAAAGCCTTTCGCTAATGCTGTTCTTGTGGAATTGGCAAAGGGATATTTGGAAGCCCATAGAGGGCTATGGTGAAAAAGGAAATATCTTCCGTTCAAAACTGGAAAGAAGCTTTCTGAGAAACTGCTCTGTGTTCTGTTAATTCATCTCACAGAGTTACATCTTTCCCTTCAAGAAGCCTTTCGCTAAGGCTGTTCTTGTGGAATTGGCAAAGGGATATTTGGAAGCCCATAGAGGGCTATGGTGAAAAAGGAAATATCTTCCGTGCAAAACTGGAAAGAAGCTTTCTGAGAAACTACTCTGTGTTCTGTGAATTCATCTCACAGAGTTACATCTTTCCCTTCAAGAAGCCTTTCGCTAAGGCTGTTCTTGTGTAATTGGCAAAGGGATATTTGGACGCCCATAGATGGCTATGGTGAAAAAGGAAATATCTTCCGTTCAAAACTGGAAAGAAGCTTTCCGAGAAACTGCTCTGTGTACTGTAAATTCAACTCACAGAGTTACATCTTTCCCCTCAAGAAGCCTTTCGCTAAGCTGTTCTTGTGCAATTGGCAAAGGGATATTTGGAAGCCCAAGGAGGACTATGGTGAAAAAGGAAATATCTTCCGTTCAAAACTGGAAGGAAACTTTCTGAGAAAGTGCTCGGTGTTATGTTGATTCATCTCACAGGGTTACATCTTTCCCTTCAAGAAGCCTTTCGCTAAGGCTGTTCTTGAGGAATTGGCAAAGGGATATTTGGAAGCCCATAGAGGGCTATGGTGAAAAAGGAAATATCTTCCGTTCTAAACTGGAAAGAAGCTTTCTGAGAAACTGCTCTGAGTTCTGTTAATTCATCTCACAGAGTTACATCTTTCCCGTCAAGAAGCCTTTCGCTAAGGCTGTTCTTGTGAAATTGGCAAAGGGATATTTGGAAGCCCATAGAGGGCTATGGTGAAAAAGGAAATATCTTCCGTTGAAAACTGGAAAGAAGCTTTCTGAGAAACTGCTCTGTGTTCTGTTAATTCATCTCACAGAGTTACATCTTTCCCTTCAAGAAGCCTTTCGCTAAGGCTGTTCTTGTGGAATTGGCAAAGGGATATTTGGAAGCCCATAGATGGCTATGGTGAAAAAGGAAATATCTTCCGTTCAAAACTGGAAAGAAGCTTTCTGAGAAACTGCTCTGTGTTCTGTTAATTCATCTCACAGAGTTACATCTTTCCCTTCAAGAAGCCTTTCGCTAAGGCTGTTCTTGTAGAATTGGCAAAGGGATATTTGGAAGCCCATAGAGGGCTATGGTGAAAAAGGAAATATCTTCCGTGCAAAACTGGAAAGAAGCTTTCTGAGAAACTACTCTGTGTTCTGTGAATTCATCTCACAGAGATACATCTTTCCCTTCAAGAAGCCTTTCGCTAAGGCTGTTCTTGTGTAATTGGCAAAGGGATATTTGGACGCCCATAGATGGCTATGGTGAAAAAGGAAATATCTTCCGTTCAAAACTGGAAAGAAGCTTTCCGAGAAACTGCTCTGTGTTCTGTAAATTCATCTCACAGAGTTACATCTTTCCCCTCAAGAAGCATTTCGCTATGCTGTTCTTGTGGAATTGGCAAAGGGATATTTAGAAGCCCATGGAGGGCTATGGTGAAAAAGGAAATATCTTCCGTTCAAAAATGGAAAGAAGCTTTCTGGGAAACTGCTCTGTGTTCTGTTAATTCATCTCACAGAGATACATCTTTCCCTTCAAGAAGCCTTTCCCTATGGCTGTTCTTGTGGAATTGGCAAAGGGATATTTGGAAGCCCATAGAGGGCTATGGTGAAAAAGGAAATATCTTCCGTTCAAAACTGGAAGGAATCTTTCTGAGAAACTGCTCGGTGTTATGTTAATTCATCTCACAGTGTTACATCTTTCCCTTCAAGAAGCCTTTCGCTAAGGCTGTTCTTGTGGAATTGGCAAAGGGATATTTGGAAGTCCATAGAGGGCTATGGTGAAAAAGGAATTATCTTCCGTTCAAAATTGGAAAGAAGCTTTCTGAGAAACTGCTCTGTGTTCTGTTAATTCATCTCACAGAGTTACATCTTTCCCTTCAGGAAACCTTTCGCTAAGGCTGTTCTTGTGGAATTGGCAAAGGGATATTTGGAAGCCCATAGAGGGCTATGGTGAAAAAGGAACTATCTTCCGTTCAAAACTGGAAGTAATCTTTCTGAGAAACTGCTCTGTGTTCTGTTAATTCATCTCACAGAGTTACATCTTTCCCTTTTAAAAGCCTTTCGCTAATGCTGTTCTTGTGGAATTGGCAAAGGGATATTTGGAAGCCCATAGAGGGCTATGGTGAAAAAGGAAATATCTTCCGTTCAAAACTGGAAAGAAGCTTTCTGAGAAACTGCTCTGTGTTCTGTTAATTCATCTCACAGAGTTACATCTTTCCCTTCAAGAAGCCTTTCGCTAAGGCTGTTCTTGTGGAATTGGCAAAGGGATATTTGGAAGCCCATAGAGGGCTATGGTGAAAAAGGAAATATCTTCCGTGCAAAACTGGAAAGAAGCTTTCTGAGAAACTACTCTGTGTTCTGTGAATTCATCTCACAGAGTTACATCTTTCCCTTCAAGAAGCCTTTCGCTAAGGCTGTTCTTGTGTAATTGGCAAAGGGATATTTGGACGCCCATAGATGGCTATGGTCAAAAAGGAAATATCTTCCGTTCAAAACTGGAAAGAAGCTTTCCGAGAAACTGCTCTGTGTACTGTAAATTCAACTCACAGAGTTACATCTTTCCCCTCAAGAAGCCTTTCGCTAAGCTGTTCTTGTGCAATTGGCAAAGGGATATTTGGAAGCCCAAGGAGGACTATGGTGAAAAAGGAAATATCTTCCGTTCAAAACTGGAAGGAATCTTTCTGAGAAAGTGCTCGGTATTATGTTGATTCATCTCACAGGGTTACATCTTTCCCTTCAAGAAGCCTTTCGCTAAGGCTGTTCTTGAGGAATTGGCAAAGGGATATTTGGAAGCCCATAGAGGGCTATGGTGAAAAAGGAAATATCTTCCGTTCTAAACTGGAAAGAAGCTTTCTGAGAAACTGCTCTGAGTTCTGTTAATTCATCTCACAGAGTTACATCTTTCCCGTCAAGAAGCCTTTCGCTAAGGCTGTTCTTGTGAAATTGGCAAAGGGATATTTGGAAGCCCATAGAGGGCTATGGTGAAAAAGGAAATATCTTCCGTTGAAAACTGGAAAGAAGCTTTCTGAGAAACTGCTCTGTGTTCTGTTAATTCATCTCACAGAGTTACATCTTTCCCTTCAAGAAGCCTTTCGCTAAGGCTGTTCTTGTGGAATTGGCAAAGGGATATTTGGAAGCCCATAGATGGCTATGGTGAAAAAGGAAATATCTTCCGTTCAAAACTGGAAAGAAGCTTTCTGAGAAACTGCTCTGTGTTCTGTTAATTCATCTCACAGAGTTACATCTTTCCCTTCAAGAAGCCTTTCGCTAAGGCTGTTCTTGTGGAATTGGCAAAGGGATATTTGGAAGCCCATAGAGGGCTATGGTGAAAAAGGAAATATCTTCCGTGCAAAACTGGAAAGAAGCTTTCTGAGAAACTACTCTGTGTTCTGTGAATTCATCTCACAGAGATACATCTTTCCCTTCAAGAAGCCTTTCGCTAAGGCTGTTCTTGTGTAATTGGCAAAGGGATATTTGGACGCCCATAGATGGCTATGGTGAAAAAGGAAATATCTTCCGTTCAAAACTGGAAAGAAGCTTTCCGAGAAACTGCTCTGTGTTCTGTAAATTCATCTCATAGAGTTACATCTTTCCCCTCAAGAAGCATTTCGCTATGCTGTTCTTGTGGAATTGGCAAAGGGATATTTGGAAGCCCATGGAGGGCTATGGTGAAAAAGGAAATATCTTCCGTTCAAAAATGGAAAGAAGCTTTCTGGGAAACTGCTCTGTGTTCTGTTAATTCATCTCACAGAGATACATCTTTCCCTTCAAGAAGCCTTTCCCTATGGCTGTTCTTGTGGAATTGGCAAAGGGATATTTGGAAGCCCATAGAGGGCTATGGTGAAAAAGGAAATATCTTCCGTTCAAAACTGGAAGGAATCTTTCTGAGAAACTGCTCGGTGTTATGTTAATTCATCTCACAGTGTTACATCTTTCCCTTCAAGAAGCCTTTCGCTAAGGCTGTTCTTGTGGAATTGGCAAAGGGATATTTGGAAGTCCATAGAGGGCTATGGTGAAAAAGGAATTATCTTCCGTTCAAAATTGGAAAGAAGCTTTCTGAGAAACTGCTCTGTGTTCTGTTAATTCATCTCACAGAGTTACATCTTTCCCTTCAGGAAACCTTTCGCTAAGGCTGTTCTTGTGGAATTGGCAAAGGGATATTTGGAAGCCCATAGAGGGCTATGGTGAAAAAGGAACTATCTTCCGTTCAAAACTGGAAGTAATCTTTCTGAGAAACTGCTCTGTGTTCTGTTAATTCATCTCACAGAGTTACATCTTTCCCTTTTAAAAGCCTTTCGCTAATGCTGTTCTTGTGGAATTGGCAAAGGGATATTTGGAAGCCCATAGAGGGCTATGGTGAAAAAGGAAATATCTTCCGTTCAAAACTGGAAAGAAGCTTTCTGAGAAACTGCTCTGTGTTCTGTTAATTCATCTCACAGAGTTACATCTTTCCCTTCAAGAAGCCTTTCGCTAAGGCTGTTCTTGTGGAATTGGCAAAGGGATATTTGGAAGCCCATAGAGGGCTATGGTGAAAAAGGAAATATCTTCCGTGCAAAACTGGAAAGAAGCTTTCTGAGAAACTACTCTGTGTTCTGTTAATTCATCTCACAGAGTTACATCTTTCCCTTCAAGAAGCCTTTCGCTAAGGCTGTTCTTGTGTAATTGGCAAAGGGATATTTGGACGCCCATAGATGGCTATGGTCAAAAAGGAAATATCTTCCGTTCAAAACTGGAAAGAAGCTTTCCGAGAAACTGCTCTGTGTACTGTAAATTCAACTCACAGAGTTACATCTTTCCCCTCAAGAAGCCTTTCGCTAAGCTGTTCTTGTGCAATTGGCAAAGGGATATTTGGAAGCCCAAGGAGGACTATGGTGAAAAAGGAAATATCTTCCGTTCAAAACTGGAAGGAATCTTTCTGAGAAAGTGCTCGGTATTATGTTGATTCATCTCACAGGGTTACATCTTTCCCTTCAAGAAGCCTTTCGCTAAGGCTGTTCTTGAGGAATTGGCAAAGGGATATTTGGAAGCCCATAGAGGGCTATGGTGAAAAAGGAAATATCTTCCGTTCTAAACTGGAAAGAAGCTTTCTGAGAAACTGCTCTGAGTTCTGTTAATTCATCTCACAGAGTTACATCTTTCCCGTCAAGAAGCCTTTCGCTAAGGCTGTTCTTGTGAAATTGGCAAAGGGATATTTGGAAGCCCATAGAGGGCTATGGTGAAAAAGGAAATATCTTCCGTTGAAAACTGGAAAGAAGCTTTCTGAGAAACTGCTCTGTGTTCTGTTAATTCATCTCACAGAGTTACATCTTTCCCTTCAAGAAGCCTTTCGCTAAGGCTGTTCTTGTGGAATTGGCAAAGGGATATTTGGAAGCCCATAGATGGCTATGGTGAAAAAGGAAATATCTTCCGTTCAAAACTGGAAAGAAGCTTTCTGAGAAACTGCTCTGTGTTCTGTAAATTCATCTCACAGAGTGACATCTTTCCCTTCAAGAAGCCTTTCGCTAAGGCTGTTCTTGTGGAATTGGCAAAGGGATATTTGGAAACCCATAGAGGGCTATGGTGAAAAAGGAAATATCTTCCGTTCAAAACTTGAAAGAAGATTTCTGAGAAACTGCTCTGTGTTCTGTGAATTCATCTCACAGAGTTACATCTTTCCCTTCAAGAAACCTTTCGCTAAGGCTGTTCTTGTGGAATTGGGAAAGGGATATTTGGAAGCCAATAGAGGGCTATGGTGAAAAAGGAAATACCTTCCGTTCAAAACTGGAAAGAAGCCTTCTGAGAAACTGCTCTGTGTTCTGTTAATTCATCTCACAGAGTTACATCTTTCCCTTTTAAAAGCCTTTCGCTAATGCTGTTCTTGTGGAATTGGCAAAGGGATATTTGGAAGCCCATAGAGGGCTATGGTGAAAAAGGAAATATCTTCCGTTCAAAACTGGAAAGAAGCTTTCTGAGAAACTGCTCTGTGTTCTGTTAATTCATCTCACAGAGTTACATCTTTCCCTTCAAGAAGCCTTTCGCTAAGGCTGTTCTTGTGGAATTGGCAAAGGGATATTTGGAAGCCCATAGAGGGCTATGGTGAAAAAGGAAATATCTTCCGTGCAAAACTGGAAAGAAGCTTTCTGAGAAACTACTCTGTGTTCTGTGAATTCATCTCACAGAGATACATCTTTCCCTTCAAGAAGCCTTTCGCTAAGGCTGTTCTTGTGTAATTGGCAAAGGGATATTTGGACGCCCATAGATGGCTATGGTGAAAAAGGAAATATCTTCCGTTCAAAACTGGAAAGAAGCTTTCCGAGAAACTGCTCTGTGTTCTGTAAATTCATCTCACAGAGTTACATCTTTCCCCTCAAGAAGCATTTCGCTATGCTGTTCTTGTGGAATTGGCAAAGGGATATTTGGAAGCCCATGGAGGGCTATGGTGAAAAAGGAAATATCTTCCGTTCAAAAATGGAAAGAAGCTTTCTGGGAAACTGCTCTGTGTTCTGTTAATTCATCTCACAGAGATACATCTTTCCCTTCAAGAAGCCTTTCCCTATGGCTGTTCTTGTGGAATTGGCAAAGGGATATTTGGAAGCCCATAGAGGGCTATGGTGAAAAAGGAAATATCTTCCGTTCAAAACTGGAAGGAATCTTTCTGAGAAACTGCTCGGTGTTATGTTAATTCATCTCACAGTGTTACATCTTTCCCTTCAAGAAGCCTTTCGCTAAGGCTGTTCTTGTGGAATTGGCAAAGGGATATTTGGAAGTCCATAGAGGGCTATGGTGAAAAAGGAATTATCTTCCGTTCAAAATTGGAAAGAAGCTTTCTGAGAAACTGCTCTGTGTTCTGTTAATTCATCTCACAGAGTTACATCTTTCCCTTCAGGAAACCTTTCGCTAAGGCTGTTCTTGTGGAATTGGGAAAGGGATATTTGGAAGCCAATAGAGGGCTATGGTGAAAAAGGAAATATCTTCCGTTCAAAACTGGAAAGAAGCGTTCTGAGAAACTGCTGTGTGTTCTGTTAATTCATCTCACAGAGTTACATCTTTCCATTCAAGAAGCCTTTCGCTAAGGCTGTTCTTGTGGAATTGGCAAAGGGATATTTGGAAGCCCATAGAGGACTATGGTGAAAAAGGAAATACCTTCCGTTCAAAACTGGAAAGAAGCTTTCTGAGAAACTGCTCTCTGTCCTGTTAATTCATCACACAGAGTTACATCTTTCCCTTCAAGAAGCCTTTCGCTAAGGCTGTTCTTGTGGAATTGGCAAAGGGATATTTGGAAGCCCATAGAGGGCTATGGTGAAAAAGGAAATATCTTCCGTTCAAAACTGGAAAGAAGCTTTCTGAGAAACTGCTCTGTGTTCTTTGAATTCGTCTCACAGAGTTACATCTTTCCCTTCAAGAAGCCTTTCGCTAAGGCTGTTGTTGTGGAATTGGCAAAGGGATATTTGGAAGCCCATAGAGGGCTATGGTGAAAAAGGAAATACCTTCCGTTCTAAACTGGAAAGAAGCTTTCTGAGAAACTGCTCTGAGTTCTGTTAATTCATCTCACAGAGTTACATCTTTCCCGTCAAGAAGCCTTTCGCTAAGGCTGTTATTGTGAAATTGGCAAAGGGATATTTGGAAGCCCATAGAGGGCTATGGTGAAAAAGGAAATATCTTCCGTTCAAAACTGGAAGTAATCTTTCTGAGAAACTGCTCTGTGTTCTGTTTATTCATCTCACAGAGTTACATCTTTCCCTTTTAAAAGCCTTTCGCTAATGCTGTTCTTGCGGAATTGGCAAAGGGATATTTGGAAGCCCATAGAGGGCTATGGTGAAAAAGGAAATATCTTCCGTTCAAAACTGGAAAGAAGCTTTCTGAGAAACTGCTCTGTATTCTGTTAATTCATCTCACAGAGTTACATCTTTCCCTTCAAGAAGCCTTTCGCTAAGGCTGTTCTTGTGGAATTGGCAAATTGATATTTGGAAGCCCATAGAGGGCTATGGTGAAAAAGGAAATATCTTCCGTTCAAAGCTGGAAGGAATCTTTCTGAGAAAATGCTCGGTGTTAAGTTAATTCATCTCACAGGGTTACATCTTTCCCTTCAAGAAGCCTTTCGCTAAGGCTGTTCTTGTGGAATTGGCAAAGGGATATTTGGAAGCCCATAGAGGGCTATGTTGAAAAAGGAAATATCTTCCGTTCAAAACTTGAAAGAAGATTTCTGAGAAACTGCTCTGTGTTCTGTGAATTCATCTCACAGAGTTACATCTTTCCCTTCAAGAAACCTTTCGCTAAGGCTGTTCTTGTGGATTTGGGAAAGGGATATTTGGAAGCCAATAGAGGGCTATGGTGAAAAAGGAAATACCTTCTGTTCAAAATTGGAAAGAAGCTTTCTGAGAAACTGCTCTGTGTTCTGTTAATTCATCTCACAGAGTTACATCTTGCCCTTCAAGAAGCCTTTCGCTAAGGCTGTTCTTGTGGAATTGGCAAAGGGATATTTGGAAGCCCCTAGAGGGCTATGGTGAAAAAGGAAATATCTTCCGTTCAAAACTGGAAAGAAGCTTTCTGAGAAACAGCTCTGTGTTCTGTTAATTCATCACACAGAGTTACATCTTTCCCTTCAAGAAGCCATTCGCTAAGGCTGTTCTTGTGGAATTGGCAAAGGGATATTTGGAAGCCCTTAGAGGGCTATGGTGAAAAAGGAAATATTTTCCGTGCAAAACTGGAAAGAAGCTTTCTGAGAAACTACTCTGTGTTCTGTGAATTCATCTCACAGAGTTACATCTTTCCCTTCAAGAAGCCTTTCGCTAAGGCTGTTCTTGTGTAATTGGCAAAGGGATATTTGGACGCCCATAGATGGCTATGGTGAAAAAGGAAATATCTTCCGTTCAAAACTGGAAAGAAGCTTTCCGAGAAACTGCTCTGTGTTCTGTAAATTCATCT
Source organism: Chlorocebus sabaeus (assembly GCF_047675955.1). Taxonomy (NCBI): domain Eukaryota; kingdom Metazoa; phylum Chordata; class Mammalia; order Primates; family Cercopithecidae; genus Chlorocebus; species Chlorocebus sabaeus. The sequence continues at coordinate 1,368,367 of NW_027328147.1, read as the reverse complement.
CACAGAGTTACATCTTTCCCCTCAAGAAGCATTTCGCTAAGCTGTTCTTGTGGAATTGGCAAAGGGATATTTGGAAGCCCATGGAGGGCTATGGTGAAAAAGTATATATCTTCCGTTCAAAAATGGAAAGAAGCTTTCTGGGAAACTGCTCTGTGTTCTGTTAATTCATCTCACAGAGATACATCTTTCCCTTCAAGAAGCCTTTCCCTATGGCTGTTCTTGTGGAATTGGCAAAGGGATATTTGGAAGCCCATAGAGGGCTATGGTGAAAAAGGAAATATCTTCCGTTCAAAACTGGAAGGAATCTTTCTGAGAAACTGCTCGGTGTTATGTTAATTCATCTCACAGGGTTACATCTTTCCCTTCAAGAAGCCTTTCTCTAAGGCTGTTCTTGTGGAATTGGCAAAGGGATATTTGGAAACCCATAGAGGGCTATGGTGAAAAAGGAATTATCTTCCGTTCAAAACTGGAAAGAAGCTTTCTGAGAAACTGCTCTCTGTTCTGTTAATTCATCTCACAGAGTTACATCTTTCCCTTCAAGAATCCTTTCGCTAAGGCTGTTCTTGTGGAATTGGCAAAGGGATATTTGGAAGCCCATAGAGGGCTATGGTGAAAAAGGAAATATCTTCCGTTCAAAACTGGAAGTAATCTTTCTGAGAAACTGCTCTGTGTTCTGTTAATTCATCTCACAGAGTTACATCTTTCCCTTTTAAAAGCCTTTCGCTAATGCTGTTCTTGTGGAATTGGCAAAGGGATATTTGGAAGCCCATAGAGGGCTATGGTGAAAAAGGAAATATCTTCCGTTCAAAACTGGAAAGAAGCTTTCTGAGAAACTGCTCTGTGTTCTGTTAATTCATCTCACAGAGTTACATCTTTCCCTTCAAGAAGCCTTTCGCTAAGGCTGTTCTTGTGGAATTGGCAAAGGGATATTTGGAAGCCCATAGAGGGCTATGGTGAAAAAGGAAATATCTTCCGTGCAAAACTGGAAAGAAGCTTTCTGAGAAACTACTCTGTGTTCTGTGAATTCATCTCACAGAGTTACATCTTTCCCTTCAAGAAGCCTTTCACTAAGGCTGTTCTTGTGTAATTGGCAAAGGGATATTTGGACGCCCATAGATGGCTATGGTCAAAAAGGAAATATCTTCCGTTCAAAACTGGAAAGAAGCTTTCCGAGAAACTGCTCTGTGTACTGTAAATTCATCTCACAGAGTTACATCTTTCCCCTCAAGAAGCCTTTCGCTAAGCTGTTCTTGTGCAATTGGCAAAGGGATATTTGGAAGCCCAAGGAGGACTATGGTGAAAAAGGAAATATCTTCCGTTCAAAACTGGAAGGAATCTTTCTGAGAAAGTGCTCGGTATTATGTTGATTCATCTCACAGGGTTACATCTTTCCCTTCAAGAAGCCTTTCGCTAAGGCTGTTCTTGTGGAATTGGCAAAGGGATATTTGGAAGCCCATAGAGGGCTATGGTGAAAAAGGAAATATCTTCCGTTCTAAACTGGAAAGAAGCTTTCTGAGAAACTGCTCTGAGTTCTGTTAATTCATCTCACAGAGTTACATCTTTCCCGTCAAGAAGCCTTTCGCTAAGGCTGTTCTTGTGAAATTGGCAAAGGGATATTTGGAAGCCCATAGAGGGCTATGGTGAAAAAGGAAATATCTTCCGTTGAAAACTGGAAAGAAGCTTTCTGAGAAACTGCTCTGTGTTCTGTTAATTCATCTCACAGAGTTACATCTTTCCCTTCAAGAAGCCTTTCGCTAAGGCTGTTCTTGTGGAATTGGCAAAGGGATATTTGGAAGCCCATAGATGGCTATGGTGAAAAAGGAAATATCTTCCGTTCAAAACTGGAAAGAAGCTTTCTGAGAAACTGCTCTGTGTTCTGTTAATTCATCTCACAGAGTTACATCTTTCCCTTCAAGAAGCCTTTCGCTAAGGCTGTTCTTGTGGAATTGGCAAAGGGATATTTGGAAACCCATAGAGGGCTATGGTGAAAAAGGAAATATCTTCCGTTCAAAACTGGAAAGAAGCTTTCTGAGAAACTGCTCTCTGTTCTGTTAATTCATCACACAGAGTTACATCTTTCCCTTCAAGAAGCCTTTCGCTAAGGCTGTTCTTGTGGAATTGGCAAAGGGATATTTGGAAGTCCATAGAGGGCTATGGTGAAAAAGGAAATATCTTCCGTTCAAAACTGGAAAGAAGCCTTCTGAGAAACTGCTCTGTGTTCTGTTAATTCATCTCACAGAGTTACATCTTTCCCTTTTAAAAGCCTTTCGCTAATGCTGTTCTTGTGGAATTGGCAAAGGGATATTTGGAAGCCCATAGAGGGCTATGGTGAAAAAGGAAATATCTTCCGTTCAAAACTGGAAAGAAGCTTTCTGAGAAACTGCTCTGTGTTCTGTTAATTCATCTCACAGAGTTACATCTTTCCCTTCAAGAAGCCTTTCGCTAAGACTGTTCTTGTGGAATTGGCAAAGGGATATTTGGAAGCCCGTAGAGGGCTATTGTGAAAAAGGAAATATCTTCCGTTCAAAACGGGAAAGAAGCTTTCTGAGAAACTGCTCTGTGTTCTGTTAATTCATCTCACAGAGTTACATCTTTCCCTTCAAGAAGCCTTTCGCTAAGGCTGTTCTTGTGGAATTGGCAAAGGGATATTTGGAAGCCCATAGAGGGCTATGGTGAAAAAGGAAATATCTTCCGTGCAAAACTGGAAAGAAGCTTTCTGAGAAACTACTCTGTGTTCTGTGAATTCATCTCACAGAGTTACATCTTTCCCTTCAAGAAGCCTTTCGCTAAGTCTGTTCTTGTGTAATTGGCAAAGGGATATTTGGACGCCCATAGATGGCTATGGTGAAAAAGGAAATATCTTCCGTTCAAAACTGGAAAGAATCTTTCCGAGAAACTGCTCTGTGTACTGTAAATTCATCTCACAGAGTTACATCTTTCCCCTCAAGAAGCCTTTCGCTAAGCTGTTCTTGTGGAATTGGCAAAGGGATATTTGGAAGCCCATGGAGGGCTATGGTGAAAAAGGAAATATCTTCCGTTCAAAACTGGAAGGAATCTTTCTGAGAAACTGCTCGGTATTATGTTGATTCATCTCACAAGGTTACATCTTTCCCTTCAAGAAGCCTTTCGCTAAGGCTGTTCTTGTGGAATTGGCAGAGGGATATTTGGAAGTCCATAGAGGGCTATGGTGAAAAAGGAAATATCTTCCGTTCAAAATTGGAAAGTAGCTTTCTGAGAAACTGCTCTGTGTTCTGTGAATTCATCTCACAGAGTTACATCTTTCCCTTCAAGAAGCCTTTCGCTAAGGCTGTTCTTGTGAAATTGGCAAAGGGATATTTGGAAGCCCATAGAGGGCTATGGTGAAAAAGGAAATATCTTCCGTTGAAAACTGGAAAGAAGCTTTCTGAGAAACTGCTCTGTGTTCTGTTAATTCATCTCACAGAGTTACATCTTTCCCTTCAAGAAGCCTTTCGCTAAGGCTGTTCTTGTGGAATTGGCAAAGGGATATTTGGAAGCCCATAGATGGCTATGGTGAAAAAGGAAATATCTTCCGTTCAAAACTGGAAAGAAGCTTTCTGAGAAACTGCTCTGTGTTCTGTAAATTCATCTCACAGAGTGACATCTTTCCCTTCAAGAAGCCTTTCGCTAAGGCTGTTCTTGTGGAATTGGCAAAGGGATATTTGGAAACCCATAGAGGGCTATGGTGAAAAAGGAAATATCTTCCGTTCAAAACTTGAAAGAAGATTTCTGAGAAACTGCTCTGTGTTCTGTGAATTCATCTCACAGAGTTACATCTATCCCTTCAAGAAACCTTTCGCTAAGGCTGTTCTTGTGGAATTGGGAAAGGGATATTTGGAAGCCAATAGAGGGCTATGGTGAAAAAGGAAATACCTTCCGTTCAAAACTGGAAAGAAGCCTTCTGAGAAACTGCTCTGTGTTCTGTTAATTCATCTCACAGAGTTACATCTTTCCCTTTTAAAAGCCTTTCGCTAATGCTGTTCTTGTGGAATTGGCAAAGGGATATTTGGAAGCCCATAGAGGGCTATGGTGAAAAAGGAAATATCTTCCGTTCAAAACTGGAAAGAAGCTTTCTGAGAAACTGCTCTGTGTTCTGTTAATTCATCTCACAGAGTTACATCTTTCCCTTCAAGAAGCCTTTCGCTAAGGCTGTTCTTGTGGAATTGGCAAAGGGATATTTGGAAGCCCATAGAGGGCTATGGTGAAAAAGGAAATATCTTCCGTGCAAAACTGGAAAGAAGCTTTCTGAGAAACTACTCTGTGTTCTCTGAATTCATCTCACAGAGATACATCTTTCCCTTCAAGAAGCCTTTCGCTAAGGCTGTTCTTGTGTAATTGGCAAAGGGATATTTGGACGCCCATAGATGGCTATGGTGAAAAAGGAAATATCTTCCGTTCAAAACTGGAAAGAAGCTTTCCGAGAAACTGCTCTGTGTTCTGTAAATTCATCTCACAGAGTTACATCTTTCCCCTCAAGAAGCATTTCGCTATGCTGTTCTTGTGGAATTGGCAAAGGGATATTTGGAAGCCCATGGAGGGCTATGGTGAAAAAGGAAATATCTTCCGTTCTAAAATGGAAAGAAGCTTTCTGGGAAACTGCTCTGTGTTCTGTTAATTCATCTCACAGAGATACATCTTTCCCTTCAAGAAGCCTTTCCCTATGGCTGTTCTTGTGGAATTGGCAAAGGGATATTTGGAAGCCCATAGAGGGCTATGGTGAAAAAGGAAATATCTTCCGTTCAAAACTGGAAGGAATCTTTCTGAGAAACTGCTCGGTGTTATGTTAATTCATCTCACAGTGTTACATCTTTCCCTTCAAGAAGCCTTTCGCTAAGGCTGTTCTTGTGGAATTGGCAAAGGGATATTTGGAAGTCCATAGAGGGCTATGGTGAAAAAGGAATTATCTTCCGTTCAAAATTGGAAAGAAGCTTTCTGAGAAACTGCTCTGTGTTCTGTGAATTCATCTCACAGAGTTACATCTTTCCCTTCAGGAAACCTTTCGCTAAGGCTGTTCTTGTGGAATTGGGAAAGGGATATTTGGAAGCCAATAGAGGGCTATGGTGAAAAAGGAAATATCTTCCGTTCAAAACTGGAAAGAAGCGTTCTGAGAAACTGCTGTGTGTTCTGTTAATTCATCTCACAGAGTTACATCTTTCCATTCAAGAAGCCTTTCGCTAAGGCTGTTCTTGTGGAATTGGCAAAGGGATATTTGGAAGCCCATAGAGGACTATGGTGAAAAAGGAAATACCTTCCGTTCAAAACTGGAAAGAAGCTTTCTGAGAAACTGCTCTCTGTCCTGTTAATTCATCACACAGAGTTACATCTTTCCCTTCAAGAAGCCTTTCGCTAAGGCTGTTCTTGTGGAATTGGCAAAGGGATATTTGGAAGCCCATAGAGGGCTATGGTGAAAAAGGAAATATCTTCCGTTCAAAGCTGGAAGGAATCTTTCTGAGAAAATGCTCGGTGTTAAGTTAATTCATCTCACAGGGTTACATCTTTCCCTTCAAGAAGCCTTTCGCTAAGGCTGTTCTTGTGGAATTGGCAAAGGGATATTTGGAAGCCCATAGAGGGCTATGTTGAAAAAGGAAATATCTTCCGTTCAAAACTTGAAAGAAGATTTCTGAGAAACTGCTCTGTGTTCTGTGAATTCATCTCACAGAGTTACATCTTTCCCTTCAAGAAGCCTTTCGCTAAGGCTGTTCTTGTGGATTTGGGAAAGGGATATTTGGAAGCCAATAGAGGGCTATGGTGAAAAAGGAAATACCTTCTGTTCAAAATTGGAAAGAAGCTTTCTGAGAAACTGCTCTGTGTTCTGTTAATTCATCTCACAGAGTTACATCTTGCCCTTCAAGAAGCCTTTCGCTAAGGCTGTTCTTGTGGAATTGGCAAAGGGATATTTGGAAGCCCCTAGAGGGCTATGGTGAAAAAGGAAATATCTTCCGTTCAAAACTGGAAAGAAGCTTTCTGAGAAACAGCTCTGTGTTCTGTTAATTCATCACACAGAGTTACATCTTTCCCTTCAAGAAGCCATTCGCTAAGGCTGTTCTTGTGGAATTGGCAAAGGGATATTTGGAAGCCCATAGAGGGCTATGGTGAAAAAGGAAATATTTTCCGTGCAAAACTGGAAAGAAGCTTTCTGAGAAACTACTCTGTGTTCTGTGAATTCATCTCACAGAGTTACATCTTTCCCTTCAAGAAGCCTTTCGCTAAGGCTGTTCTTGTGTAATTGGCAAAGGGATATTTGGACGCCCATAGATGGCTATGGTGAAAAAGGAAATATCTTCCGTTCAAAACTGGAAAGAAGCTTTCCGAGAAACTGCTCTGTGTTCTGTAAATTCATCTCACAGAGTTACATCTTTCCCCTCAAGAAGCATTTCGCTAAGCTGTTCTTGTGGAATTGGCAAAGGGATATTTGGAAGCCCATGGAGGGCTATGGTGAAAAAGTATATATCTTCCGTTCAGAAATGGAAAGAAGCTTTCTGGGAAACTGCTCTGTGTTCTGTTAATTCATCTCACAGAGATACATCTTTCCCTTCAAGAAGCCTTTCCCTATGGCTGTTCTTGTGGAATTGGCAAAGGGATATTTGGAAGCCCATAGAGGGCTATGGTGAAAAAGGAAATATCTTCCGTTCAAAACTGGAAGGAATCTTTCTGAGAAACTGCTCTGTGTTATGTTAATTCATCTCACAGGGTTACATCTTTCCCTTCAAGAAGCCTTTCGCTAAGGCTGTTCTTGTGGAATTGGCAAAGGGATATTTGGAAACCCATAGAGGGCTATGGTGAAAAAGGAAATATCTTCCGTTCAAAACTGGAAAGAAGCTTTCTGAGAAACTGCTCTCTGTTCTGTTAATTCATCACACAGAGTTACATCTTTCCCTTCAAGAATCCTTTCGCTAAGGCTGTTCTTGTGGAATTGGCAAAGGGATATTTGGAAGCCCATAGAGGGCTATGGTGAAAAAGGAACTATCTTCCGTTCAAAACTGGAAGTAATCTTTCTGAGAAACTGCTCTGTGTTCTGTTAATTCATCTCACAGAGTTACATCTTTCCCTTTTAAAAGCCTTTCGCTAATGCTGTTCTTGTGGAATTGGCAAAGGGATATTTGGAAGCCCATAGAGGGCTATGGTGAAAAAGGAAATATCTTCCGTTCAAAACTGGAAAGAAGCTTTCTGAGAAACTGCTCTGTGTTCTGTTAATTCATCTCACAGAGTTACATCTTTCCCTTCAAGAAGCCTTTCGCTAAGGCTGTTCTTGTGGAATTGGCAAAGGGATATTTGGAAGCCCATAGAGGGCTATGGTGAAAAAGGAAATATCTTCCGTGCAAAACTGGAAAGAAGCTTTCTGAGAAACTACTCTGTGTTCTGTGAATTCATCTCACAGAGTTACATCTTTCCCTTCAAGAAGCCTTTCGCTAAGGCTGTTCTTGTGTAATTGGCAAAGGGATATTTGGACGCCCATAGATGGCTATGGTCAAAAAGGAAATATCTTCCGTTCAAAACTGGAAAGAAGCTTTCCGAGAAACTGCTCTGTGTACTGTAAATTCAACTCACAGAGTTACATCTTTCCCCTCAAGAAGCCTTTCGCTAAGCTGTTCTTGTGCAATTGGCAAAGGGATATTTGGAAGCCCAAGGAGGACTATGGTGAAAAAGGAAATATCTTCCGTTCAAAACTGGAAGGAATCTTTCTGAGAAAGTGCTCGGTATTATGTTGATTCATCTCACAGGGTTACATCTTTCCCTTCAAGAAGCCTTTCGCTAAGGCTGTTCTTGAGGAATTGGCAAAGGGATATTTGGAAGCCCATAGAGGGCTATGGTGAAAAAGGAAATATCTTCCGTTCTAAACTGGAAAGAAGCTTTCTGAGAAACTGCTCTGAGTTCTGTTAATTCATCTCACAGAGTTACATCTTTCCCGTCAAGAAGCCTTTCGCTAAGGCTGTTCTTGTGAAATTGGCAAAGGGATATTTGGAAGCCCATAGAGGGCTATGGTGAAAAAGGAAATATCTTCCGTTGAAAACTGGAAAGAAGCTTTCTGAGAAACTGCTCTGTGTTCTGTTAATTCATCTCACAGAGTTACATCTTTCCCTTCAAGAAGCCTTTCGCTAAGGCTGTTCTTGTGGAATTGGCAAAGGGATATTTGGAAGCCCATAGATGGCTATGGTGAAAAAGGAAATATCTTCCGTTCAAAACTGGAAAGAAGCTTTCTGAGAAACTGCTCTGTGTTCTGTTAATTCATCTCACAGAGTTACATCTTTCCCTTCAAGAAGCCTTTCGCTAAGGCTGTTCTTGTGGAATTGGCAAAGGGATATTTGGAAGCCCATAGAGGGCTATGGTGAAAAAGGAAATATCTTCCGTGCAAAACTGGAAAGAAGCTTTCTGAGAAACTACTCTGTGTTCTGTGAATTCATCTCACAGAGATACATCTTTCCCTTCAAGAAGCCTTTCGCTAAGGCTGTTCTTGTGTAATTGGCAAAGGGATATTTGGACGCCCATAGATGGCTATGGTGAAAAAGGAAATATCTTCCGTTCAAAACTGGAAAGAAGCTTTCCGAGAAACTGCTCTGTGTTCTGTAAATTCATCTCACAGAGTTACATCTTTCCCCTCAAGAAGCATTTCGCTATGCTGTTCTTGTGGAATTGGCAAAGGGATATTTGGAAGCCCATGGAGGGCTATGGTGAAAAAGGAAATATCTTCCGTTCAAAAATGGAAAGAAGCTTTCTGGGAAACTGCTCTGTGTTCTGTTAATTCATCTCACAGAGATACATCTTTCCCTTCAAGAAGCCTTTCCCTATGGCTGTTCTTGTGGAATTGGCAAAGGGATATTTGGAAGCCCATAGAGGGCTATGGTGAAAAAGGAAATATCTTCCGTTCAAAACTGGAAGGAATCTTTCTGAGAAACTGCTCGGTGTTATGTTAATTCATCTCACAGTGTTACATCTTTCCCTTCAAGAAGCCTTTCGCTAAGGCTGTTCTTGTGGAATTGGCAAAGGGATATTTGGAAGTCCATAGAGGGCTATGGTGAAAAAGGAATTATCTTCCGTTCAAAATTGGAAAGAAGCTTTCTGAGAAACTGCTCTGTGTTCTGTGAATTCATCTCACAGAGTTACATCTTTCCCTTCAGGAAACCTTTCGCTAAGGCTGTTCTTGTGGAATTGGGAAAGGGATATTTGGAAGCCAATAGAGGGCTATGGTGAAAAAGGAAATATCTTCCGTTCAAAACTGGAAAGAAGCGTTCTGAGAAACTGCTGTGTGTTCTGTTAATTCATCTCACAGAGTTACATCTTTCCATTCAAGAAGCCTTTCGCTAAGGCTGTTCTTGTGGAATTGGCAAAGGGATATTTGGAAGCCCATAGAGGACTATGGTGAAAAAGGAAATACCTTCCGTTCAAAACTGGAAAGAAGCTTTCTGAGAAACTGCTCTCTGTCCTGTTAATTCATCACACAGAGTTACATCTTTCCCTTCAAGAAGCCTTTCGCTAAGGCTGTTCTTGTGGAATTGGCAAAGGGATATTTGGAAGCCCATAGAGGGCTATGGTGAAAAAGGAAATATCTTCCGTTCAAAGCTGGAAGGAATCTTTCTGAGAAAATGCTCGGTGTTAAGTTAATTCATCTCACAGGGTTACATCTTTCCCTTCAAGAAGCCTTTCGCTAAGGCTGTTCTTGTGGAATTGGCAAAGGGATATTTGGAAGCCCATAGAGGGCTATGTTGAAAAAGGAAATATCTTCCGTTCAAAACTTGAAAGAAGATTTCTGAGAAACTGCTCTGTGTTCTGTGAATTCATCTCACAGAGTTACATCTTTCCCTTCAAGAAGCCTTTCGCTAAGGCTGTTCTTGTGGATTTGGGAAAGGGATATTTGGAAGCCAATAGAGGGCTATGGTGAAAAAGGAAATACCTTCTGTTCAAAATTGGAAAGAAGCTTTCTGAGAAACTGCTCTGTGTTCTGTTAATTCATCTCACAGAGTTACATCTTGCCCTTCAAGAAGCCTTTCGCTAAGGCTGTTCTTGTGGAATTGGCAAAGGGATATTTGGAAGCCCCTAGAGGGCTATGGTGAAAAAGGAAATATCTTCCGTTCAAAACTGGAAAGAAGCTTTCTGAGAAACAGCTCTGTGTTCTGTTAATTCATCACACAGAGTTACATCTTTCCCTTCAAGAAGCCATTCGCTAAGGCTGTTCTTGTGGAATTGGCAAAGGGATATTTGGAAGCCCATAGAGGGCTATGGTGAAAAAGGAAATATTTTCCGTGCAAAACTGGAAAGAAGCTTTCTGAGAAACTACTCTGTGTTCTGTGAATTCATCTCACAGAGTTACATCTTTCCCTTCAAGAAGCCTTTCGCTAAGGCTGTTCTTGTGTAATTGGCAAAGGGATATTTGGACGCCCATAGATGGCTATGGTGAAAAAGGAAATATCTTCCGTTCAAAACTGGAAAGAAGCTTTCCGAGAAACTGCTCTGTGTTCTGTAAATTCATCTCACAGAGTTACATCTTTCCCCTCAAGAAGCATTTCGCTAAGCTGTTCTTGTGGAATTGGCAAAGGGATATTTGGAAGCCCATGGAGGGCTATGGTGAAAAAGTATATATCTTCCGTTCAGAAATGGAAAGAAGCTTTCTGGGAAACTGCTCTGTGTTCTGTTAATTCATCTCACAGAGATACATCTTTCCCTTCAAGAAGCCTTTCCCTATGGCTGTTCTTGTGGAATTGGCAAAGGGATATTTGGAAGCCCATAGAGGGCTATGGTGAAAAAGGAAATATCTTCCGTTCAAAACTGGAAGGAATCTTTCTGAGAAACTGCTCTGTGTTATGTTAATTCATCTCACAGGGTTACATCTTTCCCTTCAAGAAGCCTTTCGCTAAGGCTGTTCTTGTGGAATTGGCAAAGGGATATTTGGAAACCCATAGAGGGCTATGGTGAAAAAGGAAATATCTTCCGTTCAAAACTGGAAAGAAGCTTTCTGAGAAACTGCTCTCTGTTCTGTTAATTCATCACACAGAGTTACATCTTTCCCTTCAAGAATCCTTTCGCTAAGGCTGTTCTTGTGGAATTGGCAAAGGGATATTTGGAAGCCCATAGAGGGCTATGGTGAAAAAGGAACTATCTTCCGTTCAAAACTGGAAGTAATCTTTCTGAGAAACTGCTCTGTGTTCTGTTAATTCATCTCACAGAGTTACATCTTTCCCTTTTAAAAGCCTTTCGCTAATGCTGTTCTTGTGGAATTGGCAAAGGGATATTTGGAAGCCCATAGAGGGCTATGGTGAAAAAGGAAATATCTTCCGTTCAAAACTGGAAAGAAGCTTTCTGAGAAACTGCTCTGTGTTCTGTTAATTCATCTCACAGAGTTACATCTTTCCCTTCAAGAAGCCTTTCGCTAAGGCTGTTCTTGTGGAATTGGCAAAGGGATATTTGGAAGCCCATAGAGGGCTATGGTGAAAAAGGAAATATCTTCCGTGCAAAACTGGAAAGAAGCTTTCTGAGAAACTACTCTGTGTTCTGTGAATTCATCTCACAGAGTTACATCTTTCCCTTCAAGAAGCCTTTCGCTAAGGCTGTTCTTGTGTAATTGGCAAAGGGATATTTGGACGCCCATAGATGGCTATGGTCAAAAAGGAAATATCTTCCGTTCAAAACTGGAAAGAAGCTTTCCGAGAAACTGCTCTGTGTACTGTAAATTCAACTCACAGAGTTACATCTTTCCCCTCAAGAAGCCTTTCGCTAAGCTGTTCTTGTGCAATTGGCAAAGGGATATTTGGAAGCCCAAGGAGGACTATGGTGAAAAAGGAAATATCTTCCGTTCAAAACTGGAAGGAATCTTTCTGAGAAAGTGCTCGGTATTATGTTGATTCATCTCACAGGGTTACATCTTTCCCTTCAAGAAGCCTTTCGCTAAGGCTGTTCTTGAGGAATTGGCAAAGGGATATTTGGAAGCCCATAGAGGGCTATGGTGAAAAAGAAATATCTTCCGTTCTAAACTGGAAAGAAGCTTTCTGAGAAACTGCTCTGAGTTCTGTTAATTCATCTCACAGAGTTACATCTTTCCCGTCAAGAAGCCTTTCGCTAAGGCTGTTCTTGTGAAATTGGCAAAGGGATATTTGGAAGCCCATAGAGGGCTATGGTGAAAAAGGAAATATCTTCCGTTGAAAACTGGAAAGAAGCTTTCTGAGAAACTGCTCTGTGTTCTGTTAATTCATCTCACAGAGTTACATCTTTCCCTTCAAGAAGCCTTTCGCTAAGGCTGTTCTTGTGGAATTGGCAAAGGGATATTTGGAAGCCCATAGATGGCTATGGTGAAAAAGGAAATATCTTCCGTTCAAAACTGGAAAGAAGCTTTCTGAGAAACTGCTCTGTGTTCTGTTAATTCATCTCACAGAGTTACATCTTTCCCTTCAAGAAGCCTTTCGCTAAGGCTGTTCTTGTGGAATTGGCAAAGGGATATTTGGAAGCCCATAGAGGGCTATGGTGAAAAAGGAAATATCTTCCGTGCAAAACTGGAAAGAAGCTTTCTGAGAAACTACTCTGTGTTCTGTGAATTCATCTCACAGAGATACATCTTTCCCTTCAAGAAGCCTTTCGCTAAGGCTGTTCTTGTGTAATTGGCAAAGGGATATTTGGACGCCCATAGATGGCTATGGTGAAAAAGGAAATATCTTCCGTTCAAAACTGGAAAGAAGCTTTCCGAGAAACTGCTCTGTGTTCTGTAAATTCATCTCACAGAGTTACATCTTTCCCCTCAAGAAGCATTTCGCTATGCTGTTCTTGTGGAATTGGCAAAGGGATATTTGGAAGCCCATGGAGGGCTATGGTGAAAAAGGAAATATCTTCCGTTCAAAAATGGAAAGAAGCTTTCTGGGAAACTGCTCTGTGTTCTGTTAATTCATCTCACAGAGATACATCTTTCCCTTCAAGAAGCCTTTCCCTATGGCTGTTCTTGTGGAATTGGCAAAGGGATATTTGGAAGCCCATAGAGGGCTATGGTGAAAAAGGAAATATCTTCCGTTCAAAACTGGAAGGAATCTTTCTGAGAAACTGCTCGGTGTTATGTTAATTCATCTCACAGTGTTACATCTTTCCCTTCAAGAAGCCTTTCGCTAAGGCTGTTCTTGTGGAATTGGCAAAGGGATATTTGGAAGTCCATAGAGGGCTATGGTGAAAAAGGAATTATCTTCCGTTCAAAATTGGAAAGAAGCTTTCTGAGAAACTGCTCTGTGTTCTGTTAATTCATCTCACAGAGTTACATCTTTCCCTTCAGGAAACCTTTCGCTAAGGCTGTTCTTGTGGAATTGGCAAAGGGATATTTGGAAGCCCATAGAGGGCTATGGTGAAAAAGGAACTATCTTCCGTTCAAAACTGGAAGTAATCTTTCTGAGAAACTGCTCTGTGTTCTGTTAATTCATCTCACAGAGTTACATCTTTCCCTTTTAAAAGCCTTTCGCTAATGCTGTTCTTGTGGAAATGGCAAAGGGATATTTGGAAGCCCATAGAGGGCTATGGTGAAAAAGGAAATATCTTCCGTTCAAAACTGGAAAGAAGCTTTCTGAGAAACTGCTCTGTGTTCTGTTAATTCATCTCACAGAGTTACATCTTTCCCTTCAAGAAGCCTTTCGCTAAGGCTGTTCTTGTGGAATTGGCAAAGGGATATTTGGAAGCCCATAGAGGGCTATGGTGAAAAAGGAAATATCTTCCGTGCAAAACTGGAAAGAAGCTTTCTGAGAAACTACTCTGTGTTCTGTGAATTCATCTCACAGAGTTACATCTTTCCCTTCAAGAAGCCTTTCGCTAAGGCTGTTCTTGTGTAATTGGCAAAGGGATATTTGGACGCCCATAGATGGCTATGGTCAAAAAGGAAATATCTTCCGTTCAAAACTGGAAAGAAGCTTTCCGAGAAACTGCTCTGTGTACTGTAAATTCAACTCACAGAGTTACATCTTTCCCCTCAAGAAGCCTTTCGCTAAGCTGTTCTTGTGCAATTGGCAAAGGGATATTTGGAAGCCCAAGGAGGACTATGGTGAAAAAGGAAATATCTTCCGTTCAAAACTGGAAGGAATCTTTCTGAGAAAGTGCTCGGTATTATGTTGATTCATCTCACAGGGTTACATCTTTCCCTTCAAGAAGCCTTTCGCTAAGGCTGTTCTTGAGGAATTGGCAAAGGGATATTTGGAAGCCCATAGAGGGCTATGGTGAAAAAGGAAATATCTTCCGTTCTAAACTGGAAAGAAGCTTTCTGAGAAACTGCTCTGAGTTCTGTTAATTCATCTCACAGAGTTACATCTTTCCCGTCAAGAAGCCTTTCGCTAAGGCTGTTCTTGTGAAATTGGCAAAGGGATATTTGGAAGCCCATAGAGGGCTATGGTGAAAAAGGAAATATCTTCCGTTGAAAACTGGAAAGAAGCTTTCTGAGAAACTGCTCTGTGTTCTGTTAATTCATCTCACAGAGTTACATCTTTCCCTTCAAGAAGCCTTTCGCTAAGGCTGTTCTTGTGGAATTGGCAAAGGGATATTTGGAAGCCCATAGATGGCTATGGTGAAAAAGGAAATATCTTCCGTTCAAAACTGGAAAGAAGCTTTCTGAGAAACTGCTCTGTGTTCTGTAAATTCATCTCACAGAGTGACATCTTTCCCTTCAAGAAGCCTTTCGCTAAGGCTGTTCTTGTGGAATTGGCAAAGGGATATTTGGAAACCCATAGAGGGCTATGGTGAAAAAGGAAATATCTTCCGTTCAAAACTTGAAAGAAGATTTCTGAGAAACTGCTCTGTGTTCTGTGAATTCATCTCACAGAGTTACATCTTTCCCTTCAAGAAACCTTTCGCTAAGGCTGTTCTTGTGGAATTGGGAAAGGGATATTTGGAAGCCAATAGAGGGCTATGGTGAAAAAGGAAATACCTTCCGTTCAAAACTGGAAAGAAGCCTTCTGAGAAACTGCTCTGTGTTCTGTTAATTCATCTCACAGAGTTACATCTTTCCCTTTTAAAAGCCTTTCGCTAATGCTGTTCTTGTGGAATTGGCAAAGGGATATTTGGAAGCCCATAGAGGGCTATGGTGAAAAAGGAAATATCTTCCGTTCAAAACTGGAAAGAAGCTTTCTGAGAAACTGCTCTGTGTTCTGTTAATTCATCTCACAGAGTTACATCTTTCCCTTCAAGAAGCCTTTCGCTAAGGCTGTTCTTGTGGAATTGGCAAAGGGATATTTGGAAGCCCATAGAGGGCTATGGTGAAAAAGGAAATATCTTCCGTGCAAAACTGGAAAGAAGCTTTCTGAGAAACTACTCTGTGTTCTGTGAATTCATCTCACAGAGATACATCTTTCCCTTCAAGAAGCCTTTCGCTAAGGCTGTTCTTGTGTAATTGGCAAAGGGATATTTGGACGCCCATAGATGGCTATGGTGAAAAAGGAAATATCTTCCGTTCAAAACTGGAAAGAAGCTTTCCGAGAAACTGCTCTGTGTTCTGTAAATTCATCTCACAGAGTTACATCTTTCCCCTCAAGAAGCATTTCGCTATGCTGTTCTTGTGGAATTGGCAAAGGGATATTTGGAAGCCCATGGAGGGCTATGGTGAAAAAGGAAATATCTTCCGTTCAAAAATGGAAAGAAGCTTTCTGGGAAACTGCTCTGTGTTCTGTTAATTCATCTCACAGAGATACATCTTTCCCTTCAAGAAGCCTTTCCCTATGGCTGTTCTTGTGGAATTGGCAAAGGGATATTTGGAAGCCCATAGAGGGCTATGGTGAAAAAGGAAATATCTTCCGTTCAAAACTGGAAGGAATCTTTCTGAGAAACTGCTCGGTGTTATGTTAATTCATCTCACAGTGTTACATCTTTCCCTTCAAGAAGCCTTTCGCTAAGGCTGTTCTTGTGGAATTGGCAAAGGGATATTTGGAAGTCCATAGAGGGCTATGGTGAAAAAGGAATTATCTTCCGTTCAAAATTGGAAAGAAGCTTTCTGAGAAACTGCTCTGTGTTCTGTTAATTCATCTCACAGAGTTACATCTTTCCCTTCAGGAAACCTTTCGCTAAGGCTGTTCTTGTGGAATTGGGAAAGGGATATTTGGAAGCCAATAGAGGGCTATGGTGAAAAAGGAAATATCTTCCGTTCAAAACTGGAAAGAAGTGTTCTGAGAAACTGCTGTGTGTTCTGTTAATTCATCTCACAGAGTTACATCTTTCCATTCAAGAAGCCTTTCGCTAAGGCTGTTCTTGTGGAATTGGCAAAGGGATATTTGGAAGCCCATAGAGGACTATGGTGAAAAAGGAAATACCTTCCGTTCAAAACTGGAAAGAAGCTTTCTGAGAAACTGCTCTCTGTCCTGTTAATTCATCACACAGAGTTACATCTTTCCCTTCAAGAAGCCTTTCGCTAAGGCTGTTCTTGTGGAATTGGCAAAGGGATATTTGGAAGCCCATAGAGGGCTATGGTGAAAAAGGAAATATCTTCCGTTCAAAACTGGAAAGAAGCTTTCTGAGAAACTGCTCTGTGTTCTTTGAATTCGTCTCACAGAGTTACATCTTTCCCTTCAAGAAGCCTTTCGCTAAGTCTGTTGTTGTGGAATTGGCAAAGGGATATTTGGAAGCCCATAGAGGGCTATGGTGAAAAAGGAAATACCTTCCGTTCTAAACTGGAAAGAAGCTTTCTGAGAAACTGCTCTGAGTTCTGTTAATTCATCTCACAGAGTTACATCTTTCCCGTCAAGAAGCCTTTCGCTAAGGCTGTTATTGTGAAATTGGCAAAGGGATATTTGGAAGCCCATAGAGGGCTATGGTGAAAAAGGAAATATCTTCCGTTCAAAACTGGAAGTAATCTTTTTGAGAAACTGCTCTGTGTTCTGTTTATTCATCTCACAGAGTTACATCTTTCCCTTTTAAAAGCCTTTCGCTAATGCTGTTCTTGTGGAATTGGCAAAGGGATATTTGGAAGCCCATAGAGGGCTATGGTGAAAAAGGAAATATCTTCCGTTCAAAACTGGAAAGAAGCTTTCTGAGAAACTGCTCTGTGTTCTGTTAATTCATCTCACAGAGTTACATCTTTCCCTTCAAGAAGCCTTTCGCTAAGGCTGTTCTTGTGGAATTGGCAAAGGGATATTTGGAAGCCCATAGAGGGCTATGGTGAAAAAGGAAATATCTTCCGTGCAAAACTGGAAAGAAGCTTTCTGAGAAACTACTCTGTGTTCTGTGAATTCATCTCACAGAGTTACATCTTTCCCTTCAAGAAGCCTTTCACTAAGGCTGTTCTTGGGTAATTGGCAAAGGGATATTTGGACGCCCATAGATGGCTATGGTCAAAAAGGAAATATCTTCCGTTCAAAACTGGAAAGAAGCTTTCCGAGAAACTGCTCTGTGTACTGTAAATTCATCTCACAGAGTTACATCTTTCCCCTCAAGAAGCCTTTCGCTAAGCTGTTCTTGTGCAATTGGCAAAGGGATATTTGGAAGCCCAAGGAGGACTATGGTGAAAAAGGAAATATCTTCCGTTCAAAACTGGAAGGAATCTTTCTGAGAAAGTGCTCGGTATTATGTTGATTCATCTCACAGGGTTACATCTTTCCCTTCAAGAAGCCTTTCGCTAAGGCTGTTCTTGTGGAATTGGCAAAGGGATATTTGGAAGCCCATAGAGGGCTATGGTGAAAAAGGAAATATCTTCCGTTCTAAACTGGAAAGAAGCTTTCTGAGAAACTGCTCTGAGTTCTGTTAATTCATCTCACAGAGTTACATCTTTCCCGTCAAGAAGCCTTTCGCTAAGGCTGTTCTTGTGAAATTGGCAAAGGGATATTTGGAAGCCCATAGAGGGCTATGGTGAAAAAGGAAATATCTTCCGTTGAAAACTGGAAAGAAGCTTTCTGAGAAACTGCTCTGTGTTCTGTTAATTCATCTCACAGAGTTACATCTTTCCCTTCAAGAAGCCTTTCGCTAAGGCTGTTCTTGTGGAATTGGCAAAGGGATATTTGGAAGCCCATAGATGGCTATGGTGAAAAAGGAAATATCTTCCGTTCAAAACTGGAAAGAAGCTTTCTGAGAAACTGCTCTGTGTTCTGTTAATTCATCTCACAGAGTTACATCTTTCCCTTCAAGAAGCCTTTCGCTAAGGCTGTTCTTGTGGAATTGGCAAAGGGATATTTGGAAACCCATAGAGGGCTATGGTGAAAAAGGAAATATCTTCCGTTCAAAACTGGAAAGAAGCTTTCTGAGAAACTGCTCTCTGTTCTGTTAATTCATCACACAGAGTTACATCTTTCCCTTCAAGAAGCCTTTCGCTAAGGCTGTTCTTGTGGAATTGGCAAAGGGATATTTGGAAGTCCATAGAGGGCTATGGTGAAAAAGGAAATATCTTCCGTTCAAAACTGGAAAGAAGCCTTCTGAGAAACTGCTCTGTGTTCTGTTAATTCATCTCACAGAGTTACATCTTTCCCTTTTAAAAGCCTTTCGCTAATGCTGTTCTTGTGGAATTGGCAAAGGGATATTTGGAAGCCCATAGAGGGCTATGGTGAAAAAGGAAATATCTTCCGTTCAAAACTGGAAAGAAGCTTTCTGAGAAACTGCTCTGTGTTCTGTTAATTCATCTCACAGAGTTACATCTTTCCCTTCAAGAAGCCTTTCGCTAAGACTGTTCTTGTGGAATTGGCAAAGGGATATTTGGAAGCCCGTAGAGGGCTATTGTGAAAAAGGAAATATCTTCCGTTCAAAACGGGAAAGAAGCTTTCTGAGAAACTGCTCTGTGTTCTGTTAATTCATCTCACAGAGTTACATCTTTCCCTTCAAGAAGCCTTTCGCTAAGGCTGTTCTTGTGGAATTGGCAAAGGGATATTTGGAAGCCCATAGAGGGCTATGGTGAAAAAGGAAATATCTTCCGTGCAAAACTGGAAAGAAGCTTTCTGAGAAACTACTCTGTGTTCTGTGAATTCATCTCACAGAGTTACATCTTTCCCTTCAAGAAGCCTTTCGCTAAGTCTGTTCTTGTGTAATTGGCAAAGGGATATTTGGACGCCCATAGATGGCTATGGTGAAAAAGGAAATATCTTCCGTTCAAAACTGGAAAGAATCTTTCCGAGAAACTGCTCTGTGTACTGTAAATTCATCTCACAGAGTTACATCTTTCCCCTCAAGAAGCCTTTCGCTAAGCTGTTCTTGTGGAATTGGCAAAGGGATATTTGGAAGCCCATGGAGGGCTATGGTGAAAAAGGAAATATCTTCCGTTCAAAACTGGAAGGAATCTTTCTGAGAAACTGCTCGGTATTATGTTGATTCATCTCACAAGGTTACATCTTTCCCTTCAAGAAGCCTTTCGCTAAGGCTGTTCTTGTGGAATTGGCAGAGGGATATTTGGAAGTCCATAGAGGGCTATGGTGAAAAAGGAAATATCTTCCGTTCAAAATTGGAAAGTAGCTTTCTGAGAAACTGCTCTGTGTTCTGTGAATTCATCTCACAGAGTTACATCTTTCCCTTCAAGAAGCCTTTCGCTAAGGCTGTTCTTGTGAAATTGGCAAAGGGATATTTGGAAGCCCATAGAGGGCTATGGTGAAAAAGGAAATATCTTCCGTTGAAAACTGGAAAGAAGCTTTCTGAGAAACTGCTCTGTGTTCTGTTAATTCATCTCACAGAGTTACATCTTTCCCTTCAAGAAGCCTTTCGCTAAGGCTGTTCTTGTGGAATTGGCAAAGGCATATTTGGAAGCCCATAGATGGCTATGGTGAAAAAGGAAATATCTTCCGTTCAAAACTGGAAAGAAGCTTTCTGAGAAACTGCTCTGTGTTCTGTAAATTCATCTCACAGAGTGACATCTTTCCCTTCAAGAAGCCTTTCGCTAAGGCTGTTCTTGTGGAATTGGCAAAGGGATATTTGGAAACCCATAGAGGGCTATGGTGAAAAAGGAAATATCTTCCGTTCAAAACTTGAAAGAAGATTTCTGAGAAACTGCTCTGTGTTCTGTGAATTCATCTCACAGAGTTACATCTTTCCCTTCAAGAAACCTTTCGCTAAGGCTGTTCTTGTGGAATTGGGAAAGGGATATTTGGAAGCCAATAGAGGGCTATGGTGAAAAAGGAAATACCTTCCGTTCAAAACTGGAAAGAAGCCTTCTGAGAAACTGCTCTGTGTTCTGTTAATTCATCTCACAGAGTTACATCTTTCCCTTTTAAAAGCCTTTCGCTAATGCTGTTCTTGTGGAATTGGCAAAGGGATATTTGGAAGCCCATAGAGGGCTATGGTGAAAAAGGAAATATCTTCCGTTCAAAACTGGAAAGAAGCTTTCTGAGAAACTGCTCTGTGTTCTGTTAATTCATCTCACAGAGTTACATCTTTCCCTTCAAGAAGCCTTTCGCTAAGGCTGTTCTTGTGGAATTGGCAAAGGGATATTTGGAAGCCCATAGAGGGCTATGGTGAAAAAGGAAATATCTTCCGTGCAAAACTGGAAAGAAGCTTTCTGAGAAACTACTCTGTGTTCTCTGAATTCATCTCACAGAGATACATCTTTCCCTTCAAGAAGCCTTTCGCTAAGGCTGTTCTTGTGTAATTGGCAAAGGGATATTTGGACGCCCATAGATGGCTATGGTGAAAAAGGAAATATCTTCCGTTCAAAACTGGAAAGAAGCTTTCCGAGAAACTGCTCTGTGTTCTGTAAATTCATCTCACAGAGTTACATCTTTCCCCTCAAGAAGCATTTCGCTATGCTGTTCTTGTGGAATTGGCAAAGGGATATTTGGAAGCCCATGGAGGGCTATGGTGAAAAAGGAAATATCTTCCGTTCTAAAATGGAAAGAAGCTTTCTGGGAAACTGCTCTGTGTTCTGTTAATTCATCTCACAGAGATACATCTTTCCCTTCAAGAAGCCTTTCCCTATGGCTGTTCTTGTGGAATTGGCAAAGGGATATTTGGAAGCCCATAGAGGGCTATGGTGAAAAAGGAAATATCTTCCGTTCAAAACTGGAAGGAATCTTTCTGAGAAACTGCTCGGTGTTATGTTAATTCATCTCACAGTGTTACATCTTTCCCTTCAAGAAGCCTTTCGCTAAGGCTGTTCTTGTGGAATTGGCAAAGGGATATTTGGAAGTCCATAGAGGGCTATGGTGAAAAAGGAATTATCTTCCGTTCAAAATTGGAAAGAAGCTTTCTGAGAAACTGCTCTGTGTTCTGTGAATTCATCTCACAGAGTTACATCTTTCCCTTCAGGAAACCTTTCGCTAAGGCTGTTCTTGTGGATTTGGGAAAGGGATATTTGGAAGCCAATAGAGGGCTATGGTGAAAAAGGAAATACCTTCTGTTCAAAATTGGAAAGAAGCTTTCTGAGAAACTGCTCTGTGTTCTGTTAATTCATCTCACAGAGTTACATCTTGCCCTTCAAGAAGCCTTTCGCTAAGGCTGTTCTTGTGGAATTGGCAAAGGGATATTTGGAAGCCCCTAGAGGGCTATGGTGAAAAAGGAAATATCTTCCGTTCAAAACTGGAAAGAAGCTTTCTGAGAAACAGCTCTGTGTTCTGTTAATTCATCACACAGAGTTACATCTTTCCCTTCAAGAAGCCATTCGCTAAGGCTGTCCTTGTGGAATTGGCAAAGGGATATTTGGAAGCCCATAGAGGGCTATGGTGAAAAAGGAAATATTTTCCGTGCAAAACTGGAAAGAAGCTTTCTGAGAAACTACTCTGTGTTCTGTGAATTCATCTCACAGAGTTACATCTTTCCCTTCAAGAAGCCTTTCGCTAAGGCTGTTCTTGTGTAATTGGCAAAGGGATATTTGGACGCCCATAGATGGCTATGGTGAAAAAGGAAATATCTTCCGTTCAAAACTGGAAAGAAGCTTTCCGAGAAACTGCTCTGTGTTCTGTAAATTCATCTCACAGAGTTACATCTTTCCCCTCAAGAAGCATTTCGCTAAGCTGTTCTTGTGGAATTGGCAAAGGGATATTTGGAAGCCCATGGAGGGCTATGGTGAAAAAGTATATATCTTCCGTTCAGAAATGGAAAGAAGCTTTCTGGGAAACTGCTCTGTGTTCTGTTAATTCATCTCACAGAGATACATCTTTCCCTTCAAGAAGCCTTTCCCTATGGCTGTTCTTGTGGAATTGGCAAAGGGATATTTGGAAGCCCATAGAGGGCTATGGTGAAAAAGGAAATATCTTCCGTTCAAAACTGGAAGGAATCTTTCTGAGAAACTGCTCTGTGTTATGTTAATTCATCTCACAGGGTTACATCTTTCCCTTCAAGAAGCCTTTCGCTAAGGCTGTTCTTGTGGAATTGGCAAAGGGATATTTGGAAACCCATAGAGGGCTATGGTGAAAAAGGAAATATCTTCCGTTCAAAACTGGAAAGAAGCTTTCTGAGAAACTGCTCTCTGTTCTGTTAATTCATCACACAGAGTTACATCTTTCCCTTCAAGAATCCTTTCGCTAAGGCTGTTCTTGTGGAATTGGCAAAGGGATATTTGGAAGCCCATAGAGGGCTATGGTGAAAAAGGAAATATCTTCCGTTCAAAACTGGAAGTAATCTTTCTGAGAAACTGCTCTGTGTTCTGTTAATTCATCTCACAGAGTTACATCTTTCCCTTTTAAAAGCCTTTCGCTAATGCTGTTCTTGTGGAATTGGCAAAGGGATATTTGGAAGCCCATAGAGGGCTATGGTGAAAAAGGAAATATCTTCCGTTCAAAACTGGAAAGAAGCTTTCTGAGAAACTGCTCTGTGTTCTGTTAATTCATCTCACAGAGTTACATCTTTCCCTTCAAGAAGCCTTTCGCTAAGGCTGTTCTTGTGGAATTGGCAAAGGGATATTTGGAAGCCCATAGAGGGCTATGGTGAAAAAGGAAATATCTTCCGTGCAAAACTGGAAAGAAGCTTTCTGAGAAACTACTCTGTGTTCTGTGAATTCATCTCACAGAGTTACATCTTTCCCTTCAAGAAGCCTTTCGCTAAGGCTGTTCTTGTGTAATTGGCAAAGGGATATTTGGACGCCCATAGATGGCTATGGTCAAAAAGGAAATATCTTCCGTTCAAAACTGGAAAGAAGCTTTCCGAGAAACTGCTCTGTGTACTGTAAATTCATCTCACAGAGTTACATCTTTCCCCTCAAGAAGCCTTTCGCTAAGCTGTTCTTGTGCAATTGGCAAAGGGATATTTGGAAGCCCAAGGAGGACTATGGTGAAAAAGGAAATATCTTCCGTTCAAAACTGGAAGGAATCTTTCTGAGAAAGTGCTCGGTATTATGTTGATTCATCTCACAGGGTTACATCTTTCCCTTCAAGAAGCCTTTCGCTAAGGCTGTTCTTGTGGAATTGGCAAAGGGATATTTGGAAGCCCTTAGAGGGCTATGGTGAAAAAGGAAATATCTTCCGTTCTAAACTGGAAAGAAGCTTTCTGAGAAACTGCTCTGAGTTCTGTTAATTCATCTCACAGAGTTACATCTTTCCCGTCAAGAAGCCTTTCGCTAAGGCTGTTCTTGTGCAATTGGCAAAGGGATATTTGGAAGCCCATAGAGGGCTATGGTGAAAAAGGAAATATCTTCCGTTGAAAACTGGAAAGAAGCTTTCTGAGAAACTGCTCTGTGTTCTGTTAATTCATCTCACAGAGTTACATCTTTCCCTTCAAGAAGCCTTTCGCTAAGGCTGTTCTTGTGGAATTGGCAAAGGGATATTTGGAAGCCCATAGATGGCTATGGTGAAAAAGGAAATATCTTCCGTTCAAAACTGGAAAGAAGCTTTCTGAGAAACTGCTCTGTGTTCTGTAAATTCATCTCACAGAGTGACATCTTTCCCTTCAAGAAGCCTTTCGCTAAGGCTGTTCTTGTGGAATTGGCAAAGGGATATTTGGAAACCCATAGAGGGCTATGGTGAAAAAGGAAATATCTTCCGTTCAAAACTGGAAAGAAGCTTTCTGAGAAACTGCTCTCTGTTCTGTTAATTCATCACACAGAGTTACATCTTTCCCTTCAAGAAGCCTTTCGCTAAGGCTGTTCTTGTGGAATTGGGAAAGGGATATTTGGAAGTCCATAGAGGGCTATGGTGAAAAAGGAAATATCTTCCGTTCAAAACTGGAAAGAAGCCTTCTGAGAAACTGCTCTGTGTTCTGTTAATTCATCTCACAGAGTTACATCTTTCCCTTTTAAAAGCCTTTCGCTAATGCTGTTCTTGTGGAATTGGCAAAGGGATATTTGGAAGCCCATAGAGGGCTATGGTGAAAAAGGAAATATCTTCCGTTCAAAACTGGAAAGAAGCTTTCTGAGAAACTGCTCTGTGTTCTGTTAATTCATCTCACAGAGTTACATCTTTCCCTTCAAGAAGCCTTTCGCTAAGACTGTTCTTGTGGAATTGGCAAAGGGATATTTGGAAGCCCATAGAGGGCTATGGTGAAAAAGGAAATATCTTCCGTTCAAAACGGGATAGAAGCTTTCTGAGAAACTGCTCTGTGTTCTGTTAATTCATCTCACAGAGTTACATCTTTCCCTTCAAGAAGCCTTTCGCTAAGGCTGTTCTTGTGGAATTGGCAAAGGGATATTTGGAAGCCCATAGAGGGCTATGGTGAAAAAGGAAATATCTTCCGTGCAAAACTGGAAAGAAGCTTTCTGAGAAACTACTCTGTGTTCTGTGAATTCATCTCACAGAGTTACATCTTTCCCTTCAAGAAGCCTTTCGCTAAGTCTGTTCTTGTGTAATTGGCAAAGGGATATTTGGACGCCCATAGAGGGCTATGGTGAAAAAGGAAATATCTTCCGTTCAAAACTGGAAAGAATCTTTCCGAGAAACTGCTCTGTGTACTGTAAATTCATCTCACAGAGTTACATCTTTCCCCTCAAGAAGCCTTTCGCTAAGCTGTTCTTGTGGAATTGGCAAAGGGATATTTGGAAGCCCATGGAGGGCTATGGTGAAAAAGGAAATATCTTCCGTTCAAAACTGGAAGGAATCTTTCTGAGAAACTGCTCGGTATTATGTTGATTCATCTCACAAGGTTACATCTTTCCCTTCAAGAAGCCTTTCGCTAAGGCTGTTCTTGTGGAATTGGCAGAGGGATATTTGGAAGTCCATAGAGGGCTATGGTGAAAAAGGAAATATCTTCCGTTCAAAATTGGAAAGTAGCTTTCTGAGAAACTGCTCTGTGTTCTGTGAATTCATCTCACAGAGTTACATCTTTCCCTTCAATAAACCTTTCGCTAAGGCTGTTCTTGTGAAATTGGGAAAGGGATATTTGGAAGCCAATAGAGGGCTATGGTGAAAAAGGAAATATCTTCCGTTCAAAACTGGAAAGAAGCGTTCTGAGAAACTGCTCTGTGTTCTGTTAATTCATCTCACAGAGTTACATCTTTCCCTTCAAGAAGCCTTTCGCTAAGGCTGTTCTTGTGGAATTGGCAAAGGGATATTTGGAAACCCATAGAGGGCTAAGGTGAAAAAGGACATATCTTCCGTTCAAAACTGGAAAGAAGCTTCCTGAGAAACTGCTCTCTGTCCTGTTAATTCATCACACAGAGTTACATCTTTCCCTTCAAGAAGCCTTTCGCTAAGGCTGTTCTTGTGGAATTGGCAAAGTTATATTTGGAAGCCCATAGAGGGCTATGGTGAAAAAGGAAATACCTTCCGTTCTAAACTGGAAAGAAGCTTTCTGAGAAACTGCTCTGAGTTCTGTTAATTCATCTCACAAAGTTACATCTTTCCCGTCAAGAAGCCTTTCGCTAAGGCTGTTCTTGTGAAATTGGCAAAGGGATATTTGGAAGCCCATGGAGGGCTATGGTGAAAAAGGAAATATCTTCCGTTCAAAACTGGAAAGAAGCTTTCTGAGAAACTGCTCTGTGTTCTGTTAATTCATCTCACAGAGTTACATCTTTCCCTTCAAGAAGCCTTTCGCTAAGGCTGTTGTTGTGGAATTGGCAAAGGGATATTTGGAAGCCCATAGATGGCTATGGTGAAAAAGGAAATATCTTCCGTTCAAAACTGGAAAGAAGCTTTCTGAGAAACTGCTCTCTGTTCTGTTAATTCATCACACAGAGTTTCATCTTTCCCTTCAGGAAGCCTTTCGCTAAGGCTGTTCTTGTGGAATTGGCAAAGGGATATTTGGAAGCCCATAGAGGGCTATGGTGAAAAAGGAAATATCATTCGTTCAAAACTGGAAGTAATCTTTCTGAGAAACTGCTCTGTGTTCTGTTAATTCATCTCACAGCGTTACATCTTTCCCTTTTAAAAGCCTTTCGCTAATGCTGTTCTTGTGGAATTGGCAAAGGGATATTTGGAAGCCCATAGAGGGCTATGGTGAAAAAGGAAATATCTTCCGTTCAAAACTGGAAAGAAGCTTTCTGAGAAACTGCTCTGTGTTCTGTTAATTCATCTCACAGAGTTACATCTTTCCTTTCAAGAAGCCTTTCGCTAAGGCTGTTCTTGTGGAATTGGCAAATTGATATTTGGAAGCCCATAGAGGGCTATGGTGAAAAAGGAAATATCTTCCGTTCAAAACTGGAAGGAATCTTTCTGAGAAAATGCTCGGTGTTATGTTAATTCATCTCACAGGGTTACATCTTTCCCTTCAAGAAGCCTTTCGCTAAGGCTGTTCTTGTGGAATTGGCAAAGGGATATTTGGAAGCCCATAGAGGGCTATGTTGAAAAAGGAAATATCTTCCGTTCAAAACTTGAAAGAAGATTTCTGAGAAACTGCTCTGTGTTCTGTGAATTCATCCCACAGAGTTACATCTTTCCCTTCAAGAAACCTTTCGCTAAGGCTGTTCTTGTGGAATTGGGAAAGGGATATTTGGAAGCCCATAGAGGGCTATGGTGAAAAAGGAAATATCTTCCGTTCAAAACTGGAAAGAAGCTTTCTGAGAAACTGCTCTGTGTTCTTTGAATTCGTCTCACAGAGTTACATCTTTCCCTTCAAGAAGCCTTTCGCTAAGGCTGTTGTTGTGGAATTGGCAAAGGGATATTTGGAAGCCCATAGAGGGCTATGGTGAAAAAGGAAATACCTTCCGTTCTAAACTGGAAAGAAGCTTTCTGAGAAACTGCTCTGAGTTCTGTTAATTCATCTCACAGAGTTACATCTTTCCCGTCAAGAAGCCTTTCGCTAAGGCTGTTCTTGTGAAATTGGCAAAGGGATATTTGGAAGCCCATAGAGGGCTATGGTGAAAAAGGAAATATCTTCCGTTCAAAACTGGAAAGAAGCTTTCTGAGAAACTGCTCTGTGTTCTGTTAATTCATCTCACAGAGTTACATCTTTCCCTTCAAGAAGCCTTTCGCTAAGGCTGTTCTTGTGGAATTGGCAAAGGGATATTTGGAAGCCCATAGATGGCTATGGTGAAAAAGGAAATATCTTCCGTTCAAAACTGGAAAGAAGCTTTCTGAGAAACTGCTCTGTGTTCTGTAAATTCATCTCACAGAGTTACATCTTTCCCTTCAAGAAGCCTTTCGCTAAGGCTGTTCTTGTGGAATTGGCAAAGGGATATTTGGAAACCCATAAAGGGCTATGTAGAAAAAGGAAATATCTTCCGTTCAAAACTGGAAAGAAGCTTTCTGAGAAATTGCTCTCTGTTCTGTTAATTCATCACACAGAGTTACATCTTTCCCTTCAGGAAGCCTTTCGCTAAGGCTGTTCTTGTGGAATTGGCAAAGGGATATTTGGAAGCCCATAGAGGGCTATGGTGAAAAAGGAAATATCTTCCGTTCAAAACTGGAAGTAATCTTTCTGAGAAACTGCTCTGTGTTCTGTTTATTCATCTCACAGAGTTACATCTTTCCCTTTTAAAAGCCTTTCGCTAATGCTGTTCTTGTGGAATTGGCAAAGGGATATTTGGAAGTCCATAGAGGGCTATGGTGAAAAAGGAAATATCTTCCGTTCAAAACTGGAAAGAAGCTTTCTGAGAAACTGCTCTGTATTCTGTTATTTCATCTCACAGAGTTACATCTTTCCCTTCAAGAAGCCTTTCGCTAAGGCTGTTCTTGTGGAATTGGCAAATTGATATTTGGAAGCCCATAGAGGGCTATGGTGAAAAAGGAAATATCTTCCGTTCTAAGCTGGAAGGAATCTTTCTGAGAAAATGCTCGGTGTTAAGTTAATTCATCTCACAGGGTTACATCTTTCCCTTCAAGAAGCCTTTCGCTAAGGCTGTTCTTGTGGAATTGGCAAAGGGATATTTGGAAGCCCATAGAGGGCTATGTTGAAAAAGGAAATATCTTCCGTTCAAAACTTGAAAGAAGATTTCTGAGAAACTGCTCTGTGTTCTGTGAATTCATCTCACAGAGTTACATCTTACCCTTCAAGAAACCTTTCGCTAAGGCTGTTCTTGTGGAATTGGGAAAGGGATATTTGGAAGCCAATAGAAGGCTATGGTGAAAAAGGAAATACCTTCCGTTCAAAATTGGAAAGAAGCTTTCTGAGAAACTGCTCTGTGTTCTGTTAATTCATCTCACAGAGTTACATCTTGCCTTCAAGAAGCCTTTCGCTAAGGCTGTTCTTGTGGAATTGGCAAAGGGATATTTGGAAGCCCCTAGAGGGCTATGGTGAAAAAGGAAATATCTTCCGTTCAAAACTGGAAAGAAGCTTTCTCAGAAACAGCTCTGTGTTCTGTTAATTCATCACACAGAGTTACATCTTTCCTTTCAAGAAGCCTTTCGCTAAGGCTGTTCTTGTGGAATTGGCAAAGGGATATTTGGAAGCCCATAGAGGGCTATGGTGAAAAAAGAAATATCTTCCGTTCAAAACTAGAAAGAAGCTTTCTGAGAAACAGCTCTGTGTTCTGTTAATTCATCTCACAGAGTTACATCTTTCCCTTCAAGAAGCCTTTCGCTACGGCTGTTCTTGTGGAATTGGCAAAGGGATATTTGGAAGCAAATAGAGGGCTATGGTGAAAAAGGAAATATCTTCCGTTCAAAACGGGAAAGAAGCTTTCTGTAAAACTGCTCTGTGTTCTGTTAATTCATCTCACAGAGTTACATCATTCCCTTCTAGAAAGCCTTTCGCTAAGGCTGTTCTTGTGGAATTGGCAAAGGGATATTTGGAAGCCCATAGAGGGCTATGGTGAAAAAGGAAATATCTTCCGTTCAAAACTGGAAAGAAGCTTTCTGAGAAACTGCTCTGAGTTCTGTTAATTCATCTCACAGAGTTACATCTTTCCCGTCAAGAAGCCTTTCGCTAAGGCTGTTCTTGTGAAATTGGCAAAGGGATATTTGGAAGCCCATAGAGGGCGATGGTGAAAAAGGAAATATCTTCCGTTCAAAACCGGAAAGAAGCTTTCCGAGAAACTGCTCTGTGTACTGTAAATTCATCTCTCAGAGTTACATCTTTCCCCTCAAGAAGCCTTTCGCTAAGCTGTTCTTGTGGAATTGGCAAAGGGATATTTGGAAGCCCATGGAGGGCTATAGTGAAACAGGAAATATCTTCCGTTCAAAACTGGAAGGAATCTTTCTGAGAAACTGCTCGGTATTATGTTAATTCATCTCACAGGGTTACATCTTTCCCTTCAAGAAGCCTTTCGCTAAGGCTGTTCTTGTGGAATTGGCAAAGGGATATTTGGAAGTCCATAGAGGGCTATGGTGAAAAAGGAAATATCTTCCGTTCAAAATTGGAAAGAAGCTTTCTGAGAAACTGCTCTGTGTTCTGTGAATTCATCTCACAGAGTTACATCTTTCCCTTCAAGAAACCTTTCGCTAAGGCTGTTCTTGTGGAATTGGGAAAGGGATATTTGGAAGCCAATAGAGGGCTATGGTGAAAAAGGAAATATCTTCCGTTCAAAACTGGAAAGAAGCGTTCTGAGAAACTGCTGTGTGTTCTGTTAATTCATCTCACAGAGTTACATCTTTCCATTCAAGAAGCCTTTCGCTAAGGCTGTTCTTGTGGAATTGGCAAAGGGATATTTGGAAGCCCATAGAGGGCTATGGTGAAAAAGGAAATATCTTCCGTTCAAAATTGGAAAGAAGCTTTCTGAGAAACTGCTCTGTGTTCTGTTAATTCATCTCACAGAGTTGCATCTTTCCCTTCAAGAAGCCTTTCGCTAAGGCTGTTCTTGTGGAATTGGCAAAGGGATATTTGGAAACCCATAGAGGGCTAAGGTGAAAAAGGAAATATCTTCCGTTCAAAACTGGAAAGAAGCTTTCTGAGAAACTGCTCTCTGTCCTGTTAATTCATCACACAGAGTTACATCTTTCCCTTCAAGAAGCCTTTCGCTAAGGCTGTTCTTGTGGAATTGGCAAAGGGATATTTGGAAGCCCATAGAGTGCTATGGTGAAAAAGGAAATATCTTCCGTTCAAAACTGGAAAGAAGCTTTCTGAGAAACTGCTCCCTGTTCTTTGAATTCATCTCACAGAGTTACATCTTTCCCTTCAAGAAGCCTTTCGCTAAGGCTGTTGTTGTGGAATTGGCAAAGGGATATTTGGAAGCCCATAGAGGGCTATGGTGAAAAAGGAAATACCTTCCGTTCTAAACTGGAAAGAAGCTTTTTGAGAAACTGCTCTGAGTTCTGTTAATTCATCTCACAGAGTTACATCTTTCCCGTCAAAATGCCTTTCGCTAAGGCTGTTCTTGTGAAATTGGCAAAGGGATATTTGGAAGCCCATAGAGGGCTATGGTGAAAAAGTAAATATCTTCCGTTCAAAACTGGAAAGAAGCTTTCTGAGAAACTGCTCTGTGTTCTGTTAATTCATCTCACAGAGTTACATCTTTCCCTTCAAGAAGCCTTTCGCTAAGGCTGTTCTTGTGGAATTGGCAAAGGGATATTTGGAAGCCCATAGATGGCTATCGTGAAAAAGGAAATATCTTCCGTTCAAAACTGGAAAGAAGCTTTCTGAGAAACTGCTCTGTGTTCTGTAAATTCATCGCACAGAGTTACATCTTTCCCTTCAAGAAGCCTTTCGCTAAGGCTGTTCTTGTGGAATTGGCAAAGGGATATTTGGAAACCCATAGAGGGCTATGGTGAAAAAGGAAATATCTTCCGTTCAAAACTGGAAAGAAGCTTTCTGAGAAACTGCTCTCTGTTCTGTTAATTCATCACACAGAGTTACATCTTTCCCTTCAAGAAGCCTTTCGCTAAGGCTGTTCTTGTGTAATTGGCAAAGGGATATTTGGACGCCCATAGATGGCTATGGTGAAAAAGGAAATATCTTCCGTTCAAAACTGGAAAGAAGCTTTCCGAGAAACTGCTCTGTGTTCTGTAAATTCATCTCACAGAGTTACATCTTTCCCCTCAAGAAGCCTTTCGCTAAGCTGTTCTTGTGGAATTGGCAAAGGGATATTTGGAAGCCCATAGAGGGCTATGGTGAAAAAGGAATTATCTTCCGTTCAAAACTGGAAAGAAGATTTCTGAGAAACTGCTCTGTGTTCTGTGAATTCATCTCACAGAGTTACATCTTTCCCTTCAAGAAACCTTTCGCTAAGGCTGTTCTTGTGGAATTGGGAAAGGGATATTTGGAAGCTAATAGAGGGCTATGGTGAAAAAGGAAATATCTTCCATTCAAAACTGGAAAGAAGCGTTCTGAGAAACTGCTGTGTGTTCTGTTAATTCATCTCACAGAGTTACATCTTTCCATTCAAGAAGCCTTTCGCTAAGGCTGTTCTTGTGGAATTGGCAAAGGGATATTTGGAAGCCCATAGAGGGCTATGTTGAAAAAGGAAATATCTTCCGTTCAAAATTGGAAAGAAGCTTTCTGAGAAACTGCTCTGTGTTCTGTTAATTCATCTCACAGAGTTACATCTTCCCCTTCAAGAAGCCTTTCGCTAAGGCTGTTCTTGTGGAATTGGCAAAGGGATATTTGGAAGCCCATAGATGGCTATGATGAAAAAGGAAATATCTTCCGTTCAAAACTGGAAAGAAGCTTTCTGAGAAACTGCTCTGTGTTCTGTAAATTCATCTCACAGAGTTACATCTTTCCCTTCAAGAAGCCTTTCGCTAAGGCTGTTCTTGTGGAATTGGCAAAGGGATATTTGGAAACCCATAGAGGGCTATGGTGAAAAAGGAAATATCTTCCGTTCAAAACTGGAAAGAAGCTTTCTGGGAAACTGCTCTCTGTTCTGTTAATTCATCACACAGAGTTACATCTTTCCCTTCAAGAAGCCTTTCGCTAAGGCTGTTCTTGTGGAATTGGCAAAGGGATATTTGGAAGCCCATAGAGGGCTATGGTGAAAAAGGAAATATCTTCCGTTCAAAACTGGAAGTAATCTTTCTGAGAAACTGCTCTGTGTTCTGTTAATTCATCTCACAGAGTTACATCTTTCCCTTTTAAAAGCCTTTCGCTAATGCTGTTCTTGTGGAATTGGCAAAGGGATATTTGGAAGCCCATAGACGGCTATGGTGAAAAAGGAAATATCTTCCGTGCAAAACTGGAAAGAAGCTTTCTGAGAAACTACTCTGTGTTCTGTGAATTCATCTCACAGAGTTACATCTTTCCCTTCAAGAAGCCTTTCGCTAAGGCTGTTCTTGTGGAATTGGCAAAGGGATATTTGGACGCCCATAGATGGCTATGGTGAAAAAGGAAATATCTTCCGTTCAAAACTGGAAAGAAGCTTTCCGAGAAACTGCTCTGTATTCTGTAAATTCATCTCACAGAGTTACATCTTTCCCCTCAAGAAGCCTTTCGCTAAGCTGTTCTTGTGGAATTGGCAAAGGGATATTTGGAAGCCCATGGAGGGCTATGGTGAAAAAGGAAATATCTTCCGTTCAAAAATGGAAAGAAGCTTTCTGGGAAACTGCTCTGTGTTCTGTTAGTTCATCTCACAGAGATACATCTTTCCCTTCAAGAAGCCTTTCCCTATGGCTGTTCTTGTGGAATTGGCAAAGGGATATTTGGAAGCCCATAGAGGGCTACGGTGAAAAAGGAAATATCTTCCGTTCAAAACTGGAAAGAAGATTTCTGAGAAACTGGTCTGTGTTCTGTGAATTCATCTCACAGAGTTACATCTTTCCCTTCAAGAAACCTTTCGCTAAGGCTGTTCTTGTGGAATTGGGAAAGGGATATTTGGAAGCCAATAGAGGGCTAGGGTGAAAAAGGAAATATCTTCCGTTCAAAACTGGAAAGAAGGGTTCTGAGAAACTGCTGTGTGTTCTGTTAATTCATCTCACAGAGTTACATCTTTCCATTCAAGAAGCCTTTCGCTACGGCTGTTCTTGTGGAATTAGCAAAGGGATATTTGGAAGCCCATAGAGGGCTATGGTGAAAAAGGAAATATCTTCCGTGCAAAACTGGAAAGAAGCTTTCTGAGAAACTGCTCTCTGTCCTGTTAATTCATCACACAGAGTTTCATCTTTCCCTTCAAGAAGCCTTTCGCTAAGGCTGTTCTTGTGGAATTGGCAAAGGGATATTTGGAAGCCCATAGAGGGCTATGGTGAAAAAGGAAATACCTTCCGTTCTAAACTGGAAAGAAGCTTTCTGAGAAACTGCTCTGAGTTCTGTTAATTCATCTCACAGAGTTACATCTTTCCCGTCAAGAAGCCTTTCGCTAAGGCTGTTCTTGTGAAATTGGCAAAGGGATATTTGGAAGCCCATAGAGGGCTATGGTGAAAAAGGAAATATCTTCCGTTCAAAACTGGAAAGAAGCTTTCTGAGAAACTGCTCTGTGTTCTGTTAATTCATCTCACAGCGTTACATCTTGCCCTTCAACAAGCCTTTCGCTAAGGCTGTTCTTGTGGAATTGGCAAAGGGATATTTGGAAGCCCATAGATGGCTATGGTGAAAAAGGAAATATCTTCCGTTCAAAACTGGAAAGAAGCTTTCTGAGAAACTGCTCTGTGTTCTGTAAATTCATCTCAGAGAGTTACATCTTTCGCTTCAAGAAGCCTTTCGCTAAGGCTGTTCTTGTGGAATTGGCAAAGGGATATTTGGAAACCCATAGAGGGCTATGGTGAAAAAGGAAATATCTTCCGTTCAAAACTGGATAGAAGCTTTCTGAGAAACTGCTCTCTGTTCTGTTAATTCATCACACAGAGTTACATCTTTCCCTTCAAGAAGCCCTTCGCTAAGGCTGTTCTTGTGGAATTGGCAAAGGGATATTTGGAAGCCCATAGAGGGCTATGGTGAAAAAGGAAATATCTTCCGTTCAAAACTGGAAGTAATCTTTCTGAGAAACTGCTCTGTGTTCTGTTAATTCATCTCACAGAGTTACATCTTTCCCTTTTAAAAGCCTTTCGTTAATGCTGTTCTTGAGTAATTGGCAAAGGGATATTTGGAAGCCCATAGAGGGCTATGGTGAAAAAGGAAATATCTTCCGTTCAAAACTGGAAAGAAGCTTTCTGAGAAACTGCTCTGTGTTCTGTGAATTCATCTCACAGAGTTACATCTTTCCCTTCAAGAACCCTTTCGCTAAGGCTGTTCTTGTGGAATTGGTAAAGGGATATTTGGAAGCCCATAGAGGGCTATGGTGAAAAAGGAAATATCTTCCGTGCAAAACTGGAAAGAAACTTTCTGAGAAACTACTCTGTGTTCTGTGAATTCATCTCACAGAGTTACATCTTTCCCTTCAAGAAGCCTTTCGCTAAGGCTGTTCTTGTGTAATTGGCAAAGGGATATTTGGACGCCCATAGATGGCTATGGTGAAAAAGGAAATATCTTCCGTTCAAAACTGGAAAGAAGCTTTCCGAGAAACTGCTCTGTGTTCTGTAAATTCATCTCACAGAGTTACATCTTTCCCCTCAAGAAGCCTTTCGCTAAGCTGTTCTTGTGGAATTGGCAAAGGGATATTTGGAAGCCCGTGGAGGGCTATGGTGAAAAAGGAAATATCTTCCGTTCAAAAATGGAAAGAAGCTTTCTGGGAAACTGCTCTGTGTTCTGTTAATTCATCTCACAGAGATACATCTTTCCCTTCAAGAAGCCTTTCCCTATGGCTGTTCTTGTGGAATTGGCAAAGGGATATTTGGAAGCCCATAGAGGGCTATGGTGAAAAAGGAAATATCTTCCCTTCAAAACTGGAAGGAATCTTTCTGAGAAACTGCTCTGTGTTCTGTTAATTCATCTCACAGGGTTACATCTTTCCCTTCAAGAAGCCTTTCGCTAAGGCTGTTCTTGTGGAATTGGCAAAGGGATATTTGGAAGCCCTTAGAGGGCTATGGTGAAAAAGGAAATATCTTCCGTTCAAAACTGGAAAGAAGCTTTCTGAGAAACTGCTCTGTGTTCTGTTAATTCATCTCACAGAGATACATCTTTCCCTTCAAGAAGCCTTTCGCTTCGGCTGTTCTTGTGGAATTGGCAAAGGGATATTTGGAAGCCCATAGCGGGCTATGGTGAAAAAGGAAATATCTTCCGTTCAAAACTGGAGAGAAGCTTTCTGTAAAACTGCTCTGTGTTCTGTCAATTCATCTCATAGAGTTACATCATTCCCTTCAAGAAGCCTTTCGCTAAGGCTGTTCTTGTGGAATTGGCAAAGGGATATTTGGAAGCCCATAGAGGGCTATGGTGAAAAAGGAAATATCTTCCGTTCAAAACTGGAAAGAAGCTTTCTGAGAAACTGCTCTGAGTTCTGTTAATTCATCTCACAGAGTTACATCTTTCCCCTCAAGAAGCCTTTCGCTAAGGCTGTTCTTGTGAAATTGGCAAAGGGATATTTGGAAGCCCATAGAGGGCTATGGTGAAAAAGGAAATATCTTCCGTTCAAAACTGGAAAGAAGCTTTCTGAGAAACTGCTCTGTGTTCTGTAAATTCATCTCACAGAGTTACATCTTTCCCTTCAAGAAGCCTTTCGCTAAGGCTGTTCTTGTGGAATTGGCAAAGGGATATTTGGAAGCCCATAGAGGCCTATGGTGAAAAAGGAAATACCTTCCGTTCAAAACTGGAAAGAAGCCTTCTGAGAAACTGCTCTGTGTTCTGTTAATTCATCTCACAGAGTTACATCTTTCCCTTTTAAAAGCCTTTCTCTAATGCTGTTCTTGTGGAATTGGCAAAGGGATATTTGGAAGCCCATAGAGGGCTATGGTGAAAAAGGAAATATCTTCCGTTCAATACTGGAAACAAGCTTTCTGAGAAACTGCTCTGTGTTCTGTTAATTCATCTCACAGAGTTACATCTTTCCCTTTTAAAAGCCTTTCGTTAATGCTGTTCTTGTGTAATTGGCAAAGGGATATTTGGAAGCCCATAGAGGGCTATGGTGAAAAAGGAAATATCTTCCGTTCAAAACTGGAAAGAAGCTTTCTGAGAAACTGCTCTGTGTTCTGTTAATTCATCTCACAGAGTTACATCTTTCCCTTCAAGAACCCTTTCGCTAAGGCTGTTCTTGTGGAATTGGTAAAGGGATATTTGGAAGCCCTTAGAGGGCTGTGGTGAAAAAGGAAATATCTTCCGTGCAAAACTGGAAAGAAGCTTTCTGAGAAACTACTCTGTGTTCTGTGAATTCATCTCACAGAGTTACATCTTTCCCTTCAGGAAGCCTTTCGCTAAGGCTGTTCTTGTGTAATTGGCAAAGGGATATTTGGACGCCCATAGATGGCTATGGTGAAAAAGGAAATATCTTCCGTTCAAAACTGGAAAGAAGCTTTCCGAGAAACTGCTCTGTGTTCTGTAAATTCATCTCACAGAGTTACATCTTTCCCCTCAAGAAGCCTTTCGCTAAGCTGTTCTTGTGGAATTGGCAAAGGGATATTTGGAAGCCCGTGGAGGGCTATGGTGAAAAAGGAAATATCTTCCGTTCAAAAATGGAAAGAAGCTTTCTGGGAAACTGCTCTGTGTTCTGTTAATTCATCTCACAGAGATACATCTTTCCCTTCAAGAAGCCTTTCCCTATGGCTGTTCTTGTGGAATTGGCAAAGGGATATTTGGAAGCCCATAGAGGGCTATGGTGAAAAAGAAAATATCTTCGCTTCAAAACTGGAAGGAATCTTTCTGAGAAACTGCTCGGTGTTATGTTAATTCATCTCACAGGGTTACATCTTTCCCTTCAAGAAGCCTTTCGTTAAGGCTGTTCTTGTGGAATTGGCAAAGTGATATTTGGAAGCCCATAGAGGGCTATGGTGAAAAAGGAAATATCTTCCGTTCAAAACTGGAAAGAAGCTTTCTGAGAAACTGCTCTGTGTTCTGTTAATTCATCTCACAGAGATACATCCTTCCCTTCAAGAAGCCTTTCGCTACGGCTGTTCTTGTGGAATTGGGAAAGGGATATTTGGAAGCCCATAGAGGGCTATGGTGAAAAAGGAAATATCTTCCGTTCAAAACGGGAAAGAAGCTTTCTGAGAAACTGCTCTGTGTTCTGTTAATACATCTCACAGAGTTACATCTTTCCCTTCAAGAAGCCTTTCGCTAAGGCTGTTCTTGTGTAATTGGCAAGGGGATATTTGGAAACCCATAGAGGGCTATGGTGAAAAAGGAAATATCTTCAGTTCAAAACTGGAAAGAAGCTTTCTGAGAAACTGCTCTCTGTCCTGTTAATTCATCACACAGAGTTTCATCTTTCCCTTCAAGAATCCTTTCGCTAAGGCTGTTCTTGTGGAATTGGCAAAGGGATATTTGGAAGCCCATAGAGTGCTATGGTGAATAAGGAAATATGTTCCGTTCAAAAATAGAAGGAAGCTTTCTGAGAAACTGCTCTGTGTTCTGTAAATTCATCTCACAGAGTTACATCTTTCCCTTCAAGAAGCCTTTCGCTAAGGCTGTTCTTGTGGAATTGGCAAAGGGATATTTGGAAACCCATAGAGGGCTATGGTGAAAAAGGAAATATCTTCCGTTCAAAACTGGAAAGAAGCTTTCTGGGAAACTGCTCTCTGTTCTGTTAATTCATCACACAGAGTTACATCTTTCCCTTCAAGAAGCCTTTCGCTAAGGCTGTTCTTGTGGAATTGGCAAAGGGATATTTGGAAGCCCATAGAGGGCTATGGTGAAAAAGGAAATATCTTCCGTTCAAAACTGGAAGTAATCTTTCTGAGAAACTGCTCTGTGTTCTGTTAATTCATCTCACAGAGTTACATCTTTCCCTTTTAAAAGCCTTTCGCTAATGCTGTTCTTGTGGAATTGGCAAAGGGATATTTGGAAGCCCATAGACGGCTATGGTGAAAAAGGAAATATCTTCCGTTCAAAACTGGAAAGAAGCTTTCTGAGAAACTGCTCTGTGTTCTGTTAATTCATCTCACAGAGTTACATCTTTCCCTTCAAGAAGCCTTTCGCTAAGGCTGTTCTTGTGGAATTGGCAAAGGGATATTTGGAAGCCCATAGAGGGCTATGGTGAAAAAGGAAATATCTTACGTGCAAAACTGGAAAGAAGCTTTCTGAGAAACTACTCTGTGTTCTGTGAATTCATCTCACAGAGTTACATCTTTCCCTTCAAGAAGCCTTTCCCTAAGGCTCTTCTTTTGTAATTGGCAAAGGGATATTTGGACGCCCATAGATGGCTATGGTGAAAAAGGAAATATCTTCCGTTCAAAACTGGAAAGAAGCTTTCCGAGAAACTGCTCTGTATTCTGTAAATTCATCTCACAGAGTTACATCTTTCCCCTCAAGAAGCCTTTCGCTAAGCTGTTCTTGTGGAATTGGCAAAGGGATATTTGGAAGCCCATGGAGGGCTATGGTGAAAAAGGAAATATCTTCCGTTCAAAACTGGAAGTAATCTTTCTGAGAAACTGCTCTGTGTTCTGTTAATTCATCTCACAGAGTTACATCTTTCCCTTTTAAAAGACTTTCGTTAATGCTGTTCTTGAGTAATTGGCAAAGGGATATTTGGAAGCCCATAGAGGGCTATGGTGAAAAAGGAAATATCTTCCGTTCAAAACTGGAAAGAAGCTTTCTGAGAAACTGCTCTGTGTTCTGTGAATTCATCTCACAGAGTTACATCTTTCCCTTCAAGAAACCTTTCGCTAAGGCTGTTCTTGTGGAATTGGGAAAGGGATATTTGGAAGCCAATAGAGGGCTAGGGTGAAAAAGGAAATATCTTCCGTTCAAAACTGGAAAGAAGGGTTCTGAGAAACTGCTGTGTGTTCTGTTAATTCATCTCACAGAGTTACATCTTTCCATTCAAGAAGCCTTTCGCTACGGCTGTTCTTGTGGAATTGGCAAAGGGATATTTGGAAGCCTATAGAGGGCTATGGTGAAAAAGGAAATATCTTCCGTGCAAAACTGGAAAGAAGCTTTCTGAGAAACTGCTCTGTGTTCTGTTAATTCATCTCACAGAGTTACATCTTTCCCTTCAAGAAGCCTTTCGCTAAGGCTGTTCTTGTGGAATTGGCAAAGGGATATTTGGAAACCCATAGAGGGCTATGGTGAAAAAGGAAATATCTTCCGTTCAAAACTGGAAAGAAGCTTTCTGAGAAACTGCTCTCTGTCCTGTTAATTCATCACACAGAGTTTCATCTTTCCCTTCAAGAAGCCTTTCGCTAAGGCTGTTCTTGTGGAATTGGCAAAGGGATATTTGGAAGCCCATAGAGGGCTATGGTGAAAAAGGAAATACCTTCCGTTCTAAACTGGAAAGAAGCTTTCTGAGAAACTGCGCTGAGTTCTGTTAATTCATCTCACAGAGTTACATCTTTCCCGTCAAGAAGCCTTTCGCTAAGGCTGTTCTTGTGAAATTGGCAAAGGGATATTTGGAAGCCCATAGAGGGCTATGGTGAAAAAGGAAATATCTTCCGTTCAAAACTGGAAAGAAGCTTTCTGAGAAACTGCTCTGTGTTCTGTTAATTCATCTCACAGAGTTACATCTTGCCCTTCAAGAAGCCTTTCGCTAAGGCTGTTCTTGTGGAATTGGCAAAGGGATATTTGGAAGCCCATAGATGGCTATGGTGAAAAAGGAAATATCTTCCGTTCAAAACTGGAAAGAAGCTTTCTGAGAAACTGCTCTGTGTTCTGTTAATTCATCTCACAGAGTTACATCTTTCCCTTCAAGAAGCCTTTCGCTAAGGCTGTTCTTTTGGAATTGGCAAAGGGATATTTGGAAACCCATAGAGGGCTATGGTGAAAAAGGAAATATCTTCCGTTCAAAACTGGAAAGAAGCTTTCTGAGAAACTGCTCTCTGTTCTGTTAATTCATCACACAGAGTTACATCTTTCCCTTCAAGAAGCCTTTCGCTAAGGCTGTTCTTGTGGAATTGGCAAAGGGATATTTGGAAGCCCATAGAGGGCTATGGTGAAAAAGGAAATATCTTCCGTTCAAAACTGGAAGTAATCTTTCTGAGAAACTGCTCTGTGTTCTGTTAATTCATCTCACAGAGTTACATCTTTCCCTTTTAAAAGACTTTCGTTAATGCTGTTCTTGAGTAATTGGCAAAGGGATATTTGGAAGCCCATAGAGGGCTATGGTGAAAAAGGAAATATCTTCCGTTCAAAACTGGAAAGAAGCTTTCTGAGAAACTGCTCTGTGTTCTGTGAATTCATCTCACAGAGTTACATCTTTCCCTTCAAGAACCCTTTCGCTAAGGCTGTTCTTGTGGAATTGGTAAAGGGATATTTGGAAGCCCATAGAGGGCTATGGTGAAAAAGGAAATATCTTCCGTGCAAAACTGGAAAGAAGCTTTCTGAGAAACTACTCTGTGTTCTGTGAATTCATCTCACAGAGTTACATCTTTCCCTTCAAGAAGCCTTTCGCTAAGGCTGTTCTTGTGTAATTGGCAAAGGGATATTTGGACGCCCATAGATGGCTATGGTGAAAAAGGAAATATCTTCCGTTCAAAACTGGAAAGAAGCTTTCCGAGAAACTGCTCTGTGTTCTGTAAATTCATCTCACAGAGTTACATCTTTCCCCTCAAGAAGCCTTTCGCTAAGCTGTTCTTGTGGAATTGGCAACGGGACATTTGGAAGCCCGTGGAGGGCTATGGTGAAAAAGGAAATATCTTCCGTTCAAAACTGGAGAGAAGCTTTCTGTAAAACTGCTCTGTGTTCTGTCAATTCATCTCATAGAGTTACATCATTCCCTTCAAGAAGCCTTTCGCTAAGGCTGTTCTTGTGGAATTGGCAAAGGGATATTTGGAAGCCCATAGAGGGCTATGGTGAAAAAGGAAATATCTTCCGTTCAAAACTGGGAAGAAGCTTTCTGAGAAACTGCTCTGAGTTCTGTTAATTCATCTCACAGAGTTACATCTTTCCCCTCAAGAAGCCTTTCGCTAAGGCTGTTCTTGTGAAATTGGCAAAGGGATATTTGGAAGCCCATAGAGGGCTATGGTGAAAAAGGAAATATCTTCCGTTCAAAACTGGAAAGAAGCTTTCTGAGAAACTGCTCTGTGTTCTGTAAATTCATCTCACAGAGTTACATCTTTCCCTTCAAGAAGCCTTTCGCTAAGGCTGTTCTTGTGGAATTGGCAAAGGGATATTTGGAAGCCCATAGAGGGCTATGGTGAAAAAGGAAATATCTTCCGTTCAAAACTGGAAAGAAGTTTTCTGTAAAACTGCTCTGTGTTCTGTGAATTCATCTCACAGAGTTACATCATTGCCTTCAAGAAGCCTTTCCCTAAGGCTGTTCTTGTGGAATTGGCAAAGGGATATTTGGAAGCCCATAGAGGGCTATGGTGAAAAAGGAAATATCTTCCGTTCAAAACTGGAAAGAAGCTTTCTGTAAAACTGCTCTGAGTTCTGTTAATTCATCTCACAGAGTTACATCTTTCCCTTCAAGAAGCCTTTCGCTAAGGCTGTTCTTGTGGAATTGGCAAAGGGATATTTGGAAGCCCATAGAGGGCTATGGTGAAAAAGGAAATATCTTCCGTTCAAAACTGGAAACAAGCTTTCTGAGAAACTGCTCTGTGTTCTTTGAATTCATCTCACAGAGTTACATCTTTCCCTTCAAGAAGCCTTTCGCTAAGGCTATTGTTGTGGAATTGGCAAAGGGATATTTGGAAGCCCATAGAGGGCTATGGTGAAAAAGGAAATACCTTCCGTTCTAAACTGGAAAGAAGCTTTCTGAGAAACTGCTCTGAGTTCTGTTAATTCATCTCACAGAGTTACATCATTCCATTGAAGAAGCCTTTCGCTAAGGCTGTTCTTGTGAAATTGGCAAAGGGATATTTGGAAGTCCATAGAGGGCTATGGTGAAAAAGGAAATATCTTCCGTTCAAAACTGGAAAGAAGCTTTCTGAGAAACTGCTCTGTGTTCTGTTAATTCATCTCACAGAGTTACATCTTGCCCTTCAAGAAGCCTTTCGCTAAGGCT
Organism: Chlorocebus sabaeus; assembly: GCF_047675955.1. Classification (NCBI taxonomy): domain Eukaryota; kingdom Metazoa; phylum Chordata; class Mammalia; order Primates; family Cercopithecidae; genus Chlorocebus; species Chlorocebus sabaeus. The sequence continues at coordinate 1,326,381 of NW_027328147.1, read as the reverse complement.
GTTCTTGTGGAATTGGCAAAGGGATATTTGGAAGCCCATAGATGGCTATGGTGAAAAAGGAAATATCTTCCGTTCAAAACTGGAAAGAAGCTTTCTGAGAAACTGCTCTGTGTTCTGTAAATTCATCTCACAGAGTTACATCTTTCCCTTCAAGAAGCCTTTCGCTAAGGCTGTTCTTGTGGAATTGGCAAAGGGATATTTGGAAACCCATAGAGGGCTATGGTGAAAAAGGAAATATCTTCCGTTCAAAACTGGAAAGAAGCTTTCTGAGAAACTGCTCTCTGTTCTGTTAATTCATCACACAGAGTTACATCTTTCCCTTCAAGAAGCCTTTCGCTAATGCTGTTCTTGTGGAATTGGCAAAGGGATATTTGGAAGCCCATAGAGGGCTATGGTGAAAAAGGAAATATCTTCCGTTCAAAACTGGAAGTAATCTTTCTGAGAAACTGCTCTGTGTTCTGTTAATTCATCTCACAGAGTTACATCTTTCCCTTTTAAAAGCCTTTCGCTAATGCTGTTCTTGTGGAATTGGCAAAGGGATACTTGGAAGCCCATAGAGGGCTATGGTGAAAAAGGAAATATCTTCCGTTCAAAACTGGAAAGAAGCATTCTGAGAAACTGCTCTGTGTTCTGTTAATTCATCTCACAGAGATACATCTTTCCCTTCAAGAAGCCTTTCGCTACGGCTGTTCTTGTGGAATTGGCAAAGGGATATTTGGAAGCCCATAGAGGGCTATGGTGAAAAAGGAAATATCTTCCGTTCAAAACGGGAAAGAAGCTTTCTGAGAAACTGCTCTGTGTTCTGTTAATTCATCTCACAGAGTTATATCTTTCCTTTAAGAAGCCTTTCGCTAAGGCTGTTCTTGTGTAATTGGCAAAGGGATATTTGGAAGCCCATAGCGGGCTATGGTGAAAAAGGAAATATCTTCCGTTCAAAACTGGAAAGAAGCTTTCTGTAAAACTGCTCTGTGTTCTGTCAATTCATCTCATAGAGTTACATCATTCCCTTCAAGAAGCCTTTCGCTAACGCTGTTCTTGTGGAATTGGCAAAGGGATATTTGGAAGCCCATAGAGGGCTATGGTGAAAAAGGAAATATCTTCCGTTCAAAACTGGAAAGAAGCTTTCTGAAAAACTGCTCTGAGTTCTGTTAATTCATCTCACAGAGTTACATGTTTCCCTTCAAGAAGTCTTTCGCTAAGGTTGTTCTTGTGGAATTGGCAAAGGGATATTTGGAAGCCCATAGAGGGCTATGGTGAAAAAGGAAATATCTTCCGTTCAAAACTGGAAAGAAGATTTCTGAGAAACTGCTCTGTGTTCTGTGAATTCATCTCACAGAGTTACATCTTTCCCTTCAAGAAACCTTTCGCTAAGGCTGTTCTTGTGGAATTGGGAAAGGGATATTTGGAAGCCAATAGAGGGCTATGGTGAAAAAGGAAATACCTTCCGTTCTAAACTGGAAAGAAGCTTTCTGAGAAACTGCTCTGAGTTCTGTTAATTCATCTCACAGAGTTACATCTTTCCTGTCAAGAAGCCTTTCGCTAAGGCTGTTCTTGTGGAATTGGCAAAGGGATATTTGGAAGCCCATAGAGGGCTATGGTGAAAAAGGAAATATCTTCCGTTCAAAACTGGAAAGAAGTTTTCTGTAAAACTGCTCTGTGTTCTGTGAATTCATCTCACAGAGTTACATCATTGCCTTCAAGAAGCCTTTCCCTAAGGCTGTTCTTGTGGAATTGGCAAAGGGATATTTGGAAGCCCATAGAGGGCTATGGTGAAAAAGGAAATATCTTCCGTTCAAAACTGGAAAGAAGCTTTCTGTAAAACTGCTCTGAGTTCTGTTAATTCATCTCACAGAGTTACATCTTTCCCTTCAAGAAGCCTTTCGCTAAGGCTGTTCTTGTGGAATTGGCAAAGGGATATTTGGAAGCCCATAGAGGGCTATGGTGAAAAAGGAAATATCTTCCGTTCAAAACTGGAAACAAGCTTTCTGAGAAACTGCTCTGTGTTCTTTGAATTCATCTCACAGAGTTACATCTTTCCCTTCAAGAAGCCTTTCGCTAAGGCTATTGTTGTGGAATTGGCAAAGGGATATTTGGAAGCCCATAGAGGGCTATGGTGAAAAAGGAAATACCTTCCGTTCTAAACTGGAAAGAAGCTTTCTGAGAAACTGCTCTGAGTTCTGTTAATTCATCTCACAGAGTTACATCATTCCATTGAAGAAGCCTTTCGCTAAGGCTGTTCTTGTGAAATTGGCAAAGGGATATTTGGAAGTCCATAGAGGGCTATGGTGAAAAAGGAAATATCTTCCGTTCAAAACTGGAAAGAAGCTTTCTGAGAAACTGCTCTGTGTTCTGTTAATTCATCTCACAGAGTTACATCTTGCCCTTCAAGAAGCCTTTCGCTAAGGCTGTTCTTGTGGAATTGGCAAAGGGATATTTGGAAGCCCATAGATGGCTATGGTGAAAAAGGAAATATCTTCCGTTCAAAACTGGAAAGAAGCTTTCTGAGAAACTGCTCTGTGTTCTGTAAATTCATCTCACAGAGTTACATCTTTCCCTTCAAGAAGCCTTTCGCTAAGGCTGTTCTTGTGGAATTGGCAAAGGGATATTTGGAAACCCATAGAGGGCTATGGTGAAAAAGGAAATATCTTCCGTTCAAAACTGGAAAGAAGCTTTCTGAGAAACTGCTCTCTGTTCTGTTAATTCATCACACAGAGTTACATCTTTCCCTTCAAGAAGCCTTTCGCTAATGCTGTTCTTGTGGAATTGGCAAAGGGATATTTGGAAGCCCATAGAGGGCTATGGTGAAAAAGGAAATATCTTCCGTTCAAAACTGGAAGTAATCTTTCTGAGAAACTGCTCTGTGTTCTGTTAATTCATCTCACAGAGTTACATCTTTCCCTTTTAAAAGCCTTTCGCTAATGCTGTTCTTGTGGAATTGGCAAAGGGATACTTGGAAGCCCATAGAGGGCTATGGTGAAAAAGGAAATATCTTCCGTTCAAAACTGGAAAGAAGCATTCTGAGAAACTGCTCTGTGTTCTGTTAATTCATCTCACAGAGATACATCTTTCCCTTCAAGAAGCCTTTCGCTACGGCTGTTCTTGTGGAATTGGCAAAGGGATATTTGGAAGCCCATAGAGGGCTATGGTGAAAAAGGAAATATCTTCCGTTCAAAACGGGAAAGAAGCTTTCTGAGAAACTGCTCTGTGTTCTGTTAATTCATCTCACAGAGTTATATCTTTCCTTTAAGAAGCCTTTCGCTAAGGCTGTTCTTGTGTAATTGGCAAAGGGATATTTGGAAGCCCATAGCGGGCTATGGTGAAAAAGGAAATATCTTCCGTTCAAAACTGGAAAGAAGCTTTCTGTAAAACTGCTCTGTGTTCTGTCAATTCATCTCATAGAGTTACATCATTCCCTTCAAGAAGCCTTTCGCTAACGCTGTTCTTGTGGAATTGGCAAAGGGATATTTGGAAGCCCATAGAGGGCTATGGTGAAAAAGGAAATATCTTCCGTTCAAAACTGGAAAGAAGCTTTCTGAAAAACTGCTCTGAGTTCTGTTAATTCATCTCACAGAGTTACATGTTTCCCTTCAAGAAGTCTTTCGCTAAGGTTGTTCTTGTGGAATTGGCAAAGGGATATTTGGAAGCCCATAGAGGGCTATGGTGAAAAAGGAAATATCTTCCGTTCAAAACTGGAAAGAAGATTTCTGAGAAACTGCTCTGTGTTCTGTGAATTCATCTCACAGAGTTACATCTTTCCCTTCAAGAAACCTTTCGCTAAGGCTGTTCTTGTGGAATTGGGAAAGGGATATTTGGAAGCCAATAGAGGGCTATGGTGAAAAAGGAAATACCTTCCGTTCTAAACTGGAAAGAAGCTTTCTGAGAAACTGCTCTGAGTTCTGTTAATTCATCTCACAGAGTTACATCTTTCCTGTCAAGAAGCCTTTCGCTAAGGCTGTTCTTGTGAAATTGGCAAAGGGATATTTGGAAGTCCATAGAGGGCTATGGTGAAAAAGGAAATATCTTCCGTTCAAAACTGGAAAGAAGCTTTCTGAGAAACTGCTCTGTGTTCTGTTAATTCATCTCACAGAGTTACATCTTGCCCTTCAAGAAGCCTTTCGCTAAGGCTGTTCTTGTGGAATTGGCAAAGGGATATTTGGAAGCCCATAGATGGCTATGGTGAAAAAGGAAATATCTTCCGTTCAAAACTGGAAAGAAGCTTTCTGAGAAACTGCTCTGTGTTCTGTAAATTCATCTCACAGAGTTACATCTTTCCCTTCAAGAAGCCTTTCGCTAAGGCTGTTCTTGTGGAATTGGCAAAGGGATATTTGGAAACCCATAGAGGGCTATGGTGAAAAAGGAAATATCTTCCGTTCAAAACTGGAAAGAAGCTTTCTGAGAAACTGCTCTCTGTTCTGTTAATTCATCACACAGAGTTACATCTTTCCCTTCAAGAAGCCTTTCGCTAATGCTGTTCTTGTGGAATTGGCAAAGGGATATTTGGAAGCCCATAGAGGGCTATGGTGAAAAAGGAAATATCTTCCGTTCAAAACTGGAAGTAATCTTTCTGAGAAACTGCTCTGTGTTCTGTTAATTCATCTCACAGAGTTACATCTTTCCCTTTTAAAAGCCTTTCGCTAATGCTGTTCTTGTGGAATTGGCAAAGGGATATTTGGAAGCCCATAGAGGGCTATGGTGAAAAAGGAAATATCTTCCGTTCAAAACTGGAAAGAAGCATTCTGAGAAACTGCTCTGTGTTCTGTTAATTCATCTCACAGAGATACATCTTTCCCTTCAAGAAGCCTTTCGCTACGGCTGTTCTTGTGGAATTGGCAAAGGGATATTTGGAAGCCCATAGAGGGCTATGGTGAAAAAGGAAATATCTTCCGTTCAAAACGGGAAAGAAGCTTTCTGAGAAACTGCCCTGTGTTCTGTTAATTCATCTCACAGAGTTATATCTTTCCTTTAAGAAGCCTTTCGCTAAGGCTGTTCTTGTGTAATTGGCAAAGGGATATTTGGAAGCCCATAGCGGGCTATGGTGAAAAAGGAAATATCTTCCGTTCAAAACTGGAAAGAAGCTTTCTGTAAAACTGCTCTGTGTTCAGTCAATTCATCTCATAGAGTTACATCATTAACTTCAAGAAGCCTTTCGCTAACGCTGTTCTTGTGGAATTGGCAAAGGGATATTTGGAAGCCCATAGAGGGCTATGGTGAAAAAGGAAATATCTTCCGTTCAAAACTGGAAAGAAGCTTTCTGAAAAACTGCTCTGAGTTCTGTTAATTCATCTCACAGAGTTACATGTTTCCCTTCAAGAAGTCTTTCGCTAAGGCTGTTCTTGTGGAATTGGCAAAGGGATATTTGGAAGCCCATAGAGGGCTATGGTGAAAAAGGAAATATCTTCCGTTCAAAACTGGAAAGAAGATTTCTGAGAAACTGCTCTGTGTTCTGTGAATTCATCTCACAGAGTTACATCTTTCCCTTCAAGAAACCTTTCGCTAAGGCTGTTCTTGTGGAATTGGGAAAGGGATATTTGGAAGCCAATAGAGGGCTATGGTGAAAAAGGAAATACCTTCCGTTCAAAACTGGAAAGAAGCTTTCTGAGAGACTGCTCTGTGTTCTGTTAATTCATCTCACAGAATTACATCTTTCCCTTCAAGAAGCCTTTCGCTAAGGCTGTTCTTGTGGAATTGGCAAAGGGATATTTGGAAGCCCATAGAGGGCTATGGTGGAAAAGGAAATATCTTCCGTTCAAAACTGGAAAGAAGTTTTCTGAGAAACTGCTCTGTGTTCTGCTAATTCATCTCACAGAGTTACATCTTTCCCTTCAAGAAGCCTTTCGCTAAGGCTGTTCTTGTGGAATTGGCAAAGGGATATTTGGAAGCCCATAGAGGGCTATGGTGAAAAAGGAAATATCTTCCGTGCAAAACTGGAAAGAAGCTTTCTGAAAAACTGCTCTGTGTTCTGTTAATTCATCTCACAGAGTTACATCTTTCCCTTCAAGAAGCCTTTCGCTAAGGCCGTTCTTGTGGAATTGGCAAAGGGATATTTTGAAGCCCATAGAGGGCTATGGTGAAAAAGGAAATATCTTCCATTCAAAACTGGAAAGAAGCTTTCTGAGAAACTGCTCTGTGTTCTGTTAATTCATCTCACAGAGTTACATCTTTCCCTTCAAGAAGCCTTTCGCTCAGGCGGTTCTTGTGGAACTGGCAAAGGGATATTTGGAAGCCCATAGAGGGCTATCGTGAAAAAGGAAAAATCTTCCGTTCAAAATTGGAAGTAATCTTTCTGAGAAACTGCTCTGTGTTCTGTTAATTCATCACACAGAGTTACATCTTTCCCTTCAAGAAGTCTTTCGCTAAGGCTGTTCTTGTGGAATTGGCAAAGGGATATTTGAAAGTCCGTAGAGGGCTATGTTGAAAAAGGAAATATCTTCCGTTCAAAACTGGAAAGAAGCTTTCTGAGAAACTGCTCTGTGTTCTGTTAATTCATCTCCCAGAGTTACATCTTTGCCTTCAAGAACCTATCGCTAAGGCTGTTCTTGTGGAATTGGCAATGGAATATTTGGAAGCCCATAGAGGGCTATGGTTAAAAAGGAAATATCTTCCGTTCAAAACTGGAAAGAAGCTTTCTGACAAACTGCTCTGTGTTGTGTTAATTCATCTCACAGAGTTACATGTTTCCCTTCAAGAGGCCTTTCGCTGAGGCTGTTCTTGTGGAATTGGCAAAGAGATATTTGGAAGCCCATAGAGGGATACGGTGAAAAAGAAAATATCTTCCGTTCAAAACTGGAAAGAAGCTTTCTGAGAAACTGCTCTGTGTTCTGTGAATTCATCTCAAAGAGTTACATCTTTCCCTTGAAGAGGCCTTTCGCTAAGGCTGTTCTTGTGGAATTGGCACAGAGATATTTGGAAGCCCATAGAGGGCTATGGTGAAAAAGAAAATATCTTCCGTTCAAAATTGGAAAGAAGCTTTCTGGGAAACTGCTCTGTGTTCTGTTAATTCATCTCACAGAGATACATCTTTCCCTTCAAGAAGCCTTTCCCTATGGTTGTTCTTGTGGAATTGGCAAAGGGATATTTGGAAGCCCATAGAGGGCTATGGTGAAAAAGGAAATATCTTCCGTTCAAAACTGGAAGGAATCTTTCTGAGAAACTGCTGGGTGTTATGTTAATTCATCTCACAGGGTTACATCTTTCCCTTCAAGAAGCCTTTCGTTAAGGCTGTTCTTGTGGAATTGGCAAAGGGATATTTGGAAGCCCATAGAGGGCTATGGTGAAAAAGGAAATATCTTCCGTTCAAAACTGGAAAGAAGATTTCTGAGAAACTGCTCTGTGTTCTGTGAATTCATCTCACAGAGTTACATCTTTCCCTTCAATAAACCTTTCGCTAAGGCTGTTCTTGTGGAATTGGGAAAGGGATATTTGGAAGCCAATAGAGGGCTATGGTGAAAAAGGAAATATCTTCCGTTCAAAATTGGAAAGAGGCTTTCTGAGAAACTGCTCTGTGTTCTGTTAATTCATCTCACAGAGTTACATCTTGCCCTTCAAGAAGCCTTTCGCTAAGGCTGTTATTGTGGAATTGGAAAAGGGATATTTGGAAGCCCATAGAGGGCTATGGTGAAAAAGGAAATATCTTCCGTTCAAAACTGGAAAGAAGCTTTCTGAGAAACTGCTCTGTGTTCTGTTAATTCATCACACAGAGTTACATCTTTCCCTTCAAGAAGCCTTTCGCTAAGGCTGTTCTTGTGGAATTGGCAAAGGGATATTTGGAAGCCCATAGAGGGCTATGGTGAAAAAAGAAATATCTTCCGTTCAAAACTGGAAAGAAGCTTTCTGAGAAACTGCTCTGTGTTCTGTTAATTCATCTCACAGTGTTACATCTTTCCCTTCAAGAAGCCTTTCGTTACGGCTGTTCTTGTGGAATTGGCAAAGGGATATTTTGAAGCCCATAGAGGGCTATGGTGAAAAAGGAAATATCTTCCATTCAAAACTGGAAAGAAGCTTTCTGAGAAACTGCTCTGTGTTCTGTTAATTCATCTCACAGAGTTACATCTTTCCCTTCAAGAAGCCTTTCGCTAAGGCTGTTCTTGTGGAACTGGCAAAGGGATATTTGGAAGCCCATAGAGGGCCATGCTGAAAAATTAAATATCTTCCGTTCAAAACTGGAAAGAAGCTTTCTGAAAAACTGCTCTGTGTTCTGTTAATTCATCTAACAGAGTTACATCTTTTCCCTCAAGAAGCCTTTCGCTAAGGCTGTTCTTGTGGAATTGGCAAAGGGATATTTGGAAGCCCATAGAGGGCTATGGTGAAAAAGGAAATATCTTCCGTTCAAAACTGGAAAGAAGATTTCTGAGAAACTGCTCTGTGTTCTGTGAATTCATCTCACAGAGTTACATCTTTCCCTTCAAGAAACCTTTCGCTAAGGCTGTTCTTGTGGAATTGGGAAAGGGATATTTGGAAGCCAATAGAGGGCTATGGTGAAAAAGGAAATATCTTCCGTTCAAAACTGGAAAGAAGCGTTCTGAGAAACTGCTGTGTGTTCTGTTAATTCATCTCACAGAGTTACATCATTCCATTCAAGAAGCCTTTCGCTAAGGCTGTTCTTGTGGAATTGGCAAAGGGATATTTGGAAGCCCATAGAGGGCTATGGTGAAAAAGGAAATATCTTCCGTTCAAAACTGGAAAGAAGCTTTCTGAGAAACTGCTCTGTGTTCTGTAAATTCATGGTGAAAAAGGAAATATCTTCCGTTCAAAACTGGAAAGAAGCTTTCTGAGAAACTGCTCTGTGTTCTGTTAATTCATCTCACAGAGTTACATCTTTCCCTTCAAGAAGACTTTCGCTAAGGCTGTTCTTGTGGAATTGGCAAAGGGATATTTGGAAGCCCATAGAGGGCTATGGTGAAAAAAGAAATATCATCCGTTCAAAACTGGAAAGAAGCTTTCTGAGAAACTGCTCTGTGTTCTGTTAATTCATCTCACAGAGTTACATCTTTCCCTTCAAGAAGCCTTTCGCTAAGGCTGTTCTTGTGGAATTGGCAAAGGGATATTTGGAAGCCCATAGAGGGCTATGGTGAAAAAGGAAATATCTTCCGTTCAAAACTGGAAAGAAGCTTTCTGAGAAACTGCTCTGTGTTCTGTTAATTCATCTCACAGAGTTACATCTTTCCCTTCAAGAAACCTTTCGCTAAGGCTGTTCTTGTGGAATTGGGAAAGGGATATTTGGAAGCCAATAGAGGGCTATGGTGAAAAAGGAATTATCTTCCGTTCAAAACGGGAAAGAAGCGTTCTGAGAAACTGCTGTGTGTTCTGTTAATTCATCTCACAGAGTTACATCATTCCATTCAAGAAGCCTTTCGCTAAGGCTGTTCTTGTGGAATTGGCAAAGTGATATTTGGAAGCCCATAGAGGGCTATGGTGAAAAAGGAAATATCTTCCGTTCAAAACTGGAAAGAAGCTTTCTGAGAAACTGCTCTGTGTTCTGTGAATTCATCACACAGAGTTACATCTGTCCCTTCAAGAAGCCTTTCGCTAAGGCTGTTCTTGTGTAATTGGCAAAGAGATATTTGGAAGACCTTAGAGGGCTATGGTGAAAAAGGAAATATCTTCCGTTCAAAATTGGAAAGCAGCTTTCTGGGAAACTGCTCTGTGTTCTGTTAATTCATCTCACAGAGATACATCTTTCCCTTCAAGAAGCCTTTCCCTATGGCTGTTCTTGTGGAATTAGCAAAGGGATATTTGGAAGCCCATAGAGGGCTATGGTGAAAAAGGAAATATCTTCCGTTCAAAACTGGAAGGAATCTTTCTGAGAAACTGCTCGGTGTTATGTTAATTCATCTCACAGGGTTACATCTTTCCCTTCAAGAAGCCTTTCGCTAAGGCTGTTCTTGTGGAATTGGCAAAGGGATATTTGGAAGCCCATAGAGGGCTATGGTGAAAAAGGAAATATCTTCCGTTCAAAACTGGAAAGAAGATTTCTGAGAAACTGCTCTGTGTTCTGTGAATTCATCTCACAGAGTTACATCTTTCCCTTCAAGAAACCTTTCGCTAAGGCTGTTCTTGTGGAATTGGGAATGGGATATTTGGAAGCCAATAGAGGGCTATGGTGAGAAAGGAAATATTTTCCGTTCAAAATTGGAAAGAGGCTTTCTGAGAAACTGCTCTGTGTTCTGTTAATTCATCTCACAGAGTTACATCTTGCCCTTCAAGAAGCCTTTCGCTAAGGCTGTTATTGTGGAATTGGCAAAGGGATATTTGGAAGCCCCTAGAGGGCTATGGTGAAAAAGGAAATATCTTCCGTTCAAAACTGGAAAGAAGCTTTCTGAGAAACTGCTCTGTGTTCTGTTAATTCATCACACAGAGTTACATCTTTCCCTTCAATAAGCCTTTCGCTAAGGCTGTTCTTGTGGAATTGGCAAAGGGATATTTGGAAGCCCATAGAGGGCTATGGTGAAAAAAGAAATATCTTCCGTTCAAAACTGGAAAGAAGCTTTCTGAGAAACTGCTCTGTGTTCTGTTAATTCATCTCACAGAGTTACATCTTTTCCTTCAAGAAGCCTTTCGCTAAGGCTGTTCTTGTGGAATTGGCAAAGGGATATTTGGAAGCCCTTAGAGGGCTATAATGAAAAAGTAAATATCTTCCGTTCAAAACTGGAAAGAAGCTTTCTGAGAAACTGCTCTGTGTTCCGTTAATTCATCTCACACAGTTTCATCTTTCCATTCAAGAAGCCCTTCGCTAAGGCTGTTCTTGTGGAATTGGCAAAGGGATATTTGGAAGCCCATAGAGGGCTATGGTGAAAAGGGAAATATCCTCCGTTCAAAACTGGAAAGAAGCTTTCTGAGAAACTGCTCTGTGTTCTGTTAATTCATCACACAGAGTTACATCTTTCCCTTCAAGAAGCCTTTTGCTAAGGCTGTTCTTGTGTAATTGGCAAAGGGATATTTGGACGCCCATAGATGGCTATGGTGAAAAAGGAAATATCTTCCGTTCAAAACTGGAAAGAAGCTTTCCGAGAAACTGCTCTTTGTTCTGTTAATTCATCTCACAGAGTTACATCTTGCCCTTCAAGAAGCCTTTCGCTAAGGCTGTTCTTGTGGAATTGGCAAAGGGATATTTGGAAGTCCGTAGAGGGCTATGGTGAAAAAGGAAATATCTTCCGTTCAAAACTGGAAAGAAGCTTTCTGAGAAACTGCTCTGTGTTCTGTTAATTCATCTCACAGAGTTACATCTTTCCCTTCAAGAAGACTTTCGCTAAGGCTGTTCTTGTGGAATTGGCAAAGGGATATTTGGAAGCCCATAGAGGGCTATGGTGAAAAAGTAAATATCTTCCGTTCAAAACTGGAAAGAAGCTTTCTGAGAAACTGCTCTGTGTTCTGTGAATTCATCTCACAGAGTTACATCTTTCCCTTGAAGAGGCCTTTCGCTAAGGCTGTTCTTGTGGAATTGGCAAAGAGATATTTGGAAGACCTTAGAGGGCTATGGTGAAAAAGGAAATATCTTCCGTTCAAAATTGGAAAGCAGCTTTCTGGGAAACTGCTCTGTGTTCTGTTAATTCATCTCACAGAGATACATCTTTCCCTTCAAGAAGCCTTTCCCTATGGCTGTTCTTGTGGAATTAGCAAAGGGATATTTGGAAGCCCATAGAGGGCTATGGTGAAAAAGGAAATATCTTCCGTTCAAAACTGGAAGGAATCTTTCTGAGAAACTGCTCGGTGTTATGTTAATTCATCTCACAGGGTTACATCTTTCCCTTCAAGAAGCCTTTCGCTAAGGCTGTTCTTGTGGAATTGGCAAAGGGATATTTGGAAGCCCATAGAGGGCTATGGTGAAAAAGGAAATATCTTCCGTTCAAAACTGGAAAGAAGATTTCTGAGAAACTGCTCTGTGTTCTGTGAATTCATCTCACAGAGTTACATCTTTCCCTTCAAGAAACCTTTCGCTAAGGCTGTTCTTGTGGAATTGGGAATGGGATATTTGGAAGCCAATAGAGGGCTATGGTGAGAAAGGAAATATTTTCCGTTCAAAATTGGAAAGAGGCTTTCTGAGAAACTGCTCTGTGTTCTGTTAATTCATCTCACAGAGTTACATCTTGCCCTTCAAGAAGCCTTTCGCTAAGGCTGTTATTGTGGAATTGGCAAAGGGATATTTGGAAGCCCCTAGAGGGCTATGGTGAAAAAGGAAATATCTTCCGTTCAAAACTGGAAAGAAGCTTTCTGAGAAACTGCTCTGTGTTCTGTTAATTCATCACACAGAGTTACATCTTTCCCTTCAAGAAGCCTTTCGCTAAGGCTGTTCTTGTGGAATTGGCAAAGGGATATTTGGAAGCCCATAGAGGGCTATGGTGAAAAAGGAAATATCTTCCGTGCAAAACTGGAAAGAAGCTTTCTGAGAAACTACTCTGTGTTCTGTGAATTCATCTCACAGAGTTACATCTTTCCCTTCAAGAAGCCTTTCGCTAACGCTGTTCTTGTGTAATTGGCAAAGGGATATTTGGACGCCCATAGATGGCTATGGTGAAAAACGAAATATCTTCCGTTCAAAAATGGAAAGAAGCTTTCTCAAAAACTGTTCTGTGTTCTGTTAATTCATCTCACAGAGTTACATCTTTCCCCTCAAGAAGCCTTTCGCTAAGGCTGTTCTTGTGAAATTGGCAAAGGGATATTTGGAAGCCCATAGAGGGCTATGGTAAAAAAGGAAATATCTTCCGTTCAAAACTGGAAAGAAGCATTCTGAGAAACTGCTCTGTGTTCTGTTAATTCATCTTACAGAGTTACATCTTTCCCTTGAAGAAGCCTTTCGCTAAGGCTGTTCTTGTGGAATTGGCAAAGGGATATTTGGAAGCCCATAGAGGGCTATGGTGAAAAAGGAAATATCTTCCGTTCAAAACTGGAAAGAAGCTTTCTGAGAAACTGCTCTGTGTTCTGTAAATTCATCTCACAGAGTTACATCGTTCCCTTCAAGAAGCCTTTCGCTAAGGCTGTTCTTGTGGAATTGGCAAAGGGATATTTGGAAGCCCATAGAGGGCTATGGTGAAAAAGGAAATATCTTCCGTTCAAAACTGGAAAGAAGCTTTCTGAGAAACTGCTCTGATTTCTGTTAATTCATCTCACAGAGTTACATCTTTCCCTTCAAGAAGCCTTTCGCTAAGGCTGTTCTTGTGGACTTGGGAAAGGGATATTTGGAAGCCCATAGAGGGCGATGGTGTAAAAGGAAATACCTTCCGTTCAAAACGGGAAAGAAGCTTTCTGAGAAACTGCTCTGTGTTCTGTTAATTCATCTCACACAGTTTCATCTTTCCATTGAAGAAGCCCTTCGCTAAGGCTGTTCTTGTGGAATTGGCAAAGGGATATTTGGAAGCCCATAGAGGGCTATGGTGAAAAAGGAAATATCCTCTTTTCAAAACTGGAAAGAAGCTTTCTGAGAAACTGCTCTGTGTTCTGTTAATTCATCACACAGAGTTACATCTTTCCCTTCAAGATGCCTTTCGCTAAGGCTGTTCTTGTGTAATTGGCAAAGGGATATTTGGACGCCCATAGATGGCTATGGTGAAAAAGGAAATATCTTCCGTTCAAAACTGGAAAGAAGCTTTCCGAGAAACTGCTGTGTGTTCTGTTAATTCATCTCACAGAGTTACATCTTGCTCTTCAAGAAGCCTTTCGCTAAGGTTGTTCTTGTGGAATTGGCAAAGGGATATTTGGAAGCCCATAGAGGGCTATGGTGAAAAAGGAAATATCTTCCGTTCAAAACGGGAAAGAAGCTTTCTGAGAAACTGCTCTGTGTTCTGTAAATTCATCTCAGAGAGTTACATCTTTCCCTTCAAGAAGCCTTTCGCTAAGGCTGTTCTTGTGGAATTGGCAAAGGGATATTTGGAAGCCCATAGAGGGCTATGGTGAAAAAAGAAATATCTTCCGTTCAAAACGGGAAAGAAGCGTTCTGAGAAACTGCTGTGTATTCTGTTAATTCATCTCACAGAGTTACATCATTCCATTCAAGAAGCCTTTCGCTAAGGCTGTTCTTGTGTAATTGGCAAAGGGATATTTGGAAGCCCATAGACGGCTATGGTGAAAAAGGAAATATCTTCCGTTCAAAACGGGAAAGAAACTTTCTGAGAAACTGCTCTGTGTTCTGTTAATTCATCTCACAGAGTTACATCTTTCCCTTCAAGAAGCCTTTCGCTAAGGCTGTTCTTGTGGAATTGGCAAAGGGATATTTGGAAACCCATAGAGGGCTATGGTGAAAAAGGAAATATCTTCCGTTCAAAACTGGAAAGAAGCTTTCTGAGAAACTGCTCTCTGTCCTGTTAATTCATCACACAGAGTTACATCTTTCCCTTCAAGATGCCTTTCGCTAAGGCTGCTCTTGTGGAACTGGCAAAGGGATATTTGGAAGCCCATAGAGGGCTATGTTGAAAAAGGAAATATCTTCCGTTCAAAACTGGAAGTAATCTTTCTGAGAAACTGCTCTGTGTTCTGTTAATTCATCTCACAGAGTTACATCTTTCCCTTTTAGAAGCCTTTCGCTAATGCTATTGTTGTGGAATTGGCAAAGGGATATTTGGAAGCCCATAGAGGGCTATGGTGAAAAATTAAATATCTTCCGTTCAAAACTGGAAAGAAGCTTTCTGAGAAACTGCTCTGTGTTCCTTGAATTCATCTCACAGAGTTACATCTTTCCCTTCAAGAAGCCTTTCGCTAAGGCTGTTGTTGTGGAATTGGCAAAGGGATATTTGGAAGCCCATAGAGGGCTATGGTGAAAAAGGAAATACCTTCCGCTCTAAACTGGAAAGAAGCTTTCTGAGAAACTGCTCTGTGTTCTGTTAAATCATCTCACAGAGTTACATCTTGCCCTTCAAGAAGCCTTTCGCTAAGGCAGTTCTTGTGGAATTGGCAAAGGGATATTTGGAAGCCCATAGAGGGCTATGGTGAAAAAGGAAATATCCTCCGTTCAAAACTGGAAAGAAGCTTTCTGAGAAACTGCTCTGTGTTCTGTTAATTCATCACACAGAGTTATATCTTTCCCTTCAAGAAGCCTTTCTCTAAGGCTGTTCTTGTGTAATTGGCAAAGGGATATTTGGACGCCCATAGATGGCTATGGTGAAAAAGGAAATATCTTCCGTTCAAAACTGGAAAGAAGCTTTCCGAGAAACTGCTCTGTGTTCTGTTAATTCATCTCACAGAGTTACATCTTGCCCTTCAAGATGCCTTTCGCTAAGGCTGTTCTTGTGGAATTGGCAAAGGGATATTTGGAAGCCCATAGAGGGCTATGGTGAAAAAGGAAATATCTTCCGTTCAAAACTGGATAGAAGCTTTCTGAGAAACTGCTGTGTGTTCTGTTAATTCATCTCACAGAGTTACATCATTCCCTTCAAGAAGCCTTTCGCTAAGGCTGTTCTTGTGGAATTGGCAAAGGGATATTTGGAAGCCCATAGAGGTCTATGGTGAAAAAGGAAATATCTTCCGTTCAAAACGGGAAAGAAGCTTTCTGAGAAACTGCTCTGTGTTCTTTTAATTCATCTCACAGAGTTACATCTTTCCCTTCAAGAAGCCTTTCTCTAAGGCTGTTCTTGTGGAATTGGCAAAGGGATATTTGGAAGCCCATAGAGGGCTATGGTGAAAAAGGAAATATCTTCCGTTCAAAACTGGAAAGAAGCTTTCTGAGAAACTGCTCTGTGTTCTGTTAATTCATCTCACAGAGTTACAACTTTCCCTTCAAGAAACCTTTCGCTAAGGCTGTTCTTGTGGAATTGGGAAAGGGATATTTGGAAGCCAATAGAGGGCTATGGTGAAAAAGGAATTATCTTCCGTTCAAAACGGGAAAGAAGCGTTCTGAGAAACTGCTGTGTGTTCTGTTAATTCATCTCACAGAGTTACATCATTCCATTCAGAAGCCTTTCGCTAAGGCTGTTCTTGTGTAATTGGCAAAGGGATATTTGGAAGCCCATAGAGGGCTATGGTGAAAAAGGAAATATCTTCCGTTCAAAACGAGAAAGAAGCTTTCTGAGAAACTGCTCTCTGTCCTGTTAATTCATCACACAGAGTTACATCTTTACCTTCAAGAAGCCTTTCGCTAAGGCTGCTCTTGTGGAACTGGCAAAGGGATATTTGGAAGCCCATAGAGGGCTATGGTGAAAAAGGAAATATCATTCAGGAGCAGGTTGTTCAGTTTCCATGTAGTTGAGCGGTTTTGATTGAGTTTCTTAGTCCTGAGTTCTAATTTGATTGCACTGTGGTCTGAGAGACAGTTTGTTATAATTTCTGTTCTTGTACATTTGCTTAGGAGTGCTTTACTTCCAATTACGTGGTCAATTTTGGAGTAAGTACGATGTGGTGCTGAGAAGAATGTATATTCTGTTGATTTGGGGTGGAGAGTTCTATAGATGTCTATTAGGTCTGCTTGCTGCAGAGATGAGTTCAATTCCTGGATATCCTTGTTAACTTTCTGTCTCGTTGATCTGTCTAATGTTGACAGTGGAGTGTTGAAGTCTCCCATTATTATTGTATGGGAGTCTAAGTCTCTTTGTAAGTCTCTAAGGACTTGCTTTATGAATCTGGGTGCTCCTGTATTGGGTGCATATATATTTAGGATAGTTAGCTCTTCCTGTTGAATTGATCCCTTTACCATTATGTAATGGCCTTCTTTGTCTCTTTTGATCTTTGATGGTTTAAAGTCTGTTTTATCAGAGACTAGTATTGCAACCCCTGCTTTTTTGTGTTCTCCATTTGCTTGGTAAATCTTCCTCCATCCCTTTATTTTGAGCCTATGTATGTCTCTGCGTGTGAGATGGGTCTCCTGAATACAGCAGACTGATGGATCTTGACTCTTTATCCAGTTTGCCAGTCTGTGTCTTTTAATTGGAGCATTTAGTCCATTTACATTTAAGGTTAAGATTGTTATGTGTGAACTTGATCCTGCCATTATGATATTAACTGGTTATTTTGCTCGTTAGTTGATGCAGTTTCTTCCTAGCCTTGATGGTCTTTACATTTTGGCATGTTTTTGCAATGGCTGGTACCGGTTGTTCCTTTCCATGTTTAGTGCTTCCTTCAGGGTCTCTTGTAAGGCAGGCCTAGTGGTGACAAAATCTCTAAGCATTTGCTTATCTGTAAAGGATTTTATTTCTCCTTCACTTATGAAACTTAGTTTGGCTGGATATAAAATTCTGGGTTTAAAATTCTTTTCTTTAAGAATGTTGAATATTGGCCCCCACTTTCTTCTGGCTTCAGCAAAGTCTCAGGATACAAAATTAATGTGCAAAAATCACAAGCATTCTTATACACCAGTGACAGTCAAACAGAGAGCCAAATCAGGAATGAACTTCCATTCACAATTGCTTCAAAGAGAATAAAATACCTAGGAATCCAACTTACAAGGGATGTAAAGGACCTCTTCAAGGAGAACTACAAACCACTGCTCAGTGAAATCAAAGAGGACACAAACAAATGGAAGAACATACCATGCTCATGGATAGGAAGAATCAATATCGTGAAAATGGCCATACTGCCCAAGGTAATTTATAGATTCAATGCCATCCCCATCAAGCTACCAATGAGCTTCTTCACAGAATTGGAAAAAACTGCTTTAAAGTTCATATGGAACCAAAAAAGAGCCCGCATCTCCAAGACAATCCTAAGTCAAAAGAACAAAGCTGGAGGCATCACGCTACCTGACTTCAAACTATACTACAAGGCTACAGTAACCAAAACAGCATGGTACTGGTACCAAAACAGAGATATAGACCAATGGAACAGAACAGAGTCCTCAGAAATAATACCACACATCTACAGCCATCTGATCTTTGACAAACCTGAGAGAAACAAGAAATGGGGAAAGGATTCCCTATTTAATAAATGGTGCTGGGAAAACTGGCTAGCCATAAGTAGAAAGCTGAAACTGGATCCTTTCCTTACTCCTTATACGAAAATTAATTCAAGATGGATTAGAGACTTAAATGTTAGACCTAATACCATAAAAATCCTAGAGGAAAACCTAGGTAGTACCATTCAGGACATAGGCATGGGCAAAGACTTCATGTCTAAAACACCAAAAGCAACGGCAGCAAAAGCCAAAATTGACAAATGGGATCTCATCAAACTAAAGAGCTTCTGCACAGCAAAAGAAACTACCATCAGAGTGAGCAGGCAACCTACAGAATGGGAGAAAATTTTTGCAATCTACTCATCTGACAAAGGGCTAATATCCAGAACCTACAAAGAACTCAAACAAATTTACAAGAAAAAAACAAACAACCCCATCCAAAAGTGGGCAAAGGATATGAACAGACATTTCTCAAAAGAAGACATTCATACAGCCAACAGACACATGAAAAAATGCTCATCATCACTGGCCATCAGAGAAATGCAAATCAAAACCACAATGAGATACCATCTCACACCAGTTAGAATGGCGATCATTCAAAAGTCAGGAAACAACAGGTGCTGGAGAGGATGTGGAGAAATAGGAACACTTTTACACTGTTGGTGGGATTGTAAACTAGTTCAACCATTATGGAAAACAGTATGGCGATTCCTCAAGGATCTAGAACTAGATGTACCATATGACCCAGCCATCCCATTACTGGGTATATACCCAAAGGATTATCAATTATGCTGCTATAAGGACACATGCACACGTATGTTTATTGCAGCACTATTCACAATAGCAAAGACTTGGAATCAACCCAAATGTCCATCAGTGACAGATTGGATTAAGAAAATGTGGCACATACACACCATGGAATACTATGCAGCCATAAAAAAGGATGAGTTTGTGTCCTTTGTAGGGACATGGATGCAGCTGGAAACCATCATTCTTAGCAAACTATCACAAGAACAGAAAACCAAACACCGCATGTTCTCACTCGTAGGTGGGAACTGAACAATGAGATCACTTGGACTCGGGAAGGGGAACATCACACACCGGGGCCTACCATGGGGAGGGGGGAGGGGGGAGGGATTGCATTGGGAGTTATACCTGATGTAAATGACGAGTTGATGGGTGCAGCACACCAACATGGCACAAGTATACATATGTAGCAAACCTGCACGTTGTGCACATGTACCCTACAACTTGAAGTTTAATAATAATAAATAAATTTAAAAAAAAAAAAAAAAAAAAAAAAAAAAAAAAGAAAAGGACTTACAATGAAAAAAAAAAAAAAAAAAAAGAAAAAGGAAATATCTTCCGTTCAAAACTGGAAGTAATCTTTCTGAGAAACTGCTCTGTGTTCTTTTAATTCATCTCACAGAGTTACATCTTTCCCTTTTAGAAGCCTTTCGCTAATGCTATTGTTGTGGAATTGGCAAAGGGATATTTGGAAGCCCATAGAGGGCTATGGTGAAAAAGGAAATATCTTCCGTTCAAAACTGGAAAGAAGCTTTCTGAGAAACTGCTCTGTGTTCTTTGAATTCATCTCACAGAGTTACATCTTTCCCTTCAAGAAGCCTTTCGCTAAGGCTGTTGTTGTGGAATTGGCAAAGGGATATTTGGAAGCCCATAGAGGGCTATGGTGAAAAAGGAAATACCTTCCGTTCTAAACTGGAAATAAGCTTTCTGAGAAACTGCTCTGTGTTCTGTTAATTCATCTCACAGAGTTACATCTTTCCCTTCAAGAAGCCTTTCGCTAAGGCTGTTCTTGTGGAATTGGCAAAGGGATATTTGGAAGCCCATAGAGGGCTATGATGAAAAAGGAAATACCTTCCGTTCAAAACTGGAAAGAAGCTTTCTGAGAAACTGCTCTGTGTTCTGTTAATTCATCTCACAGAGTTACATCTTGCACTTCAAGAAGCCTTTCGCTAAGGCTGTTATTGTGTAATTGGCAAAGGGATATTTGGAAACCCATAGAGGGCTATGGTGAAAAAGGAAATATCTTCTGTTCAAAACTGGAAAGAAGCTTTCTGAGAAACTGCTCTGTGTTCTGTGAATTCATCACACAGAGTTACATCTGTCCCTTCAAGAAGCCTTTCGCTAAGGCTGTTCTTGTGTAATTGGCAAAGAGATATTTGGAAGCCCATAGAGGGCTACGGTGAAAAAGAAAATATCGTCCGTTCAAAACTGGAAAGAAGCTTTCTGAGAAACTGCTCTGTGTTCTCTTAATTCATCTCACAGGGTTACATCTTTCCCTTCAAGAAGCCTTTCGCTAAGGCTGTTCTTGTGGAATTGGCAAAGTGATATTTGGAAGCCCTTAGAGGGCTATGATGAAAAAGTAAATATCTTCCGTTCAAAACTGGAAGGAAGCTTTCTGAGAAACTGCTCTGTGTTCTGTGAATTCATCTCACAGAGTTACATGTTTCTCTTCAAGAAGCCTTTCGCTAAGGCTGTTCTTGTGGAATTGGCAAAGGGATATTTTTAAGCCCATAGAGGGCTATGGTGAAAAAGTAAATATCTTCCGTTCAAAACTGGAAAGAAGCTTTCTGAGAAACTGCTCTGTGTTCTGTGAATTCATCTCACAGAGTTACATCTTTCCCTTCAAGAAGCCTTTCGCTAAGGCTGTTGTTGTGGAATTGGCAAAGGGATATTTGGAAGCCCATAGAGGGCTATGGTGAAAAAGGAAATACCTTCCGTTCTAAACTGGAAAGAAGCTTTCTGAGAAACTGCTCTGTGTTCTGTTAATTCATCTCACAGAGTTACATATTTCCCTTCAAGAAGCCTTTCGCTAAGGCTGTTCTTGTGGAATTGGCAAAGGGATATTTGGAAGCCCATAGAGGGCTATGGTGAAAAAGGAAATACCTTCCGTTCAAAACTGGAAAGAAGCTTTCTGAGAAACTGCTCTGTGTTCTGTTAATTCATCACACAGAGTTACATCTTTCCCTTCAAGAAGCCTTTCGCTAAGGCTGTTCTTGTGGAATTGGCAAAGGGATATTTGGAAGCCCATAGAGGGCTATGGTGAAAAAGGAAATATCTTCCGTTCAAAACTGGAAGTAATCTTTCTGAGAAACTGCTCTGTGTTCTGTTAATTCATCTCACAGAGTTACATCTTTCCCTTTTAAAAGCCTTTCGCTAATGCTGTTCTTGTGGAATTGGCAAAGTTATATTTGGAAGCCCATAGAGGGCTATGGTGAAAAAGGAAATATCTTCCGTTCAAAACTGGAAAGAAGCTTTCTGAGAAACTGCTCTGTGTTCTTTGAATTCATCTCACAGAGTTACATCTTTCCCTTCAAGAAGCCTTTCGCTAATGCTGTTGTTGTGGAATTGGCAAAGGGATATTTGGAAGCCCATAGAGGGCTATGGTGAAAAAGGAAATATCTTCCGTGCAAAACTGGAAAGAAGCTTTCTGAGAAACTACTCTGTGTTCTGTGAATTCATCTCACAGAGTTACATCTTTCCCTTCAAGAAGCCTTTCGCTAAGGCTGTTCTTGTGTAATTGGCAAAGGGATATTTGGACGCCCATAGATGGCTATGGTGAAAAAGGAAATATCTTCCGTTCAAAACTGGAAAGAAGCTTTCCGAGAAACTGCTCTGTGTTCTGTAAATTCATCTCACAGAGTTGCATCTTTCTCCTCAAGAAGCCTTTCTCTAAGGCTGTTCTTGTGGAATTGGCAAAGGGATATTTGGAAGCCCATAGAGGGCTATGGTGAAAAAGGAAATATCTTCCGTTCAAAACTGGAAAGAAGATTTCTGAGAAACTGCTCTGTGTTCTGTAAATTCATCTCACAGAGTTACATCTTTCCCTTCAAGAAGCCTTTCGCTAAGGCTGTTCTTGTGGAATTGGCAAAGGGATATTTGGGAACCCATAGAGGGCTAAGGTGAAAAAGGAAATATCTTCCGTTCAAAACTGGAAAGAAGCTTTCTGAGAAACTGCTCTCTGTCCTGTTAATTCATCACACAGAGTTACATCTTTCCCTTCAAGAAGCCTTTCGCTAAGGCTGTTCTTGTGGAACTGGCAAAGTGATATTTGGAAGCCCATAGAGGGCTATGGTGAAAAAGGAAATATCTTCCGTTCAAAACTGGAAGTAATCTTTCTGAGAAACTGCTCTGTGTTCTGTTAATTCATCTCAGAGAGTTACATCTTTCCCTTTTAGAAGCCTTTCGCTAATGCTGTTGTTGTGGAATTGGCAAAGGGATATTTGGAAGCCCTTAGAGGGCTATGGTGAAAAAGGAAATATCTTCCGTTCAAAACTGGAAAGAAGCTTTCTGAGAAACTGCTCTGTGTTCTTTGAATTCATCTCACAGACTTACATCTTTCCCTTCAAGAAGCCTTTCGCTAAGGCTGTTCTTGTGGAATTGTCAAAGGGATATTTGGAAGCCCATAGCGGGCTATGGTGAAAAAGGAAATATCTTCCGTTCAAAACTGGATAGAAGCTTTCTGTAAAACTGCTCTGTGTTCTGTCAATTCATTTCACAGAGTTACATCATTCCCTTCAAGAAGCCTTTCGCTAAGGCTGTTATTGTGGAATTGGCAAAGGGATATTTGGAAGCCCATAGAGGGCTATGCTGAAAAAGGAAATATCTTCCTTTCAAAAGTGGAAAGAAGCTTTCTGAAAAACTGCTCTGTGTTCTGTTAATTCATCTAACAGAGTTACATCTTTTCCCTCAAGAAGCCTTTCGCTAAGGCTGTTCTTGTGGAATTGGCAAAGGGATATTTGGAAGCCCTTAGAGGGCTATGGTGAAAAAGGAAATATCTTCCGTTCAAAACTGGAAAGAAGATTTCTGAGAAACTGCTGTGTGTTCTGTGAATTCATCTCACAGAGTTACATCTTTCCCTTCAAGAAACCTTTCGCTAAGGCTGTTCTTGTGGAATTGGGAAAGGGATATTTGGAAGCCAATAGAGGGCTATGGTGAAAAAGGAAATATCTTCCGTTCAAAACTGGAAAGAAGCGTTCTGAGAAACTGCTGTGTGTTCTGTTAATTCATCTCACAGAGTTACATCATTCCATTCAAGAAGCCTTTCGCTAAGGCTGTTCTTGTGGAATTGGCAAAGGGATATTTGGAAGCCCATAGAGGGCTATGGTGAAAAAGGAAATATCTTCCGTTCAAAACGGGAAAGAAGCTTTCTGAGAAACTGCTCTGTGTTCTGTTAATTCATCTCACAGAGTTACATCTTTCCTTTCAAGAAGCCTTTCGCTAAGGCTGTTCTTGTGTAATTGGCAAAGGGATATTTGGAAGCTTATAGCGGGCTATGGTGAAAAAGGAAATATCTTCCGTTCAAAACTGGATAGAAGCTTTCTGTAAAACTGCTCTGTGTTCTGTCAATTCATCTCACAGAGTTACATCATTCCCTTCAAGAAGCCTTTCGCTAAGGCTGTTATTGTGGAATTGGCAAAGGGATATTTGGAAGCCCATAGAGGGCTATGGTGAAAAAGTAAATATCTTCCGTTCAAAACGGGAAAGAAGCTTTCTGAGAAACTGCTCTCTGTCCTGTTAATTCATCACACAGAGTTACATCTTTCCCTTCAAGAAGCCTTTCGCTAAGGCTGCTCTTGTGGAACTGGCAAAGGGATATTTGGAAGCCCATAGAGGGCTATGGTGAAAAAGGAAATATCTTCCGTTCAAAACTGGAAGTAATCTTTCTGAGAAACTGCTCTGTGTTCTGTTAATTCATCTCACAGAGTTACATCTTGCCCTTTTAGAAGCCTTTCGCTAATGCTGTTGTTGTGGAATTGGCAATGGGATATTTGGAAGCCCATAGAGGGCTATGGTGAAAAAGGAAATATCTTCCGTTCAAAACTGGAAAGAAACTTTCCGAGAAACTGCTCTGTGTTCTTTGAATTCATCTCACAGAGTTACATCTTTCCCTTCAGGAAGCCTTTCGCTAAGGCTGTTGTTGCGGAATTGGCAAAGGGATATTTGGAAGCCCATAGAGGGCTATGGTGAAAAAGGAAATACCTTCCGTTCTAAACTGGAAAGAAGCTTTCTGAGAAACTGCTCTGTGTTCTGTTAATTCATCTCACAGAGTTACATTTTCCCTTCAAGAAGCCTTTCGCTAAGGCTGTTCTTGTGGAATTGGCAAAGTGATATTTGGAAGCCCTTAGAAGGCTATGATGAAAAAGTAAATATCTTCCGTTCAAAACTGAAAGGAAGCTTTCTGAGAAACTGCTCTGT